>NW_006159692.1:4306434-4346998 GCF_000334495.1 Tupaia belangeri chinensis
GCGCGGCTTCCGCCGGGCGCCCCGCGCGGCTTCCTTGTTGACTTGATTTTTAAGATCTTTTGCGTAACAATCCTTTAACAGATATGTCTTTCACATATCTAGTCTGTGGTTTGACTTCTCTTTTTTTTTTTTTTCTTCTTTTTTAATGTGGTCATTTACAGCCTTTAGTTTTTCCTTTGTGTGCTGCTTTAGTTGTATCTAGTAAGTTTGGGTAAATTTTTTATTGTTCTCAAAGTATTGTCTAGTTTCTCATTTAACTTCTTTGACCCACTGATTATGTAGGAGTGTTTATTTATATAGTGTTGTTTCACATATTTGTAGTTTTTCCCAGTGTCCTTCTGTTGTTGATTTCTAATTTTATTTCATCGTGTTCAAAGAGCATACTTTCTTAAATATATTAAACTTGTTCTGTGGCCTAACATGCAGTTTATTCTGGAGAATGTTCCATGTATAGTTAAGAAGAATTGTACTTTATATTGCTGAGTGAAGTGTTCTATAAATGTCTAGTTAGTTCACAGTATTGTGTTCTCTTCCATTCTTAATCTTTTGCCTATCCATTATTAAAAGTGGGAATCTCCAACTAATGTTGGATTGTATATTTCTGTAATTCTATATTTTTTTTTCTATATTTACTATGAGGCTATGTTAAGTGCATATTTGTTTATAATTGTATGCCTTCCTAAAGAAGATTATTCTATTAACCATTGTAAAAATTTCTTGGTTGCTAATAACAAATTTTTTCTAACAATGTGTTTTGACTGACATTAATGAAGTACTTCAGCTCTTTTACGTCTTAATACATTATAGTAAATTCTTAAGTTGCTTTCAGGTCAATTTTTAATTATAGTTCTTATTTTATTGTCTTATCATTGTCCTCATAGCTAAAGATGAATTCAAACATCTTATGTAGAGGGTTACTATTACTAATAACCATCCTCCAAAAGTGGTTGTCAAATCTTAAGTATAGGGACCAGCAGTTAGCGTAATGGCTGTCACTGAACTCCCATATAGTCGACTGCTGTTTGAGTCCCAGACCCGGTGGCTTAAACTCACACCAGGTGCATGTGCGAGCATGCCCAAGATCCCTAGGGGAGAAGAGGAGAAGGAATTGCGGTGTGGCCATCCCCCTGGATGGTGATTTCTCACTTTCTGTCTCTCTGTCTCTTTCTGTCTTTCTGGTGAAAGTATGTGTCCTATAGGAAAAATCTCTCAAAAAAAATTTAAAAAGTTAAATATAAAACTTTAAAGGGAAAGATATTTGCTAGGAATGAAATGGTCCAATTCCTGGGAGAAACTCTTCCACAGAACCTAGCAAATAAAACTAATAATTATTACCATCTTATTTTACAATTTTGTTGTATGAATATTCACAGCTTTCAATAGCTATCATCTGCTAGTAGGCCCCTACTATATGCCAGGCACCGTAGTGGTCCATTTGTCCGTACTGTATGATCTCAAAGGTGCTGCATAGTAGATGTTGCCCTTATGTCACAGGTGAGAAAACAAACTCAGTAAATTTATTCAGTGTAACTCATGGGCTTCCAGCAAGTAAGTAGAGGAGCTGGAATTTTACATTGCTGACTTTCTTGTTACTAATACTCAGTGATTCAACTGTAGACCAGGACACATATGGAAAGTAGTTTCAGATACCATAAAAAGTAACAGGAATAATGTGAATTTAAGAAACTGTTCATTACATGTTATGATGTATAAATAGCAAAGCTTTTTCTTTGAGTTGGTGCTAACTGGAAACAAGTAGCCAAGAAGCAAAATGATGGGTAGGTGCTTACACTAACAAATTATGTATTCTTTTTGTTTTCTTTCAATATTTGCTCTACTAGAGACCAGCAGTTGACGTAATGGCTATGTTGCTGGATTCCCATGTAGTCAACCATGGTTCGAGTCCCGAACCCGGTGGCTTAAACTCACACAGGGTGCGTGTGCGTGCATGCCTGAGATCCTGAGAGGAGAATGGAGAAGTAGGGATTGCAGCATGGCCATCCCCCCTGGTCTCTCTCTCTCTTTCTGGTGAGCGCACGTGCCCTATAGCAAAAAAAAAAAAAATCGTCTAAAAAAACTTGCTCTACTAGAAATGAAAAGAAATAACTAACATGTACATGAAAGAGAAGATACAGTAACTACAATATCTCAAAAGCAGGTTTTTTTTAACTGTGTCTAAATTTATGTTTATATATTCCCCCTAAGGTAATACATTCACATTGTCAAAAATTCCACATATATTAGGGTATTCAGTGAAACATCTTTCTCCTCTGTCCACCAGCCATGGTGCCAAATAAATTTCCTAATTTGGAGAGTGACCATTGTGAAAAAGTTTTGGTGTTTTCATTCCAGGGTGTTTTTGGCTTCTCTTTATGTGTATCTTCTCCCACTCCCTCCTCTCCCTTCCATCTCTACACACGTGTGCACGAAGTCTACAAATACAAGATAGAGTTAGGGAACAAACAGGAGATAGGGAACTACCCAGAGACTGGTATTCCCAACCATGGGAAACCATTACCACTCCTACCTGGAAGTACAAGGAAGGGAGCTGTTAACAAGAGCCACAACAGAGCAGGAGGTGCTTCACCAGGCCTGTGGCCCAGAGAGAAAATGCACTACAGTATGCCTGCAGTGAGGGAACCAGGGGAAAGCCACCTTAAATGCTTTCGGCACTCTCTTGAAAACTATGAACTTGAGAATTCAAGTACTCTCTTTATATTAGGGTTTCTACTAATACTTAGCTTTTAGAAAAATGTTTTTTGTTTTGTTTTGGTTTTTTGTTTGTTTTTTTACTTTACATCTAAGTTCTTGTGTATGATCAAAATAAACAAATTATAAAAACCTAAATCCTGGGAACCAGCAGTTAGCGTAATGGCTATGTCGCTGGACTCCCACGTAATTGACCGTGGTTCATGTCCCGAACCCGGTGGCTTAAAACTCACGCCGGGCGCGTGTGCGTACGTGCCCAAGATCCTGAGAGGAGAATGGAGGAGAAGGGATTGCGGCGTGACCATCCCCCCTGGGGGGTGATTTCTTGCTTTCTGTCTCTCTGTCTCTGTCTGGCGAGCGCACGCACACTATAGTGAAAATCTCTCAGGAAAAAAACAAAAAAAAAACCCCTAAATCCTTATTCTACAGTGAATCTTAGAATACACTGTTAGACAACTCAGTAGGTCTTCTTTAGCTGTCATTTATATACTCTGTTAGAAAGTAAATGATCAGGACAACTTCAAAATAAAATTTCTCATGTTCACTGCAGGGTCACATCTGGTTTTGCTCCCTAAAGACTTAAAAGTAGATTTGTTTTGGGACCAGTAGATGGTGTAATGGTTACATCACTGGACTCCCACATAATCAGTCATGTTTAGAGTCCTGGACCTGGCAACTTAAGACTCACGCCAGGCACATGTACGTGTGTGCCCAAAATCCCAAAAGAAGAATGGAGGAGAAGGGACTGTACCCTGGCCATCCCCCTAGGGGATGATTTCTTGCTTTCTGTCTGTCTCTCTGGTGAGCACTTGCACCTTATAACAAAAATCTCTCTTAAAAATAAAAAAAAAAATAGTTTTAAGAAGTATCTTTCAGTAGTGTGAGGCTTTCTGAGTATATAATGTATATGAATACAGGAAGCTGAATTATAGATCCAAAAACATAACTACAGAATTTTTATTGTAAAAAATAAAACCACTAATTACAGAATCTGAATTTTCTAAACCTGGTGTCGTCATTCTTCTTCATAGCCAAATTTACTGACTCCATGAACTCCTGTGGTGTTATTTGTCTCAGATCTTTAAGAAAGAGAGCAACTTTTATTTCTTACTGGAGAATTTCCCAAAACAGCCTTGTTTTAGTTCCAGAGCCTCATCAATTTTTTTCTCAGACATCTTCTGTCTTTGATTATACCTTCTACCCCAGAGTCCTTTTATGCTTAACTTTGCCATTTTTGAGTGTCCATAAAATTTAAAAGTAGGAGAGATAATAGTTGACATTGATTATTACTATTAGGTCCATCGGTAAAGTTGTGACATATTTTTCTATGTAAAAATTTGTCATGATTTTCCAAAAAATGTGACATGACCCCAGTACACACCATTAGATATGTGTGCTAGGAGCTTCATCTGCATTATCTTAATTTTTTTAAGAAAATTTTTTTAACTTTATTTATTTATTTATTTATTTATGACCAGAGAGAGAAAGCAAGAAAGTAAGCTGCCAGGTCCAGCCATGTGGGAGTCCAGTGCCCTTAACCACCACACCACCTGCTGGCCCCCCATTCATGGTAATGAGATATATAGAGCTAATGTACATATAGCTACAGACTACATATGTGTGTACCTATACATATATATGTATGTGTACACACATAGTACTCACCCTGGATCTTTTATTCTTCAGGATGATTATTTTTGTATGTAGGTGGTTATTATTAATTTTTACTCACTTAAAAAATCGTCCAAGAATGTATCCTTTCTTCTCTCTTTACAAGCTAATGACTAACTTCTTGTTATTAAACAAAGTTACTCACAGCCAGAGTTTGTAAGATGTTTGTTCTTACATAAACCTACAAATTTACCTAAGCTTGTCTGAGGCCCTTAGATCTAGCCACCAGAGTCTTGCGTTTAAAAAAACAGTGGTGAATACTAGAGAAAGAGCTTTAACTCTTTACTACCCTATCAAGATTCCCACATGCGTCATTATCTTTTTAAATTTGCTAAAGGGTACATGCGCTTGCCAGAGAGAGGGAAAGTGAGAAAGCATCCCCCATGAGGGTTGGTCACTTCATAATCCCTTCTCCATTTCTCCTTTCGGGATTTCGGGCATACTTGTGCATGTTTTTCAAGCACCTGGGTCTGAGACTCAAACTGCACAGTTGGCCATATGGGATCCAGTCGCCTTAACCACCACACCACTGGCTGACCCCTCACATACTTTTAGGCTCCTAATCAAGTAGGTTGTTACAGTATTATTTTCCATCTTCAATAAAGTCCACATCTGTTGACTTGGAACCATATACCTAATACTTTTCTGAACCAGAAAGAGTCCATTTTAACAGCAGCTTTAGATAACTTGCTACAGAGTGCTATGGCCAAGTCCTGTGCCATTACATTCCATTGCCCTGTAGAATGAGCCAGATTGCCCCGATGTACTGCCAGGTACCATGTGCTGAGATAGCTGTGGCCTAGAGGGTCCCTGAGAGTGATGTCAATCATCATCAAAAAGCATTTTTTAAAGCACCTATCTATACATGGTTCTATCCTAGGCACTGTACAAAACGAGGTAAACAGACATGGCCCCTGCCCCCTGGGAGTTTTCAGTCTAAGATGATGCTGACATGGACAGACATAAAGGATATTGAGACAACTGAACAAACATTGAACAAGAACATAAAGTACTAACATTAAGCACAAAGGGGTAAGTGCATTTTGTGGGGTAGTATGTAAAGGAAGCCTCCTGGGATGTGGACAGGGTGGAGTTAGATAACTTAATTAACCTCTATCAAGTCAGATTAGTTTTCAGTGTGAAGTTGGATTTCATACAGACTTACTCCAAGCTGGCACAGGAAAATTCCAAATATAGAATGTAACAAAAAGACTTGGAGAAAGGAAGAAAGTTTAGAACTGTAAACTGTATTGTTGGACTCTTGAAGGCCTCAAAAGTCTGGCTCTGAAAGCGAGGTTGGTGTTTTAGCTCATAAGTTGGCATTTGACATGGGTCAAAACCAGTTCAATGCAAACTAAAAAAAACCCTGGGAACTTGAATGGCTTCTGGGAGCAATCTGGTTTTACTTGTTATATTGTTCATAAATCAGTAACTACTTAGTGAAAACCACAGAGTACGTGGGAGCTCTTATCTTCTCAGGAACTTGTAGGAGGGTGTCTTGTGAAACACCTATACCTGCTCATTAAGTCATGTTCTGTGTTAGAACTTTAGCATTCTTACAAAGTATAGAAATTATGTTTCTCAAGAATTGTTCATAGGTATTTTGGAGGGCCTCTTTCTATGACAGAGAAAGATCATGGGAGTTCTGGGTATCTCTGTGAGTCTTACCTGTGGAGTCTATAAACACTTTGTATTAACCACCTGTCCTTTAGTCTTTGTTTGTTTTTGTTTTTGTTTTTTTAAGAGACAGATTTTTACTGTTGGGCATTTGCACTTGCCAGAGAGAAAGAAAGCGAGAATCACCCCTCAGGCCCTCAGGGTGGATGGCCACGCTGCAATCCTTTCTTATTCATTCTCCTCTTGGGATTTTGGGCACACACACATGCGCCTAAAGTGAGTTTTTTAAGCTGCCGGGTCCAGGACTCAAACCACAGTTGACCAGGACTCAAACCACAGTTGACTATGTAGGAGTCCAGCATTGTAACCATTTGGAGTTAGATAACTTAATTAACCTCTATCAAGTCAGATTAGTTTTCAGTGTGAAGTTGGATTTCATACAGACTTACTCCAAGCTGGCACAGGAAAATTCCAAATATAGAATGTAACAAAAAGACTTGGAGAAAGGAAGAAAGTTTAGAACTGTAAACTGTATTGTTGGACTCTTGAAGGCCTCAAAAGTCTGGCTCTGAAAGCGAGGTTGGTGTTTTAGCTCATAAGTTGGCATTTGACATGGGTCAAAACCAGTTCAATGCAAACTAAAAAAAACCCTGGGAACTTGAATGGCTTCTGGGAGCAATCTGGTTTTACTTGTTATATTGTTCATAAATCAGTAACTACTTAGTGAAAACCACAGAGTACGTGGGAGCTCTTATCTTCTCAGGAACTTGTAGGAGGGTGTCTTGTGAAACACCTATACCTGCTCATTAAGTCATGTTCTGTGTTAGAACTTTAGCATTCTTACAAAGTATAGAAATTATGTTTCTCAAGAATTGTTCATAGGTATTTTGGAGGGCCTCTTTCTATGACAGAGAAAGATCATGGGAGTTCTGGGTATCTCTGTGAGTCTTACCTGTGGAGTCTATAAACACTTTGTATTAACCACCTGTCCTTTAGTCTTTGTTTGTTTTTGTTTTTGTTTTTTTAAGAGACAGATTTTTACTGTTGGGCATTTGCACTTGCCAGAGAGAAAGAAAGCGAGAATCACCCCTCAGGCCCTCAGGGTGGATGGCCACGCTGCAATCCTTTCTTATTCATTCTCCTCTTGGGATTTTGGGCACACACACATGCGCCTAAAGTGAGTTTTTTAAGCTGCCGGGTCCAGGACTCAAACCACAGTTGACCAGGACTCAAACCACAGTTGACTATGTAGGAGTCCAGCATTGTAACCATTATGCCATCTGCTGGTCCCCAATCATTGATTTCTTAACTTGCAAGGTGTCCTTTTAGCAACCATAGATATGCAAATGTAAATTTTAATCACACCAATACTTTTGCAATGTCTGCCAGACAGAACTGATTCTTTTTAAGTACTTAAGAGTTTTCCTCATAGTTCTCAGCTTTTTGATGATACTTAAAACTGAAATGTGAAAATTGGAATTTACACAAAATATAGGGTATAGTCCTCCTTACAAAAACAATTCATAATAGGCTTCTTTTTAGTTGCACATTTCCCTGGTACCCTTTAAGTGACTAGATTTTCAAAACTTGTATTTATACAAAGCTCCTTCAGTTGCTATCCATTGTATAAACACAGCACTGTTGAAAACATAAGTGGTGAGTAAAACTTCAATTATTCCTTTTAAAAATATTGAAACTTTTTTACACTCTTATATATTTAACTTGTGAGGCACATTTATTCATACTTCTTCCTCTCCTTTAGAATCAATATTTTTAAGAACCAGGATCTTTCCCTGCTTCCCATAATTCTTTGTGCCGGAATTCGACAAGAGGAACCTAGTGACTGTTGCTTTTTTCCTAAGATGATGAGCCCAAGTCATGGGATGATAGCACCTAAGCTTCTAATAGGAGGAGTCTGATTTAGGGACGGTTATCCGAGGATTTTAGTGACTATTCTTACTCACTAAATAACTAGCCTAGATAATCTTTAGCCCTCAGAAATACCTCCCTTGGGTGACAGTTTATTATTCTAATGGTATGTTTAATACTAGGCATTTATCCTTCTTTTTAAATATTAAACTAATCTTGGATTAGTATATCTGGAAGAGCTTTGAGTGATTTAGGCAAAGTAAATGTGAGACAAAAGCCAAGACAGAACTTTGCCAGAATAACTGGAATTAGGTGCTATAAAATGAAGTTTTCATTTTATTTGGCACGTCTTTTGCATATAACTCAAGGGATGAGTAGAAAAGTTCCAAAAAGTTTTTCTTCTTGTACAAAAGAATTCACACCGATGACTCAGGGAGAAAACTGAACTCATGTTAGAACCTTTGGAGATCTTCTGAGGAAAAACAATCCAAACATCTCTGGATTATCAGTGTGATGATAGATAAAAGTAGTGGTGACGAGTTACTTTTTAGGAATTATGTTTTTGTCCAAATATTTATTTTTTTGAATTCTGTTCTTTTTCTCCGTCAGTAGATAGTTCCATGTACTATAAGCACCTCATTAGAAAATTAAATTCAACAAACTTGAGAGTCATAGGAAATTGGGATACGTCAGTGAACAAAACAAAAAGATACATTTTCCTTTGGAATTTGTGAGCTAATGTAGGAATCAGCAAACTTGTTCTGTAAAGAACCAGATGGTAAATATTATAGACTTTGCCTGTGGCCCTGGTCCAGTTAAATTTCATTTACAGAAACAGGCAACTGACTAGATATGGTCCATAGGTCATGGTTTCCCAATCCCTGCTAGTAAGTGGAAGCAGAATTAATAAGCAAATAAGAGTACATTAAGTGGTAAATGCTTTGAGAAAAAGAAAAATAGAATAAAGTAAGCAAATAGGGATTGTGATGAGGTAGATTTCTGCAGGGTGGGCCTCACTGAGGTCAAGAGGAATCAGCAAAGGAAACAGAAAAATGAGTGGCGAGATAGAAGGAAAACCACGAGATGGTGACGTCCTAGAAACACAGTGAAGAACCACGCATTGGGAAGAGAAGGGGATCATCTGTCAGTTATTGCTGATAGGCCAAATCAGAGGAAGACTGAGATTAAACCATTGGATTTAGCTCTGTAGAGCTGTTAACGTCCTCAGTAAGCAGTTTTGATAGAATAGGTCCAAGAGAAAATTAAAGGAGAGAGATCTAGACAGTGCTTGTGAGGAATTCTGTTGCAGAGGAAAGAAAGAGATGGAGTAGTGAGGGATCAAAAAAAGAGTTCTGATGTTTTATTTTTCCAGAATGTACATGTACTAGCCAGAGGGAGAGGGAGAAAGCACCCCTCAGTGGGGCATGGTCGCACCGTGACCCCATCTCCATTTCTCCATCCTGTTGGGATTTTGGGAACATCTGCACACCCACCTGGCATGTTTTTCAAGCCACCAGGGCTGAGATGGGAACCATGTCGTTGGCTGTGTGAGATACAGTTCCCTTAACCTAACCAGACCATGGAGTGCCCCAAGTTTGGTTTCTTTAAGATAGAAGAAAGAAAACAAAATGTTTATTTGACAGAAATAATCCAGCAAAGAGTTTTTATTTATTTGTGTGTGCGTGTGTGTGTGTGTGCGTGCGCATAAATGTATATATGTAATTAACTATATATGTATGTATGTTTGTTTGTTTGTATGTATTTGACAATTGGGAGGGAATTGCTGGAGCTGTGGCCTTGAGTTGATGAAGGGATGGGTCTAGTGTACACGTGAAGGGGTTAATTTCAGATAGGTGGAATATTGGTATATTGAGACTTATGCTAGAGAGACTGAGTCTAATTTAGCCTATTTTATCTCTTTGGTCCTGAGTTGAAGGGATGAGTCTAGTGTACACATGGCCTTGAGTCAATGAAGGGATGCATCTAGTGTGCACATGAAGAGGTTACTTTCAGTTAGGTGGAATATTGGTAGATTGAGACTTATGCTAGACAGAATAAGCCTAATTTAGCCTCTGGTCCTGAAAGATACCTTATAGCTTTTAAATGTTATATAATCTTTTAAATGTTGTATAAGCTAGGGTTTGACAGTAAGTAAATATGCTCCACTTTCTTTTAAAATAAATTATATATATATAATTTATAATGTATTAATATAAATTATACATTATTTATATTTATTTATAATTTATTAATATAAATTATAATATAAATTTTATACACACACACATATTTTATTTTTTGTTTTTACTTTGACCAGAGAGCGAGAGAGAGAAAGGGAAAGTGAGAAAGCAATCTGCCAGGTCCAGTCCTGCCTGGACCTGGCAGGACTCTAACCTTGGTCATCCATGTGGTAGTCCAGTGCCTTAACCACCACGCCACCTGCTGGTCCCAATATGCTCCGTTTAAATCATAGGTCTTTTCAGTATCGTTCCTGATGTTCTGTCCACCTCACAGTGCAGTCTGTATATAGTGACTAGTAATATTGCTGTTTCCAGTGATCAGCAGGGTGTCTGATCAGGGATTCCATGGATGGATGCTTTATGCTTAGCTGTGTAATTATTTTATCATCAGATTACTGTGCTAATTTTTATGTGCAATGAAAACAAACAGTTTTTGTGTATGGCACCCTCCTTTAGATTGTACGCTCCCAGAATGTAGGTAATAAAAAACTCTTTAAAGTTCTCTAGTAATATTTCATATATAGGGCATAGTCAAAGAATATGATGATTACTAACTAAATCAAGAGGTTTTTATATTCCTTTGGTTATACTAAATATTCAGTTTTTGGGTCTTGCTTTAAATCAAGCCTGAGACTCTTGTCTTCTGAAAAATTCTGGAACTAAATTATATTGAGCTTAATGACAGTAGAATACCTCCAAATGTAGCTATTCCAAATAACTTCTAGAAGAAAATAGTAGCCAAATTTCACAGTGAGGACATAATAATAGAAGCATAATTGGCACATACAGCTGTTGGAATGTCATAAAAACAGGCATCATTATAAAAAGAAGTTTGCTGTAACATTCAACTAAATATAGCATATTGAAAATCAAAGATGACTTTATATAACTACGATAAAATAGCTTTTGTTACCTTTGTACGCTGTACCAAGGAGCACTGAGCAAAGTCGGAGGCAATATTCTTCCCATGTTCTAGAGCATCTAACTGTCAGGAACTGTTTGGAAAGAGCAAACCAAAATGGCCATTTCACTCTGCAGTAGCCAGTGTAGCTGAGAGATGGAAGCCTATTATTTCCTTACTGCTAGGGACCAGCAGTAAGCGAAATGGCTATGTCGCTGATCTCCCATGTAGCTGACCGCTGTTCGAGTCCCGGACCCAGCGTCTTACACTCATACCGGGCATGTGTGCGTGCGTGCCCAAGATGCCAAGAGGAGAATGGAGGAGAAGGGATTACGGCATAGCCATCCCCTCTGGGGGAATGATTTCTCGCTTTCTATCTCTCTGTCTTTCGGGGGAGTGCATGCGCCCTATAGCAAAAAACCTCTCAAAAAAAAAAAAGGCAGCTGTATTTTGAGGCTCTAATTTTAGGTTCAGTAATCAAGATAAAAATCTGAAGAGGCCATTTCCTAGACTTTAGGAAGTAATATTCAGCTATTCATGCAATTGATCATGAAATCTAAACTATTTAAATCTAGATTCCTATTGAACTTATTACAGTTATTTTAAAAGCATTGAAATTTCTGACTTTATAAAAGTATTTAGATCTGTAGAAAGTATTGAAGTCATTTAATTTATTGACCTGCTATTAAAACTCTATTCATCTTTTTTTTTTTTATCATAGGTCCAGTTGTTTATGTCTTGGATCTTGCAGATAGACTGATTTCAAAAGCCTGTCCGTTTGCTAAAAAATGGTTGGCTCTATCTACTGGACCGCTGTCACGTACGGAGCAGTGACCGTGATGCAGGTTCACTATTTTACTCGATTTAGTGATGTTATGTTTGATGTGAAAGTCTGTTAACATTTTGTTAGGAGTTTTAAAGTTTATTATTTGAAATAACATTTGCTTGGCTTAAAATTTAAATATATATAAATAAAGGTACCTACTGAAAAGTCTTCCTGCACCTACCCTTTATTTGCTCAGGTTCTCCCTTACCTCCCCGGGTAGTTACTGTTGTTAGTTTCATAGATGTTCTTCCAGATTTATATTATGTAAATGCAAGAAAAAAATAATTATTTTTTACCCCACTCCCTTCCCCTTTTTGTAAGCCAAAAGAGACTATATAACAGCTGCATCCCTTTTTTTCACAGTGAATCTTGGAGATCTTTTCATGTAAATATGCAAAAATGTGCTACAATCAATTTTTATGAAAATCAGGCTTAAATTTCAAGATTTTTGTCCCCAACACTAGATCTTCTTTTATATCTCTTCCTTAAAAATTTCCAACTACCAACTTTGTACTTTTTATGCTCCTATCTGTCTTTTGCCCTGCCCTTTCTTCAAATCCAGTCGTGCAACTGCAGCTTGACCCTTCTCCTTGAATATTTTGTGATCCCACACACAACATTATTGAAATCAAACTTGCCTTTTCTTCTATTTAAAACCTAAATATATTTCCCATTATAATTCCCCTGTATCTTTTTTTTTTTTAAACATTTATTTATCTATTTATTTATTTGTTGTGATTTTTTTTTTTTAAGCTGCCAGGTCCAAGACTTGAAACACAGTCAGCCATGTGGAAATCCAGCACTTTAACCGCCATGCCACCTGCTGGCCCCATTTCTCTTTATCTTTGATTCCTGCTATTTTCCTGTTTATTCAGTTTACATTCCACCACCTTAAGATTACCTTTGACTTGGGACCAGGAGATGACAAAATGGTTACATCACTGAACTCTCATGTAGTTGATCATGGTTCGAGTCCAGGGGACCCAGCGGCTTAAACTCACACCAGGTGCATATGTGTGCATGCCCAAAATCCCAAGAGGAGAGTGATGGAGGAGAAGGGATTGCTGTGTGGCCATCCCCTCTTATATATATATATATTTGACTTGGCACTAGCAGGTGGCATAAACATTTTCTGTTTTATAGTGTTATATTTAAATTCCTGACCAAGCAGTTTTTCCATTTCGATATGCTTTGGATTTACTGTTTCCTTTCCACAGTCTTTACCACCTGACTTCTTTTTATTTTTTTAAGAATTATTTTATTCAATTTTATTCATTCATTCATTTATTTTAATTTGACCAGAGAGAGAAGAAAGTGAGAAAGCAAGCCACCAGGTCCAGGACTCAAACCGTTGGCCATGTGGGAGTGTTCAGCGCCTTAACCACCATACCACCTGTGGTCCCCACCACCTGATTTCTTGTCACTTCCCCATCTTACCTGGATATCTAAAGGAGCCTTGTGATTGGTTTCTCTGATTTCATTCTTTTCTGTCAATCTGCCCTTCTAAATGAATAATACCTTCAACATCTTACTCCTACCCCAAGTAGTGATTTTCAAGAATAGAATCTATATTGGTTAAGTGTTTCCTAAGTAACTCAGTAGTAACTCAGTAGTAGTTAACACTTAGTTTTGCAGATGACGTTGTTTGCTTTAATATAGAGTGTGCATGGAAGAAAAAAGAATGGAGGTGGTTATATCTAATATTCCAGAAACATCATGTATTTTGTCTGTACCAGGGTCCACAGTGAGCAGCCTTGGTGATTGCTCCACTAGTAGTCATGGTGAGATGGAGTATTGTGAGACTTCTTCATACAACTTGAGGGCAGCCCCCAAATCTAGATATAGCCACTGGAATGAATCACAAATAGTAAAACATCATCTTCCTTGAGTATAGTGAATTAAGAATCACTGACTTGAAAAATATTCCATTTCCTTGGCCTGATTTAATATGCAGGGTTCTCCACAGTGCTGCTTTCCTCTTTGAGACCTGTGGGGCTATTCCCCGAACCCATCCTTAGGTCGTTCTGTTTTGGTGACCTATGTTTTTTTACTTTTATCAGTCTCTCTGCCTCATACCTGTCCTTCTAGTCTACTTATCCAGGATAATCTAAACCTTCCTTCCAGGTTTTTCCTCCTTGCAGCTTACCATATATCTCCTACCCACTGTGATTGCTTCCTCTGCATTTATGGCATTTTTATTCTTCAAATGGCAGTTAATCTTGTGCTGGCCAAGTGACATTTCTCATATAAATTACTTATTGAAGTTTCCTGTATTTATGTCTTACTTTTCCTATTAGAAGATAATTTCCTTGAAAGTATGCTTCTGTATTGTGTGACTGCATCATCACAGAAAATTACACATGAAAGGCTTTCATAAGTATCGATGTTTTTTATGTGATTACTATAATAATGAGTATCAGTACATCATCTGATCAGGGAGATTTGGGACAGTTTATTAGAACTGACAATGACCCAGAAACATGGAACAGGTTGTACTTCATCAGCCTCCTCTGCACGTGCCTGTGGTCCCAGGTGCTGAGGAGGCTTAGGCAGGAAGATCACAAGTTCACTGCCAGCATGGGCAACATAGCTGGACCCTGAGCGCTGGGCGTGGTGGCACGCTTCTGCAGTTAGTGACTCTGGAGGCTGAAGCCATAGGATAGTAACATAGCAAGACCTCATTAACCCTTACTAATCATAAGAAGTGGGATGGCTCTTTATGAGGAAAATTTTTTAGGCTGGCATGATTTTTTTTTTTTAAATTAAGGGGCCAGCAGATAGTGTAGCAGTTAGTTACATTGCTGGACTCCCACATGACTGACCACAGTTTCAGTCCCAGACCCGGTGGCTTGAAACTCACACCAGACACATGTGCATATGTGCCCAAGATCCCAGGAGGAGAATGAAGAAGGGATTTTGGCACGGCCATCCCCCCCAGGGGGCGACTTCTCATTATTTCCATCTCTCTCTTCGCCTCTTTCTCCCTCTGGTAGGTGCACACACCCTGAGGTAAAACCTCTTTAAAAATTTTTTTTAGAATTTTGATAATTAACCGGGCACTTTAACGAAAGGAGCCAATTAAGGAATACAGACTATATTCTCTAGAAAGTGCTTTCTTTTGCCATATTGAACCATATTGGTATGATTCATTCAAAAACTTAATATTTAAGTGGGGTCTTGTAAAACACAAATTAATTGAAAACCCCAACCTCCAGCCTCAAGGAAAGTATGCAAAACAGGACACAGAAATGAAGCAAGTCAATGTGAAGGGAACACAGAAGACTACATAAACAATATTTAATTCAGTAAAAGTGCAAGATCATTTGAAGTTATGAGAAAAGTAACTTATGGCTGACCCTTGAAGGGAATAATTTGGGTTTATTTTTATTTTTTGTTATGATTGTCAGAGGGTGCTGTGTGCTCACCAGAGAGAAAGAGAGAGAAAGCACTCCCTTCCCTCTCCACCCCCAACCCCGCCATGGGGCATAGACACCTCACAGTGCCCTTTCCTGTATTTCTCCATTTCAGCAAGATTTGGGGCACACAGGCACATATGCCTGGTGTGTTTTTCAGAGCAACAGGTCCAAGACTCAAACTACAGTGGGCCATATGAGATCCAGCTTTCTGTACAAAGAGCTTAACCTCTTGAATGCACGGCCAAGCCAAAGGAAATCATTTGGATTGCTAGAGTAGACGAAATGATATAAGCGAGGTGGCAAAATTCTAATACATATATGTATTACCAGTTGGAAGTCACCTCCACATACACTGTATCACTTGAAAAGGTTTCGTTTAGCCCCAAGACGAGAGATGAGCTGTGACAGCAGGTAGGTACGATTGTGTAGTTTAAGAGTACTAGAAAACTGACTTTTACTACCTAATAGGCAGTGTGCCCCTACACTGAGAAGTATTTAGGGTTTGCTTTTTAATACTTAAATCTTTCTTTTCCTACTGTTCTCTGACGATTCTGGGAGTTCAGCTAAATCAGATTAAGACACTAGATTACTGTTCTTTTCCCACTTATTCTCTTTTGTTCTTTACGGACCAGTCTCATGTGCCAAACTTAGTTGTGGGAAACTGAATGGGACCCTCTACTTGCATTTTTATTGAGAAGACAACATGATAGTTAATTTTTCCTCCAGCACTGGGCTAATCGCCTTTTAAGCACTAAAGCTACATTTAAACAATTTTGTGGCATGGTTTACTGGTCAGTAAAGTTAGTTATTCCGACTTTACTGGTTGAGAGAGTTTGCATGTCTAATACCACAAAGCAAGGAAGACTTCTTCAGACTCCTGTCCCTAATTTAGGGCTCTGTGCATGAAGCCTGGTCCCAGAGGCAGCCCGAACATTTTATCCTGGGACAGTGGAACCTTACTATTCAGCCTAGTTTCTTCCTACTTTTGCCTCTAGTATGAAGACAACCCCTGTAAGCATTGTCCATTTTTAATTATCAATTTAATTCTAAGAAAAATCTGTTTGTTCATCACTGTTTCATCCTTCTTACAAGTTTTTGTTTGTTCTTTTTGTTTTATTTTTAGTTTTGCTATAGGGCACACATGCTTACTGGAGAGAGAACAGAGAGAGGGAATGTGAAGAGTCACCCCCAGGGGGGATGGCTATGCCACAGTCCTTTCTCTATTCTCTTGGGATTTTACACAGGACACATACGCTTCCAGCATGATTCTCTAGCCACAGGATCTGGGACTCAAACCATGAAGCTGGCCATGTGGAATCTAGCTGCCTTAACCTCCATGCCACCTGCTAGCCTTTGTTTGTTGTTGTTATTGTTGTTTTTAATGAGATTTTTTTTTTTTTTTAAATTTCCAGTGTATCTACATTCACCAAAAGAAGGAAGGGGAACCGGAATAGAAAGAGAGAAAGCACCCCCCGTCAATAGGGTCTAGCCATGCCACAATCCTTTCTTCTCCATTTCTCTACCTCATGAGGAATTGGGACACTTAAACATGTACCCAATGTGTTTTTCAAGTTGCTGGGACTAGGATTCAAACTATGGTCAGCCATGTGGGATCCGGTTCCCTGTGCACAGAGCTTAATCTGCACTGTGGGACCAGTTCAAAAGTAAAATTCTAACAGGCAGTGTTTTAAAGGAAAAGACTTTAATTAGTGCTTAACCTTTCAGCAACGCTGAACTGCAGGCCCACCCTACTGTGAAGAGCTCTTAGCTCTTCAACAGAAAAACAAAACACTTTCTCTAAACCTGGTTTTTTTGTTGTTGTTGTTTGTTTTGTTTTGTTTTGTTGCCAGAAGGCACACATGCACTCACCAGAGAGAGAAAGCACCCCCTAATAGGGTATATTCACACTATAATCCCTTTTGCTCCATTCTTCATCCTGTCCAGATTTGGGGTAGGTACACACGTGCCCAGTGTGTTTTTTCAAGCCACCGGGGCCAGGATTTGAACCATATCATCAACCATGTGGGATCTGGTTTACTTAACTATTAGTCCATGGGGTCACCCCTAAGCCAATGATTCTATAGGCCTTTATTTTATACATGGACAACAAATTCTTAGAAAAGGCATTCTGGGGTCAGTAGGTGGTATGGTGGTTGAGATGCTAGACTCCCACATGGCTGACCACAGTTCGAGTCCTGAACCTGGCAGCTTGCTTTCTCACTCTTCCTTTATCTCTTTCTCTGGTCAGAATTGAAGAATAATGAGAATAAATAAAATTAAAAATAAATAAATCTTAAAAAAAGAAAAAAAAAAAAAAGGGCATACTGCAGTTCTTGGATCTCACCTTAAAATTAAAGTCTGAAAAATAACCTGTTTTTTTGTTTGATTTTTTCAGGGTGGGGAGCAGCTTGAAAAACATGTTTGGCACATAATACATGTGTGCCCCAAATCCAGCAAGATGGAGAAGTAGAGGGGACAGGATTGCAGCATGACCATGCCCCATTGGGGGTGCTTTCTTTTGCTCTCTGGCAAGAAAGTAAAAAAAAAAAAAAAAAAAAAAAAAAAAAAAAACTATGTTTAAATCTTGGGTCATGAAACTAGAATGATGTGATTACCCTGCAGAATTCATGACTTTGTATTGGCCACAGTTAAATCAGGCTCATTCCTGATTCAGCCTTCATTTATTTTTATCTTATTTTAAGAGGTTTTTGCCTTAAGGCAAAAGGAGAGAGAGAGGAGACAGACAGTGAGAGAGAAAGTGAGAAGTCACCCCCCAGGGTATATGGCCCTGCTGCAATCCCTTCTCCATTCTCCTCCTGGGATCTTGGGCATGCATGCGTACCCTTGCATGATTTTCACACCACCAGGTCCAGGACTCAAACCACAGTCAGCCGCGTGGAAGTCCAGCAATGTAACTGTTATGCCATCTGCTGGCCCCCTGCTTGCATTTATTAATAAAGTATGATTGTGGTGGCAGGTGGTACATTGCAGATGTTATACCACCATTTTTCTTCACAACATTTTTATTTGCACACTTGTTTGATTTGACTTTCTGTCACCTCCAAAAAACACTTCTTAGCTAACCGTGGTTTACTCAGCACCTAGGCCTAGTGTACCTGTTCCTGGTGCACAGTCAGTACTCGGATGAATGAATGTATACATGCAAGAGTGAGCAGATTCAACCCACTTCTAACTAGGTTAAGCACAGGGTATCTCTCTCCATTTTAGTCATTAACAGGTGGAGCAGTGGGTATTTGCTCACTTTGCCATATTTCCATGTTTCCTTATTCTTCAATACTTGTTAAAAAAGCTTTTACTGCTAGACATGAGGAACAAATTTCCCCTTCCTATAGGCCATGCCTAAGTATTCACTCTGCTTTATATTTCTAAAGCCCAAAAAAGAATATATTACCCAACAAATAATTTTTTCAAATATCTAAATTTATTTGCCAATACTTTGAGAATACCTGAGTCACATTTAAGGTTTTGTTTGTTTTTGTGGGGTTTTTTTAGAATTATTTGTTTTACTTATTATTTTTTTATTTGACCAGAGGGAAAGGGAAAGTAAGAAAGCAAGCCACCAGGTTCAGGACTCAAACCATGGTTGAACATGTGGAAGTTCAGCACCTTAACCATCAAACCACCTGCAGCCCTAAGTCACATTTAGTTTTAACTTTATAGTGATCATTATATGGAAAACAAAAATAATATAAAAATGAAATGTCTTGCATTACAGGTTAAAACATAATCTTTGAGCTAGTCAATTTTTGCCACCATTGTGGAATTGAAGTTCAAGAAATACATGAACAGACCATTTCACTTGAGGGAAACTCAGAATGACTATATTGCATGTAGAAATGTGAAGTTAAGGGGACCAGTAAATGGCGTAATGGTTACGTCGCTGGACTCCCACGTAGTCAACTGTAGTTCGAGTCCTGGACCCAGCAGCTTAAAATTCATGCCGGGTGTACATACATGCATGCCCAAAATCCCAAGAGAAGAATGAAGGAGAAGGACTGTGGCTTGGCCATCTCCCCTGGGGGGTGATTTCTCGCTGCCTCTTGTCTCTTGGGCGAGCGCATGTGCCCTGTAGCAAAAAATCTCTTAAAAAAAGAAAGAAATGTGAAGATAAGGTTTTGTTGTTGTTTTGTTTTTGGAGAGGTTTTTGCTATAGGACACATGTGCTCACTAGACAGAGACAGAGAGACAGAAAGTGAGAAATCACCCCCCAGGGGGATGACCACGCTGCAATCCCTTCTCCTCCATTCATCTCGGGATCTTGGGCACACACACACATTTCAACATGTAATATGAAATAGTGTAAAAACGACTTTTTTCTGGAATGAGAGACATTTCTTATAACAGATAGCTTTCGCCTATTTTATTTTTAATCTGCCAGAGGGTGTGTGTGCTTGCCAGAGAAAGAAAGCACCCCTCAACAGGGCATTGTCATGCTACAGTCCCTTCTCTTGCAGTTCTCTATCCTGTCAAGATTTTGGGCACACATGCAAACACACCTAGCAGTTCTTCAAGCTGGGCTGGATTCAAACCACAGCCATGTGGGATCCAGCTCCCTTAACCACTAGGCTACAGAGTCAGCTCTCCATCTAATTTTTGAAACTTTTTATTTCTGTATTCTTTTGAAACTCAGCATTTACTATAAAGGGACTGCGCTCAAGCATTCAACACATCGTTAGATGAGGGCGTGATTCTAGCAATGCTATCTATTTCACAGGTTGTAGGCCACAAAGAAGGTCTGGATGTTATGGAGAGAGCTGACCCTTTATTCCTTTTAATCGGACTTCCTACTATTCCTGTTATGCTGATACTAGGCAAGATGATTCGCTGGGAAGACTATGTGCTTAGACTATGGCGCAAATACTCGAATAAACTACAAATTTTGAACAGTATATTTCCAGGTAAGGTCCTGAATTAAGGTTGTAAAGTGCATGTCAAGTTGATTTTGTAGAACTGTAACATGCCTTTCTAGAAATGCTTGAAGATATTTTCACTATTCTGATTTATATGTACGAATATATTTTTTTTTCTCAAGGGATTGGTTGTCCTGTTCCTCGAATTCCAGCTGAGGCTAATCCTTTAGCAGATCATGTCTCTGCAACCCGAATTTTGTGTGGAGCCCTTGTCTTTCCTACAATTGCAACAATAGTTGGTAAACTGATGTTCAGTAGTGTTAACTCTAATTTACAAAGGACAATCTTGGTAAGTTGGTTTTACTCTTACATTTTGTTAAGTAACATACAAAAGACAATGAACCAAATTTGTTTTAGAAGGTGGAGGATGGGGAGTGGACTGTATAGATATGTGGCATGTGGCCCCTATTGTCATCCAGCAGCTGGAGTGAAAATAACAGGGAGGAGCTACCACACCAGCTCTGTCCTCCGTAATTGCACTGTGGGTAATTCCTCTCCTGGAATATGCACAAGTCATCACAGCAGGATTGTGGTGAAGAGATTCTGCGGTCGGGTCAGATTTCCTGGTTCAGGTCCTATCACAAATTGCCTTGCTGTGAAATGGGAGTCAAGTTTGTTGTCTTCTCTGTGGCTGCAGAATGGGGTTGGTGACTGTGGTTACTGTGAGGTTTAAAAGAGACACATCCTAGCATCTAGGAAGTACTCAAGTGCCGACTGTCATCTGCTCTCAGGTTGTGTTTCCCACCTCCTCTCCTCTGTTAGAGTCTAGACAGGAGCACCACATGGTATTCTCCCTTAGTGGATGTCGAACTGAGTATGCGGACGGTCACTCAGGATACCGGGAAGACATCTCTGTCTTCTGTCACCTGTAGTCTCGCTCTCCCTTTCTCACCCCCTGGAAGGAAACAGAACTGACTCCTTTGAACTCATTTGGATTAATTTAGCATCAAAGCCAATGCCTTTTCTGATCTAAATAAATTTGTTTTTACTATCCTGTTTCTTTAAACCTGCATTACAAAGAGCTAATTTTTCTTTTTATTTTAGGGTGGAATTGCTTTCGTTGCCATAAAAGGAGCATTTAAGGTTTACTTCAAACAGCAGCAATATTTACGTCAGGCACATCGCAAAATTCTAAATTATCCAGAGCAAGAAGAAGCATAAAACTGACTTCTAGTTGTTCTGCAGTTCCCATCCTTATGGGTTTGTTGTGTTGTTTTGATTCCATCCTTAATGCACTTGTGGAGACTTGTATAAGCTGCTGCTCCTATATTTTTAAGAAATATAATAAAGCACTTAGGGCAGGGGAAATCCTCTCAGTAATCACGGAACCTGAGGATATGATTTGTTTTCATTGTATGTACGTATTTCTTTACGGCAGTCTGAACCATTATCTTACCATGTAAACGTGGATCTGTTCCGTTTTCTCCAGACAAAAATGTAAAGCTCAAACTGTATGAATATTAAAAAACTGCACATGCTGTTTTATTCAAATGCCTCTTTTGTATATGTTCATGTTCAGTTTTTCTTAGAATCAGCAACTCAATGAAGGTACTATGAGGATTTTTCTCGCTGGCATAATTCGATTCCATGATAAACAGGAATATATGTTAATATGAGAAAATGTAAATTAAATCAGTTATAAAGAACAAACCAAAAATGTATGTAAACATTCAAATGATTACCTGAACCATTGAGATTTTGTTGTTTTCCTTAACCATGTGATGTCTGCCAACGTGTAGGGTAAAAATTCACAGGGCTTCCAGATCACTTTTTCACAATTGCATTTTATTTATATAATGTTGACATCTCACAGTTCATAATGTAATGTAATTTTGACTTGTGTAGTCTTGAGTACTGTGTGTGTGTACGTGTGTGTGTGTGAGTGACAGAGAGAGATACAGAGATAGAGACAGAGACAGTCATCAGGTCCTTCCATCTCTGGAGTAAGGTTTTTAAATCTGTATTTCTAGAAATTAGAGCTGCCAGTTTATAGTAGTTTACGCAGAGAATTTGACTTGTGAAAAAAGTAACCAGTGATATTAGTTTACTCTCTTACTCTTTGACTCACTGATTCAGATATTTGTTGATCACCAGTCTGTCCAGGCACTCTGCAGGGTGCAGTGGGATACAGTGGTGAACAAGCCAGACTTGGTCCAGCTCTCAGTTTACAGTCTGGTTTCAGCAGTTGGAAAACTAGCAGTGAATACACCAAGGGAAAGCCTCAGAGCTCTTGGCTTTTGTATCAGTCGATGGGTAGATAATTATGGAAATGAGCCTTGAGTTAAAGATTGGGTCATTTTTGGCTCAAGTCAGATTATAGAAAACCAGTACTAATGTTTTTAGATTTTAACTGCTTGTCATTACTGATGAGGCTAGCACCTTAGTAATCACTGTTTAACTCGTTTTGTATTCATTTTTCAAAAGCAATTATTTATTTTAAGCCATTTTCAGTAGGGTGGCCATTTTAATGTTGTTCAGCAATCTGAATGGTCTTGCAGTTATTTTCATTAAAATAATTTTAAAGAATAGCTCCAGGAACCCTATTTATTTTCTTGTTCACAGTATCTAATGCATGACAATAGTAAACGTTTCTCCTTACTGGTAAGTGGACTACTTCTCTTTAGGAGTATAGCAAATATAGATTGAACTATGTTAGATTGCAATAATGTATGTTATCTTTAGTAATTAAAGATTGGTACCTTTCTTTAATACGAATGTCTTCATTTGGAGTTACATGATGTTTATGTGAATGCCTGTTGAACCTTCAAAGTTCTAATTATTTGAGGAGGAAGGGAAGATTTGACCAGGCTTTAAGAACACTACTATAGTTCTGAAGGGGAAATATAAAGTCTATAATTATATATAAAAAATAGATTATATAGCTATACTTAAAGTATATTGGCTTTTCTTTATGTTTTCACTGTGAAAAGATATATATTAAATAGACACTTCTTGCATAATTTTGTTATGTAAAGCAGCCTTCAGGCAGCCTTTGCTGAAGTTACACAAGCACCGTTTCCCATTCACTATTTTAGCGGCCAAGGTAGAGTAGCTGCTTGGGTTTTTTGGCACCAGGACTGGGGAGGGCCAGGGAAACAACTGCAATCCTCTGGGGCAGGAGGGAGGGTTTCTAGGGCTGTGGGGAGGGAACTACAAGTGCCTGGGGACCAGAGTGGCCTCTAGCCCTGGAACCGAACACTTCTAATTCTAAAGAGCCTTAGCTCAAGAATAGCATATGCCAGTCTTTCCAAGAAGGTGGCCCGCCCCAGCATGAAGCAGTAGAAGAGCATGGGCAGGCTGAGTGTTGGATGGACCTGGGTTTAAGCCCTAATTTCACTTTTAATAACTGTATGCAACCTTGGAACTTAACTTTCTCTTAACCAAGGGACTTAACTTTTTTTCAGCTGCAGTTTTTTTCATCTCTGAAATGCAAGTGATACTTGTCTCAGAAAACTAGGACTGACGGAGAAATTCAAGGAACAGAAGCACCTTAGGCTCGAAATAGCCCCTACAGAGCAGTAGTTGTTTCTTAATTGCTAACATCTGTTTGCACTCTAGGAAAAGGGAATGAAGAGGCAAAAGCATGACGTTGGAGGAATATCAGAGAGATGCTTTAGACTTTGGGAATGGGTGGGTATATTTTGTGTTTTCCAGTTTATTTTCATATTGCTTTATTGTGTTATTTCTAGAAACTAATGTTTTAAACCTTTTATAAAATTCAATAACAACTAATAGAATCCTATTTACTGAAGTTACCTGCATTCAGAGTGGCTGAAAATGTTGTTCATTATACATGATTATCAAATGACTGTGAAGAATACAAAATTAAACTTAGTGACTTAATTAGTCACTGTCTTGCTAACTCTGCTGTAATTTTTTTAAACGTTTTGTTTTTAATATAGCAGACTATCGATACTGGCTGGATTAGGTTGAATAAAGAATTTTTATGTTCTCTAGGTGTACTTTGTCTTTTAAACAAATTCCAAAATATAATTCATTAACTGCATACCTATATAATTCTTTGTAAATCACAGTTATCAAGGTATTACTGAGATTTTTAAGTAAAAATCTGAAAATTTTTTTTTCTTTTAATTGCCCGAGAGTATGTGAGCTCACCAGAAAGACAAAGCACTCCCCAGTGGGGCATAGTCACACCACAATTCTTTCTCTATTCCTCTATCCCACCAGGATTCTGGGCATGCACACACTAACACCCAGTGTTTTTCAAGCCCTATGGCTGAGTTTGAACCAGTGGCCACATGGAATCCAGATACTTATATGCTATGTTTAACTATAAAATTGAGAAATAATTGGAATTTTTAACAACACTGTATAGAAGAATTTGTCTTAATTTTTTTAAGTGGACTAAGCTTAAATTTCAGGTATGTGCTAATGATTACCATTTATTCCTTTTTACCTACCCTCAGAGCCCCTTGCACGAAGTATGATTAAACAGACAACTTAGTCAAGATCTGTAGGTGGCATCTGCCATTGTGTCTATATTTTATTTTTATTTATTTTACCTCATGAGAGAGAGAAAGAGGCAGGCCTCCCCAATAGGATTCACACCACGATCCACCCCCAGCCTCGGCTGGTCCTGGATATTAGTATGCGTATATCTGGCACATTCAAGGAGTCTGAATGCAAACCTAGGATGTTCCTGTGGGAATCAACCTCCCAGTGTTATGTGGCCATGACACCACCATCAGACGCTTCAGACTATGGTATCTGTAAGTGTGTCCAAGGGAGAGCCAATCCTGAAGCCCATCAGTGAAGTACTGTGCAGAAAAAGCCAGACTCCCACATGCTTGACCAGGGTTCAAGTACTGGCCCCAGTGGTGTAAGCCAGGCATGTGTGCATGTGCCCACGATGGAGAGTGGGACAGAAAAGGATTACAGCATGATTGGGCCCTGTCAAGGTTGCTTCTCCCTCTTGCTTTCCTGCATGCACATGTGCCTGTGTCTTAATAAAAAGAAGGCATATTTAAGTGAGTTGGGAACAGAAATTAATTCCTCTGAGATACCAAGAACTTAAATTTCTTTTCTTTTTTTTTGGGGGGGGGGAGAGATTTTTTTTCTATGGGGTGCATGCGCTCACTGGAAAGATAGAGACAGAAGAAAGAAATGACCCCCTGGGGTAATGGCCATGCCACAATCCCTTCTCCATTCTCCCAGTATCTTGGGCACACATGTACACACACCCGGCATGAGTTTGAAGTCACCGGGTCCAGAACTCAAACCGCGGTTGACCATGTGAGAGTCCAGCAATGTAACTGCTGTGCCATTTGATGGCTCCAGAACTTAAATGTCTAAAGTAGGGTAGAATTTTCTAGAATAAATCAAGTAAAGGCTCTCCCATCTGTATGGGTTGTATGGTTTTAGGTCATATTACATCCATGTGAATGGTAGACTAGCTGAGGAGAAATGGCTTAGATAGTCCTGGATACCTAGCCTGGCTGATACTCAATAGCCTTTGCTGAAGTTACACAAGCACCGTTTCCCATTCACTATTTTAGCGGCCAAGGTAGAGTAGCTGCTTGGGTTTTTTGGCACCAGGACTGGGGAGGGCCAGGGAAACAACTGCAATCCTCTGGGGCAGGAGGGAGGGTTTCTAGGGCTGTGGGGAGGGAACTACAAGTGCCTGGGGACCAGAGTGGCCTCTAGCCCTGGAACCGAACACTTCTAATTCTAAAGAGCCTTAGCTCAAGAATAGCATATGCCAGTCTTTCCAAGAAGGTGGCCCGCCCCAGCATGAAGCAGTAGAAGAGCATGGGCAGGCTGAGTGTTGGATGGACCTGGGTTTAAGCCCTAATTTCACTTTTAATAACTGTATGCAACCTTGGAACTTAACTTTCTCTTAACCAAGGGACTTAACTTTTTTTCAGCTGCAGTTTTTTTCATCTCTGAAATGCAAGTGATACTTGTCTCAGAAAACTAGGACTGACGGAGAAATTCAAGGAACAGAAGCACCTTAGGCTCGAAATAGCCCCTACAGAGCAGTAGTTGTTTCTTAATTGCTAACATCTGTTTGCACTCTAGGAAAAGGGAATGAAGAGGCAAAAGCATGACGTTGGAGGAATATCAGAGAGATGCTTTAGACTTTGGGAATGGGTGGGTATATTTTGTGTTTTCCAGTTTATTTTCATATTGCTTTATTGTGTTATTTCTAGAAACTAATGTTTTAAACCTTTTATAAAATTCAATAACAACTAATAGAATCCTATTTACTGAAGTTACCTGCATTCAGAGTGGCTGAAAATGTTGTTCATTATACATGATTATCAAATGACTGTGAAGAATACAAAATTAAACTTAGTGACTTAATTAGTCACTGTCTTGCTAACTCTGCTGTAATTTTTTTAAACGTTTTGTTTTTAATATAGCAGACTATCGATACTGGCTGGATTAGGTTGAATAAAGAATTTTTATGTTCTCTAGGTGTACTTTGTCTTTTAAACAAATTCCAAAATATAATTCATTAACTGCATACCTATATAATTCTTTGTAAATCACAGTTATCAAGGTATTACTGAGATTTTTAAGTAAAAATCTGAAAATTTTTTTTTCTTTTAATTGCCCGAGAGTATGTGAGCTCACCAGAAAGACAAAGCACTCCCCAGTGGGGCATAGTCACACCACAATTCTTTCTCTATTCCTCTATCCCACCAGGATTCTGGGCATGCACACACTAACACCCAGTGTTTTTCAAGCCCTATGGCTGAGTTTGAACCAGTGGCCACATGGAATCCAGATACTTATATGCTATGTTTAACTATAAAATTGAGAAATAATTGGAATTTTTAACAACACTGTATAGAAGAATTTGTCTTAATTTTTTTAAGTGGACTAAGCTTAAATTTCAGGTATGTGCTAATGATTACCATTTATTCCTTTTTACCTACCCTCAGAGCCCCTTGCACGAAGTATGATTAAACAGACAACTTAGTCAAGATCTGTAGGTGGCATCTGCCATTGTGTCTATATTTTATTTTTATTTATTTTACCTCATGAGAGAGAGAAAGAGGCAGGCCTCCCCAATAGGATTCACACCACGATCCACCCCCAGCCTCGGCTGGTCCTGGATATTAGTATGCGTATATCTGGCACATTCAAGGAGTCTGAATGCAAACCTAGGATGTTCCTGTGGGAATCAACCTCCCAGTGTTATGTGGCCATGACACCACCATCAGACGCTTCAGACTATGGTATCTGTAAGTGTGTCCAAGGGAGAGCCAATCCTGAAGCCCATCAGTGAAGTACTGTGCAGAAAAAGCCAGACTCCCACATGCTTGACCAGGGTTCAAGTACTGGCCCCAGTGGTGTAAGCCAGGCATGTGTGCATGTGCCCACGATGGAGAGTGGGACAGAAAAGGATTACAGCATGATTGGGCCCTGTCAAGGTTGCTTCTCCCTCTTGCTTTCCTGCATGCACATGTGCCTGTGTCTTAATAAAAAGAAGGCATATTTAAGTGAGTTGGGAACAGAAATTAATTCCTCTGAGATACCAAGAACTTAAATTTCTTTTCTTTTTTTTTGGGGGGGGGGAGAGATTTTTTTTCTATGGGGTGCATGCGCTCACTGGAAAGATAGAGACAGAAGAAAGAAATGACCCCCTGGGGTAATGGCCATGCCACAATCCCTTCTCCATTCTCCCAGTATCTTGGGCACACATGTACCCACACCCGGCCTGAGTTTAAAGTAACCGGGTCCAGAACTCAAACCGCGGTTGACCATGTGAGAGTCCAGCAATGTAACTGCTGTGCCATTTGATGGCTCCAGAACTTAAATGTCTAAAGTAGGGTAGAATTTTCTAGAATAAATCAAGTAAAGGCTCTCCCATCTGTATGGGTTGTATGGTTTTAGGTCATATTACATCCATGTGAATGGTAGACTAGCTGAGGAGAAATGGCTTAGATAGTCCTGGATACCTAGCCTGGCTGATACTCAATTGCAAAGCAAGTTCCTTTTTTTTTTTTTCTTTTTCTTTCTTACTTTTTTGTTGTTGTTGTTGCTATTGGGCTCGTGTGCTTGTCAGAGAGACCGAGACAGAAAGCAAGAAATCACACCCCCAGGAGGAATGACCACGCCACAATCCCTTCTCCTCTATTCTTTTGGGATCATGGGCACGCATGCACACACGCCCAGCATGAGTTTAAGCCATGGGGTCCGGGACTCAAACTACAGTCGACTACATGGGAGTCTAGCAACCTAGCCATTACGCTAACTGTTGGTTCCCAGAACAAGTTTCTTTACCTCTTAAACCATTGATTTCCTCACCATAAAATGAAGATTATGAAATTCTTGGGCCAGCCTGTGGCATGGTGGTTGAGGCAGCTGAATCTCACATGGCCGACAGCATGGCTCAAGTCCCAGACACAGCAGCTTAAAAAACACACTAGGGTCTTTCCCACTATACAAGATGGCAGGCGATAAAGCTGCAAAGCAGGATACTAAGGAGAAGAAACCTGAAGCCAAGAAGCCAGTGGCAAGGTTAAAAAGGGTGACCCCAAGGCTAAAAAGCCCAAGAAGGGGAAGCCCCATTGCAGCCGAAACCCTCTCCTAGTCCAGGGCATAGGCAGATACTCCCAGTCTGCCATGTATTCCAGGAAGGCCACGCACAAGAGGAAATACTCGGCCACTAAATCCAGGATCGAAAAGAAAAAGAAGAAGGTTCTTATAACTGTCACGAAACCAGTTGGTGGAGACAAGAATGGTGGTACCCGGGTGGTTAAACTGCGCAAAATGCCTAGGTATTATCCTACTGAAGATGTGCCTCGAAAGCTGTTGAGCCACGGAAAAAACCCTTCAGTCAGCATGTGAGAAAGCTGCGAACCAGCACCACTCCTGGGACCATTCTGATCATCCGCACTGGATGCCACAGAGGCAAGAGAGTGGTTTTCCTGAAGCAGCTGAGCAGTGGCTTGCTACTTGTGACTGGACTGCTGGTTCTCAATTGAGTTCCACTGTATAGAACACACTAGAAATTTGTCATTTGCCATCTCCACAAAAACTGATATTAGCAAAGTAAAAATCCCAAAGCACCTTACCGATGCTTACTTCAAGAAAAAGAAACTGCAGAAGCCCAGACACCAAGAAGGTGAGATCTTCAACACAGAGAAGGAGAAATACGAGATTTCAGAGCAGTACAAGATTGATCAGAAAGCTGTGGACTTGCAAATTTTACCAAAAATCAAAGCTGTTCCTCAGCTCCAGAGCTACCTGCGATCTGTGTTTGCCCTTACAAATGGAGTTTATCCTCACAAATTAGTGTTCTAGATTTTTTGCTAAGAACCTAATTAAATAACTGATCATATTTTAAAAAAGCTCACACACACACACACACACACACACACACACACACACACTAGGTACATGTGCATGCATGTCCAAAATCCAAAAGGGAAGTACAGAGAAGGTATCGCCTTATGATCATCCCCAATAGGGGATGCCTTCTCACTTTCCCTTTCACTTTCTGTCTCTGGCAATCTCAGGTACCATCTGACAAAATTAAAAACAAAACAATATTGGCCAACCAGTGGCATGTGGTTCAAAAGACCAGATCATACATGGCCAACTTTGTAGTTCAAGTCTTAGACCTTCTGACTTAAAAATGTACTGGGTGCATGTATGTGCATGCCTAAAATCCCGAGAGAAGAATGGAAGTGGAGATTGCAGCATGGCCTTTCCCCCGGGGGTGATTTCTTTTTCCTCTGTCTCCCTGTCTCCATGAGCACACTCGCCCGTAACAAACTTCAGACAAACCCTATCTCAAGTTACTGTGAGGATGAGGTGAGGTGACATCCTAGGACAGTTTGCTATCTGGGGAAACCAAGTAAATCTACGGTTTAAGTGAAGAGTGAAGGTGTGTTGCCCACAACTTCATTGGTCCGCTGGAATCACAAGATTCCTTTTTCACTCTCCGTCACCCTGCACACCATTAAAATGGTAAGAGGGTGGAATGTCTCACTTACCTGCTTTCCTGGAGCAAAGATCTTCAGCAAAAGGAAGGGAGGAACACCTATGGGAGCCTGTGGACAACTGCAGAGGCCAGGTCATCATTCTGGCCCGCCCCTGTGGGTTTAAGCCTTTTACTGATAACAGCATGCCAGGTTATGGTGTGTCAACAACAGAAAGGGGGAAAGAGAAATCACCCCTGGGGGATGACCACACTGCCACCCCTTCTCCATTTGGGGCATGCACACACACACGCACCGGGTGTGATTTTCAAGCCATGGATCCGGAGCTGGAACTATAGTCGACCATGTGGGAGCCCAGCTCCTTCACCACCACACCACCTGCTGGCCCTGAGATGTTCAGTCTTTAAAAGTGCCTAGCAAATCCTGTCTTAGGATTGTATTGTCACCACAGGAGCGTAAGGTCCATCAGGGCGGAGATTTAAGTTACTCTATCCCAGCACTCAAGTGGCAACCAGCACGTGATAGAAGCGTGATAAACATTTTGTGAATGTAGGAAAAACGTTCTTTTTTTCTTTTTTTTTTTGAGAGGTTTTTGCTATAGGGTGTGTGCACTCACCAGAAAGACAGAGAGAGACAGAGACAGAAAGTGAGAAATCACCCCCCAGGGGGGATGGCCACACCGCAATCCCTTCTCCATTCTCCTCTCGGGATCTTGGGCACGCACACACACACGCCCGGCATGAGTTTAAGCCACCGGGTCCGGGACTTGAACCACGGTTGGCTACATGGGAGTCCAATGACATAGCCATTACACTAACTGCTGGTCCCCAAAGTTCCCTTTTTTTAAATACTGCAATAGGTGCATGCACGCACAGTATGGGTGAGAGAGAGAGAAAGGGAAAGTGAGAAAAGCACCCCTCATGGGGCATAGTCAGACCACAATTCCTTCTCTAGCTCTCCCTCCTTTCAGGATTTTGGACACACACTTGCCCTGGCATGTTTTTCAACCTACCAAGTCTGGGACCTGAACAGCACAGTCATATGAGATCCAGCTGCCTTGACCACCATGCCACAAGCTGGCCCAAAAATGCTTATCTTAATGTGATTTGTTTCTGTCTCTTAAGTTTGGGGGGCGAGGGGAGGAGACATGTGTGTATATATATATTTTTTTCAATAAAGCAATTTTTGAAAGGTATAAAGCTACTTTAAACTGGATAACTGTGAAGGGTGCAACATTAATCAGCAAGCCTAAGCAGCAGCACTGACCTGACCTCTTCAGAATGAAGTTTCTCAACTTAACCAGCAGGAACAGCAAATGAAGATCTGCCTACTAGCTCGCTTTCTGGAAGCCACCAGGACACCTAAATGAAAGCCCTGAGGGAGAACAGTGAATGAGGCGCCGTCAGCATTTTGCTGCCCTTGTGATTCGTACATGCCCAGAAATAAACCCCGTCGTGATCTGCTGGGTAGTTCTTGAGGAGCAGCCGGTGTCGAATCTGGGCAGGCTGTGCTTGGAGAGCTCCATGGCTTTCTGTGCTGGTCAGTCACTGTCCCAGTAAGGACTGCACACAGGACAGATGTCAGCGCTGCCACCACGTCTGGGTAAGGATTCACAGAACTATAGTCCTAAGGGCTATTTCAACATTTGAAAATAGTTAACACCCCCAAGTCCTGACTAGCTGCCTCTGAGCAGGTTAGACTTTAACCTGCTAAGGCAAGAGATTAAAATGAAGGATTTTTTTTTTTCTCAGCCAAATTCAAAGGCACCACTATTATTCAAAAGGGAAGAACACAACCTAGCCAAAAGGGAGCTTGACTCCTAGCCCACTCCGAAAAACTGGTGGCCTGGCATCCCAGCCACTCAGAGACTGAGGAGACCTCTACAACATGGCATGAGTAAGAAGCACATTTTTTAAAAAGTTTTATATGTTGGAATATACACATGCAATTATATATGAAGACCAGAGCGGTATTCACCAAGCTAAAAAGTGAGAAAAATATAAACAATCATCAACTGACAAACAAGATACGCTGGAATAGAATTCAAACACTGGAATAGAATTCAGGCATAAAAAGGAATGAAGTACTGGGTTATGCTACAACATGGATGAGACTTGAAAATACTAAGCTAGGTGAAAGAAGCCAGATAAAAAAGACCATGCGTTATGGTTCTATTATGTGGGATGTCCAGCAAAGACAAATCCATAGAGACAAAGTATTAATGTAATAGATTAGTAGTTGCCAGGGACTGGAGAGAGGGAGAAATAAAAAAGTGACTGCTAACGGGTGCAGTGTTTCTCAGGGGAGTTGAAAATGTCCTGGAATTAATGTCCTGATCGCACAACTCTGTGAGTAAAGACTGCTGAATTGTACACTTTAATTACAGGGTGGACTTTATGACAGGTAGATTATATCTCAATAAAGCTCTTTTTTGTTTTATTTTGTCTTGGGGAAATCACATGAAACAGCTGAAGAACAGAAATAATTCCTGTATAGGGCCTCTGGGCTAGCACAGGCATTTCAAAATACCCCCACCACATATTCCACGGTAATAATGTACTTGAACTTTAAACTGGAAACTGTTTTCCAGTTTCTAAAATATTACCGAATGTTGATTTTGCATAGATTTATGCAAATTAACAGCATTCACAGACCACTGGTATACTTAGAATCCTTAGAAGATGTGCCCTGCTGAAATATGCACTGTCTAGCTTTATTATCATTTTAAAGAATTACTTATTTAATTCCATTTGTTATTATTATTTTTTAATTTGAACAGACAGAGAGAGAGGGATAGAGAATGGGAAAGCAAGAAAGGAAGCCACCAGGTCGGGACTCAAACTACAGTTGGCCATGTGGGAATCCAGCGCCTTTAACCACCATGTCATCTGCCAGCCCCTGTCTCTAGCTTACATTTACAGGAAAAGGCCCATCTTCTGTGGCTCAGCTGGTAGCATGCTGTACTACAGCTGGAAGCCACATGCCAACCTCGGTACATCTCAGGGATCTGAACTTGTGGTCAGCCATGAGGCTTCCAGCACTAGAGTTCAGTTTGCTACCAACTGTGCCACCAGGCTGGGCCTCTAGTATATATTGATAAAAGGAAAAAATAAAGATGTAGAATAATGCTTATAGTATGTTCCACCTAACAAAAAATGGGGATAGGGAAAACAGACTGATTTGTTTATGCTTAAAATAACATCTCTGGGGGTCAGTGGGTGGCATGGTGGTTAAGGCGCTGGACTTCCATGTAGCCAACTGTGGTTCAATTCCCAGACCCAGCAGCCTGAAACTCATGCCAGGCATGTGTGCGTGTGTGCCAAAAATCCCAAAAGGAGAATGGAGAAGGGATTGTGGCCTGGTCATCTCCCATAGGGGGACAATTTCTTGCTTTCTGTCTGTCCCTCTGGCTAGCACACATGCCCTAATAGCAAAAATATCTCTCTCTAAAAAGAAATTAATTTAAAAGGCTAAATTTCTGGGGGGTCAGCAGGTGGCATGGTAGTTGAGGCACTGGATTCCTACATGGCTGACCACAGTTCGAGTCCTGAACCTGGCTAGCGGCTTGCTTCTCTTTCTCTCTCTCTCTCTCTCTCTCGCTCTCTGTCTCTCTGATCAAACTGAAGAATAATAATGAATAAGAAAGTTAGATAAATAATTCTTTTTAAAAAATTAAATTTCTAGAAGCATAGATGAGAAAATAAATTCTCTATAGGAGGTTTGGTATTCATCAGGTATTGCTCACTATACATGAGTCAAGGAGGGCTGCTTCACCTCAGCCTTAGGGGATTTTTGTTTGGTTTTGTTTTGACTGTTGTGCTCTTAAAGTTCAGGTCCCAGAAAAGGATTCCAGAAATGCTCAGTCCTTGCAACCACAACCAGTTCATCCCAACCGTAGAGTGAGTTTTATTGTGTATGTGTTTTTATTGTGAGGACACACTTGCCAAGAGAGAGACAGAGGGAGAGGGAGAAAGCACCCTCCTTAGAGGATGGCCACGCTGCAATCTCTTCTTATCCATTCTCCTCTTAGGATTTTAGGCACGTGCACACACACATTCGGTGTGAGTTTTAAGCCACTAGGTCCTGACTCAAACCGGGGTCGACTATGTGGGAGTCCAGCAACAAACCATTACACCGTCTGCAGGTCCTGACAGTTAATAATTGCTTAAATTGGGACCAGCAGGTGGTGTGGTGGTTAAGGCGCTGGACACTCCCACATGGCCGACCATGGTTTGGGTCCCAGACCTGGTGGCTTGCTTTCTTACTTTCTATTTCTGTCTCCAGTGACCACTTGTCCCCTATTGCAAATTAAAATAAAAAATAAATAAATAAATGAGTGGATAAATAAATAACTTTAAAAATAATAATAATTGCTTAAATTTATTTATTTATTTATTTTTTATTTTAATTTGCAATAGGGGACAAGTGGTCACTGGAGACAGAAATAGAAAGTAAGAAAGCAAGCCACCAGGTCCAGGACTAGAACTGCCATATGGGAGTTGAGCATCTTAACACCACACCACCTACTGGCCCAATACTTAATATTTTTTTCCTTTTTTCTCTTTTTTTTTTAAAAAAAAAAAAAAAAGAGGTTTTTGCCTTAGGGCATGTGCACTCACAGGAAAGAGACAGAAACAGAGGGAAAGTGAGAAATCACCTCCCCCTCCTGAGGGGAGAGGGCCATGCCACAATCCCTTCTTCATTTTCCTCCTAGGATCTTGGGCACACGAGCACATGCACCTGGCATGATTTTCAAGTTACCAGGTCCAGGACTTAAACTGTGGTCGGCCATGTGGAAGTCCAGCAACGTAACCACTACATATAGCCTGGTTAAGGGAAGACAGATCCCACAAGACTGACTACAGTTTCTTTCCTTTTTTTTTTAGAGAAATGTTTGTTATAGGGCACGTGTATACACCAGAGAGACAGAAAGCGAGAAATTAACCCCAGGAGGGATGGCCACACTGCAATCTCCTCTTCCAGTCTCCTCTCAGGATCTTGGGTATGCACACCCACCCAGTGTGAGTTTCAAGACTCCAGGTCTGGACTTGAACCGCAGTCGGCCATGTGGGAGTTCAGCAACATAACCACTATGCCATCTGCTGGTCCCCTGACTGCAGTTTTTGTGACTCTGTCTCAGCGGCTTGAAAAACACAGTGGGTACATGAGCACGCATACACAAAATGCCATCAGAATGGAGAAACGGAGAAGAGATTGCAGCGAGACCACATCACATGGGAGGGGAGAGGTTCTTTTTCTCTGTTTCTCTAGCTCTCCCTGGTGAGTACATGTGCCCACTGGCAATTTAAAAAACTTATTAAATGTACTTTTAAAAATTTTCTAAATAGTATGTGCTAGTTACAGAAACCTCAACTGACATAGAAGCAGATCAAAATGTAAAGTAAAATCTCCCCATTCCACATTCTCCCATTGGCATTAATTTGGTGTATACCTCCCTTTCTATACATTTTTTCTAAAAAGAAACAAAGGCACTTATTTACATGGCTTTTGGAGTTAAACAAATGAGTCTATACTGTACACATTACTGTGAAAGGCACTGTCTTTCACCAATAATCTGTTTGTGGTTTCTGTCTATTGTCTTGGCTATTTAATAGCTGCACAATATTCTATAGGATATGTCAGGTCCTATATGACCAGTTTATTCTGATTTTTAAATATTTTTGTACCTACAAAATAATATTACAATGATGACACTTACAGTAGATTACACACTTGTGCAAGCACTTTTTCAAGTCTAGTATTGCGGTAATCAGAATGGACTCTAGTTACACTGTCGGGGTCCAAAACGAGCACCAGTTCCACGACTTTGTAATTTGGGGCAAGTCATCAAACTCTTGTACCTTGATTTCCCCAACAGCAAAATGATAATCAAAACAGGCCTTATCTCATAGGGTATATAATTAGAATTAAGCTATAGAGAATATACAAAATGCATAGCTAATTGGTACACCAAAGTACTCATTAAATATTGGCTATTCACTTGTATTAGTATCAATAAAATTAATAAATAGTCCCTATTAAAATAATTATCATCACTTCTCAAGAAAGAAAAAACAGGATAAATTGAAACAGTAGTAATTAGTTAAGAAAAATGGTATCATTACTCCTTAAAGTCAATTATTCCACCAGGCAGGTCAGTTAATGAAAATTTATTTTACTATGTGAAGAATTTTACATTAAGCTACTTCCTTCAGAAAAACCCAAACAATTTGCATTTTAAGTAACAGTGAACAGGACTTCTGAAACCCAGAGGGAAGACATTAACTAGTAATTAGAAAATCAGTCTCTTTGTTGGAAGTTTTAATACTTTCGCTGGCTCTCTATCCTGACATTTTACCAGCCCTAAGCAGAGGCTGGAGAAAGGGCAGGGCCATGAATATATCTGGTGGGCCTCTAGGACCTTGCAAGAACTGGTAGCATCTCAGGGCTTGGTCTGCATTTCGGTCACATTAAAATTATGAGTACTTCCCTCCAAGGATCACTGTCCCTCTTTTACAAGCTTGAGCATCAAGGCTCAGAAATGACGTTTACAGTTTCTTCAGTGTATGCCTCTAAAAGCAAGACAAGCTGCCTAGCGTGAAGGGCAGTTCCAGGCAGGGATACTAAGAACTCACAGGGAAGGGCTGCTGGAGAGTCCGGTTCTAATCAGGCAGATGCATGGTGGGCAAGGAACCCAATCTAAATGCAGGAAGGGTGGGCCTGGGCTCTGCCAAGTTTTTCAATGCACTACTCATCTGATTTCAAGAAGGAAGCACCCAACCACCAAATGCTTGAGAACGGACACAGGGGCTGGGCTGACAGCACTGGCAGCTGCTGGGAATGTGCTAGAAATGTGGAATCTCTGAATTAGGACCTCCGTTTAAGTGATGTCCCAGATCTGTGCAGAACCCCTAACGAAGACCTAATCCCTGGTGAATTTCCCCACAGGGGAAAAGGTGATGATTCCTCAACAGGAAATTTATAGTCTGGTCACAGAAGGAAGAGGATTCCAGGACAGCCCTTAAAATGCACCCTGGGATTCTAGCACAGCCTCATCTCCACCAAACTTCTCCCCAACCCCCACCCCTGTGCTCAGGGCATGTGGACAATGTCTGGTGGCGCTAGGAAAGGGTTTCTTCACTCTAGATTGGATTTCTCAGGCACTACTGACATTTGGGAGATCTGAGAGAGGCTTCTGCTATAAACCCTTGATCTTTTTACGTGTGTGTGTGAGAGAGAAAAGTGCTTGTGCATGAGAGAGGAAAAAAATGAGGAAGGAAGAAAAGAGGGAGAGGTGAGGAGAAAGCACTCTTGACAGGGTCTCCTCACACCACAATCCCCCTTCCCCTCCAGCTCCTCCAATCTCGGGGATCCATGGGTACTTGGCACATTTTTCAAGCTGAGTGGAATCTAAACTGCACTCACCATATGGCCTCCGGCACTGCAGGGCACTAGTGTTACCACAGCACCATGGCCAGGCTTTGGTCTTTTTAAAGACTGTTAAACCCCCTGTTCTCCCTCTTACACTAGTTTTTGGCCAGTGCTAGAACATCAAGCCTACAGCTGTGTTCCTTTTGCTCAGGGATGCCTCCCTCCCAGGGACCACCTATAGCTTTACTGCTATATTAAGAGGCCATGAAGATGAACACGTGGAAGGCTTGAATCCAGGTGCCAGGGGGCAAAGCAAGCACCTGGCTTTGCCAGCAGGAAGGCTCCAGGATAAAAAGAAATGAATGCTGCGATAGTGGAAAAGAACAGCTTTGTTTTCCTTCATCGGACACTGCCTTGATAAGGGGCTTTCACAAGGAGGTCCTCTTTGGAAAGTTTCTCCCTGTCCCTGAGCCCACCAGACTTTCCACCCAGGCCTCTCCTGCAGAGCCTGTGGAAGCAACCCGGCACATGCACCGCTATCCTTGGTCCTGAACCAGCAACCCAAGTTGGAGGGTGCTTCACAACCTGGTGGCAAATCAGAATTGATGGGAGAGGGTGATGAAAGTACTGGCTGCAGGCGCCAGCAGGTGGCATGGTGGATAAGGTGGTGAATTCCCACATGGCTAACCACGGTTCAAGTCCCAGACTTGGCAACTTGAAAATCACACCAGGCCCAAGAATATGCATGCCCAAAATCAAAGGAAGAGAATAGAGGGGAAAGGATTGTGGCATGGCCATCTCTCTAGGGGATAATTTCTCGCTTTCCTTCTCACTGTTTCTCTCTGGCAAGCTCATGTGTCCTATGGCAAAAAAAAAAAAAAAATTTAAAAAGTAAAACAAAGTAATAACAAACACTAACTTCAAAACCCCATCCCCAAAGTATTCTGGCTTGATGGATCTCCATTTTTTTAAGAAACCAAGATCCCAGTTGTTTCTGATAGTTGGCCTGTGAATTACAGCTTGGAAATCGCTCTGCTACGATACACTTCTTGCTCCTAAGCCCATGCAGTGGACATCTGCTGCTCCCCCCCCCCTTTTTTTCCTGTTAGTATCTATTCCCAAATCTTCAGAAAAGGCATCCTGGCTCTCCTTAGGAGAGTCGCCCCTCTCTACTCTCAGGTTTGGACAAAACTGACTCAGATCCAGGCCATGCAACGTATCCCATCTTCCTGACCACAGTTACTGGCTCTGAGATGACCCCATGTGAGCCAAGGAAGGAGCCAAGAGGTGTGAGATGAGGCCCAGCAAGGCACTGGAGCCAAGCGAGGAGCAAGTGGAGGAGAGAAAGAGGGAGACCAGGTCTAAGTGAAGGTGCTTGAATTTTTTTTCTAATGGCCAGAGAGTACATGTGCTTGACAGAGACAGAGACAGAAAGAAAGAAAGCACCCCCAATGGGGCATGGTTACACCACAATGCTTCTCCATTTCTCCATCCTGTTGAGACTTTGGTCATGCATGCACATGTGTATTTTTTAAGCCAGGATTTGAACTGTGCAGTTTGCCATGTCAGATCCAGCTCCCCTAACCACTACAGGTGTCCTTGTTTGAATCTCTTTATCAAGTGGCCCTGAAGCTAGCAGGTCCCCGAGAATGTCAGTGTGTCTGTTTTGGAGAACCAATATAGCCCTTTCACTGCTTAAGCCAGTTTGGATTAGGGTTCTGTCTCTTGCAACCAAATCTGAAAAACATTTTAATTTTTTTAGAGACAGGGTCTCACTTTGTCACCAAGGCTGACCTTGAATCCGTGACCTTCCTGCCTCGGGCTGCCGAGCAGTCCCACGCCTGAGAATTCTGAGGCAGGTAAGAAAAGAGCACAAAGGAAGAGGGCTGGGGTTGGAGACAAACGGAGAAGCTGAAAGGTTGCCAGAGGGAAATAAGGAGGACTAACTTGGATACTGTTTTCAATTAATCCATTACCAAAAAGAAAACTAGTCATGGCTTAAAGGTCACTTGACAAGGAGAGTGAAACACGGCTGGGCCTGGGGTTGGGACAGGCAGGACAGGGGTGCTAAACCACAAGCAGAGATATCCTACTCTGGAAGTTCCAAAGTGTTCATAGGTTTTCTTGATTGATTGTATTTAAGTATTTATTTATTTATTGTTGACAGAGGGTGAGAAAGAGAAAGGAAGTACAAATTTGGGGCACACACACGTCTAAATGTTTTCCAAGCCACAGGGGCTGGGATTCAAACCATAGTTGGCTAAGTGGGATCCGGCTTCCTAAGCACAGGAATTAACCACTGTGCCAGCAGGCTGTTGGCTTTTATTTTCTATCTCAATAAATAAATAAATTAATAAATAATAAATGCTATCTACCACTGTTGCCAGCCCCACAACCTGGTTAAGGGAGCTTATCCCACATGGCCTATTGTGGTTTTAATCTCAGCCCTAGCAGCATGAAAAATACATAACGGGCACATCTTTTTTTTTTTTTTTTTTTTTTGATTTTTAAATTTACATTCATTCACTGTACATCATTATAGCATAAAAATGAGCTTTTTCCATTCAGAATACACTGTATATTTGCTCAATCAAGCACATCAACATATGTGTTATTGTCAACAAATAATTTTCCATTTCTTGTTTCCTGTATGTTTTGCCTTTTTTCTCATCCTTGGTTCCCTGTCTCACCCTCTGCCATCTCCCACCCTCCTCCCACACTGTGTCTGGTATCTATTGTTGCTTTCTATGCCTCCCCCATTTTATTGTTTCACTAAATATCTTAATAAATCTAAATATTTTCAATAGCAAGCACAGCCATATATACATATCCATGAACACGAGTCTGACTTCAGGCATAAACCTCAGTGAAGAGAATGAACATACTATAAAGTAGCACCTAGCTAGGGCTACTTAGCTAGGGCTATATAGCTTACTGCAGTCATCAAATAGGTATTTTTAATGTTTTTTTCTTCTGAAAATTTTTTTTTATCAATTTACATTCATTTCCTGAGCATCATCACAACATACTAAATGTGGTTTCCTATCTAGAATAAACTGCATAGTAGCTTAATCATGCATGTTATCATCCATAATA
>NW_006159692.1:4348106-4348452 GCF_000334495.1 Tupaia belangeri chinensis
TTGGAGGAGAGGTATTTTCCTGCTTTCCCATATTTCTTGTGGTCCTGCAGCAATTTCTAGTCATCTGGTGGATGGTCCGTCTCTTCCCAAACTTGGAAGTTCAATCTGAAGATTGAGGAGTGTGTAGAAAAGGAAACAGAGAGAGGAAAACTATAGCAACAACAGCAAAAAAAGAGACAAGAAACAAAGAAAAAGAAAAAATAATGAAAAGAAAAACTTTTAAATAAAACTGAAAAAAATTAATATTCAAAAAATTTCAATAAAACCCAAAAATTAGAAAACTGCGTGGTGCGCTAGTGCGCCGCACGAAATGGCTAGATCACAGGAGCCATGGAGCCGTCTCTTG
>NW_006159692.1:4348481-4355572 GCF_000334495.1 Tupaia belangeri chinensis
CTGGGTTGGGAGGGGGAGAGGGAATTATTAACAAGATAAAGGGCTAGGAGGGGCCAACAGGCCCAGAAAGATGCCTCACATTAAAAAAAAAAAAAAATTCTAAAAAGCAAAAAGTAAAAGAGAGGAGACAGAGAGACAGAGGTAGAGAGAGACAAAGACAGATACAGAGACAGGAGGCCTGAAAGGGATCGTCATACCACGCGAGTTTTGTATGCTGGAGGCCGAATTATCAGTGGAACCTCTTCATTTCTCCGTTTCCCTCAAAATAGCTAGATCGCAGGAGCCATGGAGCTGTCTCTTGCAGAAGGCCCCTGGGGGGTGACTCTTGCCTCCTGTCTGTCTGTCTCTGTCTTTCTGGCAAGCGCACGCACCCTATAGCAAAAACCTCTCTGGCCTTTTCTTCTGAAGCTCTTCTATTCCAGAGGCAAGAGCATAGCAGATGACGGGCGAAACATAATAGGCACATCTTCTAAATCCTGATGGGAAGGAGAAATAGAGGAGAAGGGACTGTGAAGTGACCATGCCCAAAGGGGGTGCTTTCTCCCTCTTTCTCCTTTTTGGTAAGCACACTCACCCTCTGGCAATACAAAATATAATTTTAAAAGTTATGGCTTTAACACTGTTCCAGGTGTGTGTGATTTTTGCTACGTGGTTTCCATGGTGGATCTCGCTGCAGCTTTGTTCTACTATCTTCCATGTCTGCCCTCCCTACAGAGGTGAGATAGTGCACACCCCTCCACCTGCACACTGAGCTCCAGGTTCACTCCTCCTACGGCCCTGGGTGGATGTGTATGATTTACACTCCCAGAAGTTACACCCATAAGATCAAAAGGTCTTCAGGACTGAAAGGGTAACCCCAGTCATCTCATTCCACATTGTTTCTCTAAGAGGGAGATACATTTGGGAGTGGGAGCATGATAGAAACACCTTCCATGTGGTTTTGAGAGGACCCCAGTCCAGCTAGTGTAGAAAAAGCGTTTGTATTGGAGGGCATGAAAGTGGGTCAATGTTGTGCTGCTGCAGGAGGAGAATGGCTTGGCAGAGGTTCCAGGACAGGTCATTACACAGAAGGCATGGACCTGATGAGAGACCTCTGAGGACAGCTGGAAAGCTAGAATAAAACATAAAAGGAAGCTGTTTTTAGGGATGTGAGGTAAGGCTGCAAGACAAACAGATCTAGGCATCTGGGAACAGTCATTAGAAAAGGCTGGGGGACCAGCAGATGGCGTAATGGTTTACATCACTGGACTCCCACATAGTCGACTGTGGTTTGAGTCCTGGATTCAGCAGCTTAAAACTCACACCGGGCACATGTATGCATACCCAGGATCCCAAGAGAATGGAAGAGAAGGGATTGTGGTGTGGCCATCTCCACTGGGGGTCGGGGGTGGGGAGTGATTTCTCACTTTATGTCTCTGTTTCTTTCTGTCTCTCTAGTGAGTGCATGCTCCCTGTAGCAAAAATCTCTCTCTTAAAAAAAAAAAAAAAATGGCTGGAAAGCTAGTGAATCCGAACAAGAGAGTGTTAGGGCAAGTGACAGTGTCTGGATGGCTGTCAGGAGATGTGTGATTTTAAACGAATTGTATGGAAGGGGCCACATGAGCCTCTGAGCTATGTGAAAAGACCACAGAAAGGAATTTCGGACAAAGACTGTACCTCTAACATGATAAAAAGTCATCAGATTCTCAACATTTCATATTGACCTTAAAAATGTAGCTGGGGCCAAAAAAAAAAAATTTAATAAAAATTTAAAATATATATATAGCTGGGGCCAGCCAGTGGTGTGGCGATTAAGGCAGCTAGATCCCATATGGCCAATTGTGTGGTCAAGTCCTGGACCTGGTGGCTTGCAAATCATGCTGGGCATATGAGCATGCATGCCCAAAATGGCCACCCCCACTGGGTGAGGATCACTTTCTCTCTCTCTCTCTGTCTCTCTCCAGCAAGTTCATGTGCCGTATAGCAAATTTTTTAAAATGCTGCATCTGAAAGTCAGGAGGAGGGAGGGAGGGAAGGAGCACACAGTAGATTATGGGGCTGGTCTGAATGTGGTTCATGGCCTAGGAAGTGGTTATAAGAGAGCTGACCTTCAGTTATTTGTTAAATGACACATTGATGTTATTTGGACTTTTCTGTATATTATATTTCACAATAAGATGGTGAAAACAAAAGTCAGGAGCTAACAGGAAATGCTCTGAGTTGCTGAGAAAGGATGGGAATCCAAGCAGATGGGGCATCCTCCAGGGGGGTGTCATTATACGGCCATTATAAGCAGTGTCTGCAAAAAATGTTTATGGAAAAATGTTAATGATATGGTGTTAAGTGAAGAAATAACCTATGCCTCATCTGGCAAGAGCCATGTGACACAGCTGTGAAATACAGAAGTTGTTAAATGCAAATTTAAGGTATTCTAATTATGATTCAAAATCATTAGGAAACTTAAAATAGAAAAGAGAGGCCTAGTCATTCTGCTGCTTAGTCTGGAACAACACTGGAAGCTCAGGTTCAATTCCAAGTCCAACCTAAAGGCCAGGCTCAGTGGTGTGCCCCTATAACTCTTGTAACTTGTGGAAGCTAAGCCTGGAGGATTGTGACATGATGAGAACCTTGTCTCTTTTTTAAAAAAAAAATATTTTTTTTAACTTCATTTATGTATTTATTTTAATTTGCCCAGAGAGGGACAGAGTGAGAGAGAAAGAGAAAATGAGAAAGCAAGTCACCAGTCTAGGCCTTGAACCACAGTCGCTCGTGTGGGAGTCCAGCACCCTTAACCACCACACCACCTGCCAGTCCAAGAACCTGGTCTTAAAAAGAGGCCAGCTCATGGTGTGGTGGTGAAGGGAGTTGGATTCCACATACCCAACCTGCAGTTTGAAAAACACTCTGGGCCTGGGTGAATGAGTACACAAAATCCCAGGGGGCTGGAGAAATGGAGGAGAAGGGATTGTAGAGGGACCACACCCCACTGGGAATTACTTTCTTTCTCTCTTTTTTTCGGTCTTTCTAAAAACCATACATGACCTCTAGTGAAAGAAAAAAGGTAGGGAAAAAGGGAGGAGAAGCAAGGGGAAGAGAGTAGAAAGGAGGAAGAAAAAAGGAAAGGAAAGGAAAAGAGAGAGAAAGAACTAACACTGAAGGTCCAGAAACAACTTGAAGGAGCTCCCAATGATCAAATCTGGTACAATTTGAGCAACAAAAGTAATAATGATCATAAATGGATTAGTGCTCACAGTAAAACAAATCTACATAAATCCTTAGTCATATAAATAGTTGAGTAAATTTTCAAATATTGAAAAGGGAACCACTCTTACCACAGAATTCCAATCATAAAAATGTAAGAGGAGGGACCAGCAGTTAGTGTAATGGCCATGTCTCTGGACTCCCATGCAGTCAACCACGGTTCGAGTCCCGGACCCGGTGGCTTAAATTCACGCCAGGCACATGTGCGTGCGTGCCCAAGATCCCGAGAAGAGAATGGAGGAGAAAGGATTGTGGTGTGGCCATCTCCTCTGGGGGGTGATTTCTTGCTTTCTATCTCTCTGTCTCTCTCTGTCTTTCTGGCGAGCGCATGCGCCCAATAAGAAAAAACCTCTCCAAAAAAAAGAAAAAAAAAAGTAAGAGGATGGGGCTGACAGTTGGCGTGGTGGTTAAGGGCACTGGACTCCCACATGGCCAACCACGGTTCGAGTTCCAGACCTGATGACTTACTTTCTCACTTTCTCTCTCTCATTCTGTCTCTCTCTGGTCAAATTAAAATAAATAAAACTAAATAAATTAATTCTTTAAAAATAAAAAGATTTTTTAAAAAATACAAGGAATGATGGAAATGGAAAATCACCACTTGGTGAAGACCACAGTCGTAATTGTTGTAAGCAAGGATGTTATGGTCTGAATGCTGGTGTTCCCTCAAAGTTCATGTTAAAACCTAATCACCTGGGACCAGCAGATGGTGTAATGGTTATATCACTGAACTCTCATGAGGCTCTATTCCTGGACCCAACAGCTTAAACTCACACCAGGGGAGTGTGTGTTCATGCGCAAGATCCCGAGAGGAGAATGTAGGAGAAGGGATTGCAGCGAGGCCCTCTCCCCTGGGGAGTGATTTCTCCCTTTCTGTCTCTCCAGTGAGTGCATGCACCCTATAGCAAAACTCTCTCTCAAGAAAAAAAAAAAAAATCCTAATCACCAGTGTAATGGCTTTAGAAGTGAGACCTTTGATTGATGATTAGGTCATGGGGGTTCTCAATGGATTAGTGACTTTAAAAAAAAGAAAAAGAAAAGACCCTGGAGACATGCCTAGCCCCTTCTGCCATGTGAAGACATGGTCAGAATGTGCCATCTATAAGCCAGGGGCCTCACCAAAATCTACTGTTGCCCTGATTGTAGACTTCTCAGTCTCTAGAACTGTGAGAAATACATTTCTGTTGTTCATAAATGACTAAATTTATGGTATTTTGCTATGGCAGCCCAAATTAAATAATAGATTCAGCAATTAAATATTTTTAGAGTTATTTAACTTTATTTATTTAACTACAGGGCATGCACACTTACCAGGGAGAGAGAGAGAGTGGGAAAGTGAGAAAGAAAGCCACCAGGTATGGGACTCAAATTGCAGTCAGCCAGGTAGGAGTCCAGCACCACAATCAATACACCACCCGCTGGTCCTAACAGTGAATGTTAAAATTAATGGGTCAATATATGATAGAAACAGACAGGATATTTACATAGTAGTTAAGTATCTCTCCACAAGATACTCATTTATTGCAAAGGGAAAAATAATAGCTTGATACTGGAGGATTCTGTCAGATACCATCTCAACTAATTGCTCAAAGTTAGCATCTCCAGTAATATCAATATCATATGCCTCTGCTATGATGTGGTAAGAGGATATGACACCACTTCCATGGGATTCTTTTTTAAAATGCACAACCTGGGGGGCCAGGTGGTGGGGTGGTTAAGGTTCTGGACACTACCACATAGCTGAGCATGGTTAAGAGTCCCAGACCTGGTGGCTTGCTTTCTCACTTTCCCTCTCTCTCTCTCTCTGTGTCTCTCTCTCTGGTTAAATGAAAATAAATGAAAAAATAAATAATTTTTTTAAATGCACAGCCTGATTTTAACCATGAGAAAACATCATGCAAACACAAATGGAGAGACAATCTATAAGTGACTAGATAGTCTTCTTCAAAAATGTCAAGGTCATGAATGACAAATAAATAAAAGACTGAAGAACTCCCCCAAACTGGAGAAAATTAGGGAGACATGAAACTAAGTATAAGATACTGAGATGGATACCAAACTTGAGCTGTGAAATATTGCTTTCCTTGACCAAAAATGAAGATTTTCTGCTGAGAGAAACATCAAGTTATCAACCAAGGATATCCCATCAGGCTAATAGTGGACCTCTCATTGGAAACAATGCCAGCGAGGAAAGAATGAGAAAATATATTCGAGGTGTTAAGGGGAAAGCAATTTCAAACAAGAATACTGTACCCAGCAAGATTATCTTTCATATGGGAAGAAAAGACAAGAACATTCTCGGATAAACAAAACCTGAAAGAATTTACCAACACCAGACCGGATCTCCAAGTTCTCAAGGGAGTGCTATACCAGGAAAATTAAATACAGACACACAGAAATAAGAGTTCAAAACCTAAGAAAATGGCCAACTTAGTCATAGGGACAAGTCTGGAGTTGAATATTATATCCCAGAATTTAATTGGGAAGATCGAGCCACAATGGAAGATAAATTAAAGTACATGAGACAGAACTGGTGAAATAGTATTTTATTACTTTTGACTAAAACATTGCTGATTTTCTTCTAGGCTTTGTTTTCTTAAGGATTTCTGTCCTGTCTTGAGCTGCCGATAGGTTCATGTACCTACTATTTGAACAGAATCCTAACTTGTTTCCTGGCTTTAAGTTTTAAGCAAAGTTCCTTAGCATTCCTTTGATGTATTAAAGCTAAAACTGCTTTTCTTGAAATTAAAAAAAATATTAAAAAAATACCTATTTAATGACTGTGAATAAGCTATATAGCAGTAGCTAGATGCTACCTTATAGTATATTCATTCTACTTGGAGTTTCATGCCTGAAGTCAGACATGTATTCACAGATATGTATATACCAGCTGAACTTGCTACTGAAAGTAGTTAGATTACTAAATAAAAGTTGTGAATCAATAAAATGTGGGGGGAAAAGAATGGAAAACAACTGTAGACACCTGAGATAGTGTGGGAGGATGGGAAATGGCAGAGGGTGAGAAATAGGTGTGAAAAACATATATGTATACGAAACTAGAAGTGGAAAATTATTGATGATTACATGTATAATTAAGCCACTATGCAGTATATTCTGGATGGAAAATCATATTTTGTATGCTGTGACGATGCTCCGGGAATGAATGTTAAATAATTAATTAATTTAAAAACTTTTTCAGAAGAAAATTACAGTGCACTTGTAACTAGATTCTAGCTTTGTCCAGATTTTTAGTTTCCGGTAGTTTGTAAATCAATAAAATGTGGAAAAAACATTTAGTGTGGAAGGGAGAGAGGGGAAAGGGGAAGGTAAAAACAAAAGTATGCTTAACTGAGAAAAAAAATGAGAAGCTATTTACTGATAAATTATAGACTAATACCTTTGGCTTGACTGACATGCATAGTATTTGTGCTAGAAAAAGAAATGTTGTACACTGTAAAGATGTGATTAAATGTAAATTAATTAATTAATGAAAAGCTAAGTATAATACATTATTTTGGATTTGACTCTGGGACAGAAAAAGGCCACTTGTGAAGTAATTCGAAACATTTTAATAAAGGCAGTAGCTAACTTAATAGTTTTGTGTCAACATTGATTTCCTGGTTTTGGTCATTGTCCTGTGGCTATGTATGAGGTTAACTTCTAGGGAAGCTGGGGAAAGGATATACAGATATTCTTCATACTACTTAAGACATTTTTTTTTTTTGGAGAGATTTTTGCTATAGGGCGCATGCGCTCGCCAGACAGAGAGAGACATAGAGACAGAAAGCGAGAAATCACCCCCCAGGGGGGATGGTCACGCCGCAATCCCTTCTCCTCCATTCTCCTCTCGG
>NW_006159692.1:4355605-4358596 GCF_000334495.1 Tupaia belangeri chinensis
TTTTAAGCCACCGGGTCTGGGACATGACCCACGGTCGACTACGTGGGAGTCCAGCGACATAGCCATTACGCTAACTGCTGGTTCCCAAGACATTTTTTTTTAAAGATTAATTTATTTAGTTTTTATTTATTTATTATTAATTTTTAATTTGATCAGAGAGAGACAGAAAGAGAGGGAAAGTGAGAAAGCAAGCAAGCCACCAGGCCCAGGACTTGAATCATAATCAACCATGCAGGAGTCCAACACTTTAACTACTATACCATCTGCCAGCCCCAGGGACTTTATTTTTAAACCTAATATTTCAAAAGTCAAGGGACCAGCAATTAGCATAATGGCTATGTCACTGAACTTCCATGTAGTTGACCATGGTTCAAGTCCTGGCCCCAGTGGCTTAAACTCACGCCGGGTGCATGTGCATGCGTGCCCAAGATCTCGAGAGGAAAATGGAGAAGGGATTGTGGCATGGCCCTCCCCACTGTGGGGTGATTTCTCACTTCTTTCTCTTTGTCTCTCTTTTTAAGAAGGGCACATGCCCTAAAGCAAAAAAAAAAAAAAAAAAAAAAAGAAAAAAGTCAAAATTAACAATATTAAAAATGAAAATGAGAAAGCTCATTAGTACTGATTAAGAATAATCTCTCTCGGGACCAGCAGTTGGCTTATATAATGGCTATGTCACTGGACTCCCATGTAGTCGACTGCGGTTCGAGTCCTGTACCCAGTGGCTTAAACTCACACCGGGCATGTGTGCACGTATGCCCAAGATCCCAAGAGGAGAATGAAAGAGAAGGGATTACGGCATGGCCATCCTCCCTAGGAGATGATTTCTTGTTTTCTGTCTGTCTTTCTGGCAAGCACACACGCCCTATAGCAAAAACCTCTCCAAAAAAAAAATAATCTCTAACATATTATTGAGTGAAAAGGCAAGGGGAAAAGCCACATACAGTAATAGTATGTCACCCTTCGTATAAAAAAGTGTGATACAGGACAAGCAAATGGCATAATGGTTACATCAGTGGATTCCCACGTGGTCTACTGCAGTTCAAGTCCCACACCTGGTGACTTAAAACTCACACCAGGCATGTGTGTGCATGTGCCCAAGATCCCAAAAAGAAAATGGAGAAGGGACTGTGGAATGGTCATCTCCTAGGGGATGTTTTCTCACTTTCTGTCTGTCTCTGTCTTTCCAGTGAGCACATGCGCCATATAGCAAAAATATCTCTTAAAAAAACTTGTGTACTAGGACCAGCAGTTAGCATAATAGCTATGTTGCTGGACTCCCATGTAGTCGACCGTAGTTCGCGTCCCGGACCCGGTGGCTTAAAACTCACGCCAGGCACGTGTGCGTGCGTGCCCAAGATCCCAAGAGGAGAATGGAGGAGAAGGGATTGTGGCGTGGCCATCCCCCCGGGAGGGTATTTCTTGCTTTCTGTCTCTCTTTCTCTGTCTGTCTGGCAAGAGCACGCACCCTGTAGCAAAAACCTCTCAAAAAAAAATGTGTATATATGAAGTGGACACATACACACATACTCAATGTACTTAAATCTACAAAGAATATCTCTTGAAGAAAATGAAGCAATTGATAATAGTAGGTACCACTGGAGTGGGCATCTGGGAACTTGACAGGTTAAAGAAAGACCTCCTCTTTACCAAATAGATATTTTTGGTGCTTGAGAGTTTTAAAATACCATGCACATATTATCTGGGTTTTTTTTTTTTTTTTAATTTTTGCCAGAGGGTGCATGGGCTCACCAGGGTTTAGCGAGAGAAGGAAAAGTGAAAAAGTACCCCCTCCCCTGAATGAGGAATGATCACATTGCAATTCCTTCTCCATCTCTCATTCCTTTCAGGATTTTGGGCACACACACCCAGGGTGTTTCCCAAGCAATTTGTGACAAAACCCAGGTGTGTTCACTTCTTCAGTTTTGTTTCCTGAAATATGGATGCATTTCTTCACAAAAGCTTGTGACAAAATCTTCCCAGGTGTGTTAACATTCCTCAGTTTTCCTTCCTGTGATATCAGCCGCTTAGGTAGGGGGCATAAGGCGATTGTTTTCCTCTTTGGTGGGTCCAGTCTTTAAACAGGGAATGGAATATAAGAGTAAAGCCCCTCCCTGCTGCAGAGAGAATGTTATTGTGGAACACTGGACCTCTGGAAAGGCCCCAAGTTTGGATCCCAAGCTGGCCTGAACGTGCCATGGTTCTGGCTGGGCAGAGAGCCTGGGGGAGGATCACAGCAGGAAAAATGTCTTCTGGAGGTCTTTCTCAGATCTTGCTCCCCAAATCTCCCCCTAGTCTCTCTACCTGTATCTCTCTTTCTCTCTCTCGTCTTCTTTCTTGCTCATGAAATAAATAAGTTAAAAAGAGAGAGAGAGAAGAAATTAATGATCAAGAGATCAAGGAATGAAGAGTCTAGTTCTGAAGTTGTTTCTTTTTTTTTTTAGGATTACTTATTTAAAAATTTAAATTTATTAAATAAATTTTTAAACTTATTCATTCATTTCTTCTAATTTGACCAGAGAGAGACACTTACAGAGAGAGGGAAAGTGAGAAAGCAAGCCACCAGGACTCACACCATGCTCAGCCATGTGGGAGTGTCCAGCACCTTAATCACCACGCCACCTGCTGGCCCTTCCGAGGCTGTTTCTTGAATTCAGCCTGTCTGTGCCAGTCCTTGGGGCCATGTTTTCTGAGCCCCAGCACTGGCGCACTTTCAGCAACAGAGGGCAAATGAGAAACTACACAGAAACCCGCGGCTCTGCTGGCTCGAGACCCCGGCCCACGAGCAAGAGAAGGCCTGGAGTGCTTTGCAGCAGAGCTGGGCAGGGAGGCACGCCCGGCGGCGAAGATGGATGCCCCCCCCCACCACGGCTGAGCTCGGGGCTCAGGAGTTCAAACACCAGCCGGGCCAGACCCGCTTCCTTGGAGGGAGGCCCGAGTCTCCACCCGAGGTCCAGCGGGAAGGAGGGCGGGGCCCTGCGGTACGAGCGGCGG
>NW_006159692.1:4358785-4386357 GCF_000334495.1 Tupaia belangeri chinensis
CGGCCCCGGCCCTCGTGCTCGGCCTGCCCGGCTGCGCCCTCGGGGCCTCCGTCCCTCCTCCCGGGCTCGCCCCGTGCCCCCGGGGACCGCCGCCCAGGGCCAGGCCTCGACCTCCATAACCTGCCTTCGCGCTCCCTCGGCGCCAGCGGGGCCCTCGCGCTGGGTGGGGCCGCCCAGGGCTGCGTCTCCCCGGCGACAGTTCGCGTCTCCCAGGCCCACAGACGGACAGACTGACGGGCGGGAGGCGCAGAGACGCCCACTCACCCGAGCGGAGGCCTCCGCGGGTCGCGACACCGGAAGTGCGGCCGAGGAGCTGTGGGGGGTCCCAGTGGGGGGACGAGAACGCAGGGGTCCCCGCCGTGGGGCTCCCCCACATTGAGGGGAGTTTCACCTTCCCCTTCACGAGGTTTCCGCAGTAAATACGGGAAAAACCTCGTGCTTCGGGCAGGGACGGGAAAAGGCGCCATTTCGAAACCCATGGAGCGCATGCGTGGCCAGCCAGGGCTGTGCTCGGCCATGAGTTAACCAGCGCCTAACCCGCCGGCTGACCCGGCCTGACCCACCTGGAGGGGACGCCGCACCGGCCGGCCCCAGCTTCCCGGCGAGGAAGGTGCCCAGCCCGCTCCAGCCATCCCAAGGTAGGGGTGTGTGAGAGGTGCCTACGGGTCACCCAGGGCACAGGCCCGTGCGCGCCTGCGCCTTGACCCTAACCCAGGCTGGACCGCAGGCCCCTCCCTGTGCCTTTTAAAGAAGAAATCACGCGGGGAACGTTTCCTAAGGAATAGCCTTACCTGTAACAGTCTTGCATTCTCAGCAAAGTGACAAAATTTGCCTCCTAGCTGTAAACAGTTGATCCAGGCTCACCCAGAGGTCTGCCTTCCCAGAGACCAGCACCTTGACTACTTACGTCCCTACAGCTCTGAGCTAAATGTGTTCCCCCAAAATTCTTAGGGTGAAATCCTAAGCCCCCACCAACACCTCGTGTGATAGTATTAGGAGATGGGACCTTTGGGAGGTGATAGGTCATCCGGGTGGAGCCCTCATGCATGGAATCAGTCAGTGCCCTGGTAAAAAGAAAACATGAGTGTGTCCTCTGTCTCGGCTCTGCACCACGTGAGGGTGCAGTGAGACCACCTGCACACCAGGACGTGAGCTCTGGCCAGGTGTTGGATCTGTCAGAACCTTAATCTGGAACATCTCTGCCTACAGAACTGTGAGAAATCCACGATTGTTGCTTAAACCACCCAGTCTGTGGTATTTTGCTGCAGCAGCGGGAACAGACCAAGACACCTGCGGGGTCATATCATACATAACACTTGAGTAAAAGTCCTGCATAAGATGTTGTTTTCTGGGGCTGGCAGGTGGCATGGTAGTTAAAGATGCTGGATTCCCACATGGTAGACTGCGGTTCGAGTCCTGGACCTGGCAGCTTGCTTTATCACTTTCCCTTTCTCTCTCTCTCTGTCTCTGGTCAAATTAAAAAATAATAACAACAAATGAGATTGAATAAATAATTTTTTAAATATTGTTTTCCTCCTATTCCCACCTCGTAAATAACTGTCTTTTCAGTGACACAGGAAATCTATGTGAGGGGATTTGGAAGCGCTGCTTTTCATAGAAATTCATATTTTTTCCAAAGAAAAAAGCTAGAAGTGACAGAAAAGAATGTGGTATCATATTTAATTTAGTCTTCCAATTCACAATTCATAATATTATTTCATTAGAGCCTATCATTCAAAATGTCTCATATCCAAGGAAGCATTATTATTTAACTAGGTGTTCAAACCATGCTTCAGAGGGACCCATTCATAATACATCACACTCTGCTCCAAGCCAGAATGTGGGCCATCCCAGCACAGAGCAGAGTGTCATTTTCTTTGTCCTGCTTTTCACCGCAGCTATTTCTCAAAGGCTGTGAGCTGAGTCTCGGCACGCCACGTCCTCAGGCAGAAAGGAAGTCACAGACCCACATCCGGCACATCGGCAGTGTCAGGTGTAGCGTCTGCCCCCCCCACCTCCTTGATTTTCAGGCGAAGAAATCTAGGCCCAGAAAGTTCAAGTGAATGTTTTATTCAGGAGGTGGTTTCGTGCGTGCTTAGGAGATGGACCATAGAGTTAGCTGCCTGGGTTCGAATCCCAGCTTCACTGCTATATGGTCCTGGGCAGCAAATCACTTAACCTCTCTGAGCCTAATTTCTGTCATTTATGAAATGAGGACAATGAAATCTACCAACACAAGTGTTGGTGCTTGTGTTTGGCAGAATTGGCAGTAGGACCTTGGTTCTGGGTTCCCAATCCATTTCTTCCATGAGAGAGAGAGAGAGACAGCCTCCCCAGCGGGGTCCTGACACCAGCATTCAGCCAGGCCAAGGTCATGGGTGAGCACACATATGGAGTATTCAAGGAGGTCTCCAGACTTGAACCGAACCTTCTCATGCAGGACTGACTTGCAGAGCTTCGCGTTTTACCACTGCACCACCATCTGACCCCTCTTGTCATTCCTCTTGGTAGCCATTTAAAGATTTCCACCCTACTGGGATGAGTCCCTTGACATTCCAATTCTTTGTCCTTTATCCCCCATTCTCTTCCAAATTGTAGCAATTTTTGCTCTGTGGTTGCCACATAACTTTCCCCTTTGGAGTGACTCCAAAGTTAGTGACTGTAGCTCAGAGTGGCCAGAATTCAAGCTTGATCTAGTTGCAGGAACTGCCCTAAATATCCTTACGTTCATTTTAGCTACTGCAAGTAACATGGGATTATATATTTTGCTTTTGTTACTTTGCATTTCTTTATGAGTTTACTGAGTCAACGCCTTGGAAGTTGGAGTCATAATTTCTAAATTCGGTGGGTAACTTTTACCTGTAGTAGACAATCGTAGTAGAGCTGCCACCCATTCCATGGGTTACTCCATGGATATCCAGGAATCAAAAGTTGGTCAGGGCCCCAGCCTGGTGGCACAGTTGGTAATGTTAAGCTAAACTACATTGGCCTGAGAAGGCCTGCGTCCTCATGTACTCAAGTTCTTATAAATAAACCACAACCTAACTTAGGGGTCTGTTTCCTTAACACATAACTGAGTCACATACCTGATTGGCAGCCTCGCTCCAGTCACACACAGTCCCCTGCCTACCGTGTGTTCAAATAGACAAACACGAAGCTGTAACCAGGCCAGGTGTCTCCCTACCTCACTTCCCTTCCCTGTATGTTACCTTCCTTTTCCTGCTCATGAACCTTACTCAACCACACTGCAGTTGGACTTCCTCGGAGCCAGTGCTGGGGGCTACCCAATTCACTTGTTCTTTGCTCAGTGAAACTCTGGGAAATGAAGTGTGTCTAAAGGCTTTTCCTTTAATGGTAACAAGCTGAACTGCAGTGCTAGAAGCCGCATGGCTGTCTGCAGGTTTGGGTCCCCGGTCAGCCTGAAGCTATGCCAGGTGAACGTGCATGTGCCTGAGATCATGATGAGCTTCAGGGCCCGGGAAAGCGGGTACAGAGTGATGAGTCCCCGCTGAGGATGCCTCTCTCTGTCTTTCCCCCGCATGCAAGCACATGCACATGTGCTGTCATGAACTGGAAAAAAAAAGTTTATCAAGGCCCCTGCCTTCTCATCCTTTCTCTTGCTGAGCCACCTTTCAGAAGTCAGGGTCGTTCTAATAAATCTCACTTATCTTGACACTTCCTGAAGTTAGCCAAACTTCCAGGTTTAAGAGTCTCCACATTACTAAGTGTGCCTTGGACATCACCTGCAAAGAGTCCAGTGACAAGGTTAGAGGTCACAGTCTCAGGACTTCCCTTGCTTCTGACCTGGTTGCAATATAGGTGGTTTTTAAACTACTTTTGGGTTCAGTCATTCACTAAAAATGATTACAGAGCTCTTTGAAAGCTGTTATACTCATGTTACGATTAATTGAGGGAAAGAATACAGATCAAAATTAGCCAAAGGAGAAGACATTTGAAGGCACAGAGTCGGAGAATCCAATGTGAAGCTTTCAGGATGTCCCCAGGATGCATTATCCTAACATTCAACCACACGTACAGAGTATCACCAACCAAGAAAACTCATTTGAGCCTCAGTGTCCATATTTTTTTATTGGGGTTTCATTACATAGGCTGTGAGTAGTAAATTTACTGTTCATGTAGTTGAATTCAGTCTCTAGTCTCCAAGCCACTCCCTAGAGGTCAGGCTGATATCACCTGGCCCAAGGGGCCGACCACCATTTTCCTCCTTAGAACAAACTATAGACATGGACCTGGGGCTCACCAAAGACACTCCTGGCGCTCAGGAAATGCCACAGGTTTAGAGATTATCTCCCAGTAACTAGAGACAAAGGTTGGGTCAATCTGAAAGGATGCATTTTTTAATTTTTTTTACCAGAGGGTACACATGCTCACCAGAGAGACAGGGAGAAAGAAAGCACTGCTCAATGGAGTGTAGTCATGATGCAATCCCTTCTCTATCTCTTCAGCCAGTTGGGATTTGGGACACTTATACATGTCAGGTGGGTTTTTAAGCCACTGGGACTGGAATCAAACCTCACCATCAGCTATGTGGCATCTGGCTCCCTTGACTAATAGGCTACAGGACCCTCTCGAGCCCAAATTCTTCACTATATTTCATTTGCTTCTGTCTAACAAGGCAATGGAAAATAAAAATAAGTTACCCTGAGAGTGTAGGAGGTGTCAGACAGCATGCACATATCGTGTCTAATCCTCACAACAACCCTGCAAAGTTGGTCCTGTTTAGTCCATTTTATAGATAAGGAATTTGAAACTCAGAAAGTTGCCCAGTGTTTTAGAGCTAGAAAGTAACAGATTGGATCATGTCGGTATGGCAGATCTCGTGGGCTGTTAGATCCAGGTTGCCAATGTTATTCATTCTACAAACATTTGTTCCAGCCTATGTGTGCCAGAACCATTCTAGGCACTGAATATACTGCAAAGAACAAAACAGGCAAAAATCCTGCTCACATGGAATTGATTTGCTAAGGGGCAAGACAGACAATAAGGAAAAAAAAAAAAAACATAAAATAGGTTTTGTTGTGTTTTTTGTTGTTTTTTGGGTTTGGTTGTTTTTTGTTGCTTTTTTCTGTCTTTTTTTTTTTTTTTTTTTTTGCTATAGGGCATGTATGTTATTCATATGAGAGACAAAGAGGGAAAGTAAGAAATCACCCCCCAAGAGGGGTGGCCATGCCACAGTCCCTTCTCCGTACAGTTTCTTGGGGTTTGGGGCATGCATGCACATGTACCCAGTATGTTTCCCAAGTCGCCAGCCATGTGGATGGCCATGTGGAATCCAGCTGCTTTAACCTTTGCACTACCTGCTGGCCCAAAATGTATAGTATTCTGGATAATGATATGGCTATGGAAAAAATATAGCTACATGTGTATTTTGTTTGGACCTTTATTCAAACACACCAACTATACTAGACTTCTTTGAGACAACTGAGAAATTTGTGGACTAGTACTAAATGATACTATTAATTTGATTAGAGCGCCAATAGCATAGATCTGAGTTTTCAAAAGAAGAGCACTTATTGGAAATGCAGACTAGCATTTATGGACAAAATAAAATTGCAAAACCGTTGTTAATCATTAATGTTGTATGAGGAAGGAACTTTACACTATTCTGATTTTAGATAAGTTTGAAATTTTCCATTGCACAAAATTTGTTCTGTTTTATTTGAAAAAAAAAAACAATCCATGGGAAGGAGTAGCAGAAAGGATGTGTGAGGGATGTTGTGGAGCTAAATAGGCAGATTTGGGAAGTCCTCTGTGAGAAGAAAATGTTGGAGCAGAAACTTGAAAGCATGGGGGAGGGGGCTATGGGGCTCTCTGGTTAAGAATGTTCCAGGCACCAGTAGGAGCTGGTGCAGACCTGGAGGTTGGAGTGCACTGGCATGCTCTAAGGACAAGAAGTGCCATGGCTGGAAAGGGATGATCCACAGGTAAAATAGTAGGAGGTGACAGCAGGCAGGGAACGGGGGTAGGAGGAGGGGAGGCCAGATCCAACAGAGAACTCATATCCAAAAGAGTTAAAGAATCCCTATGAGCCAGTAAGAAGAATGCAGGCAACTCAGTAGGAAATTGGGTAAAGACCTGCACAGGCATTTCACAGGAAAGGAGGTGGCCGATAAGCAGATGGACGAAAAAGTGCTTTATTTCACTATTAGGCATTGGGGAAACACAAATTAAAACCACCTTGCTGCACTGCTACCCCTCCAGAGAGGTCAAAATGTAAAAGGCAGGAGATACTCAAGTATTAAGCAGGAAACAGAACCCTCCTGCGGTGGGTGGGGCCGTGGATGAGTACAAACTGCAGTGACCACTAAAACTAAAAACGGGCGCACATTATTAGCCAGCGTTTCCATTTCAGGGTGTATATAGTCACCGAGAAAACCACATGTGTGCTCCCTGAAAACCGCCACAGGAATGTTCACAGCAGCGCTGTCCTGAACACCCCAAATCTCCCCAAATGCCCCATAACAGTAAAATGGATAAACAAACTGTGGTATAGTCACACAGTGGGCTCTTAGAATCGCAAATATGGATGAACCTCACAAAAGCACTGAGCAAAGGAAGCAGACACAAAGGATTCCGTCTGAGCCCACCCCGTAAGGTTCCACAGCTGACCTGCACTGTTAGCGGACCTTGAGGTTAGCACTACGGAGAGTGACTGGAAAGGGGAGCAGGGATATGGAGGGGGGGTGGCTGCGTTGTCCTGTCCCGTGATTGGAGTGCCAGTTGGAGGAGTTCAGTGTGCGAACAGGCGCCCAGCTGCACTCTGCCAATTTATGCACCCTCTGACAACTTACCCGGAATGAAATAAATCAAAACATGCAGGGTATTTTAGTTCTCTCCCTTGAGGTTCCAGTGACAGGTCCAGCACCTGGATGCCCCATCCCATACTCAAAGAGAGGGACACGGAGCACAGTGGATTGTTAGCCTGAAAGAAAGCAGGGAAAACTTGCTTTCTTGCTCAGAGCTGCAGCTCCTACGTTTAGCTCCAGCTCCTGGCACCCCTCCGCTCCAAAGAAACTGGGGGGCTCCAGTAAGAAAATACGATGGGCGCACCCTCCCCCTCAGTGTCGTAGATGCTAATATACCACGTTGGCAGGACGTTTTGTATCATTTCATATATTTTTCGTAACCATATCACTATTCAAAGCATGTATTTATCTACATATTGATTTGCTTGTCTGTCTTGCCCCTTAGAATATCAACTCCTCTGAGCAGGGTTTTTGCCCACTTTGCTCTTTGATGCCAGTTAAATTGTGGCATCATTTTGAGACCAGTCATTTCGAGTGTAAAGACAAAACAATGGGATATTTTAAGTGAAGATACAAATTTGTTAAAAGCCAAAGTTTATACCTTTTCAAATTGGGAATGAAAAGGCCACTGAAGCATCCTACAGATGTGAATGCCTAATAAAAATACTGATACCTTTAACCCACATAAACAAAACGTTTTTGAGGGTTCTCAATACCTTTTTAAAAAATGAGTACAGGTTCTTGAGACCTAAAAAACAAAACAAAACAAAAAAAACACTGTGGATTATCTCCAGCCTTGTTAATAGAGTTCTTCCTCTGACCTTCTAAGAAGCTGTTATTTCAGAATTCAAATACTTCATGTAAGAAGTGTCCAGCTGGGCCGGGGCTATTGCTCCTTATCACTCTTCATTCTTTTCCTTTTTCGCATTTTTAAAAATTCTTTTTATTCATATTTCCTCTAACTTTAGTTTTTAGTTGCCTTTTTCTTTTTCTTTTTTTTTTTTTTTTTTTTTTGTTCTTTTTTTTTTTTTTTTTTTTTTTTTTTTTTTTTTTTTTTTTTTTTTTTTTGTGCCCAGCACTGTGTTTTTTTGTTTTGGGGTTTTTGGGGTTTTTTTGAGCCATGTATAGGGGTGCACACACTCTCTGCAGAGACAGATAGAAAGAGAGAAGTCACCCCCCAAGAGGATGGCCACACCACAAATCCCTTCTCCTTTACAGATTTTTGGGTCCAGAGGTACATGTGCCCAGTTTGAGTTTCAAGCCAGCGGGTGTCGGCCTTGAACCATGGTCGACCACTACCGGAGTTCAGTGCCTTAACTACTGTACCACCTGCTGGCCCCCAGCACTATGTTTTGATTCCATTTTGAAGATCAGTTCATCAGGTGAACTTCAGAAGGGATATTTTTGGACCAAGCTTCTCACCAGCTTTTCCCAAATGTAAGCTGACCCTGGACACCTGGACCCCAAGCCCTGCAGGAAGTCCTACCTGCATGTTCTGTCAGCCATGTCTAAATGACAGAGCCCCACGTTGGCACCAGGCTGTCTCGCTGCAGGGACGCCGGTCCAGCACATTTCAGCTGGGAAAGCAGCAGCCGGGAAGTCCACGGACAGACTCCCCAAGGCCCCTCCGGCCTCCAGAGACTATCTGGCAAAGTAGCGACCACACAGGCCCAGGTCATCTCATGACAGTGCCATATTCTGTGTGACCGAAGCTGAGGGAGTTCTGCCTGGTTCTGAAGCAGGCTGCGGGCGGAGGTGTGGTAGTTCCTCCACGTGTTGCACCAGGAGAGAAGAAGCGGGCCGAAGCAGGTTTCAACCCTGGCATTGGCTGTGCACGCTGCCACCAGAGCCCCTTGTCGTAGAGACCCACAGGCGGGCCTGCTCTAGCGCCCGGGGAACACCCAGGTCGCACACTGGGGCGGCAGCAGCCAACTCCCGTTTTAGGACAAACGGGATGCCCTCTGTATCTTCCGCACAGAGAGCTCCGGGCCGTATCGCAACTTGCTGCCGAGGCTACTTGAGAAGCAGCCTGTGCACATGTGGTTCCCCCAGGACAGGGAGCTGGGGCGCAGGCCCGCAGGTCCACAGACAGGAAAAATCTTCTCAAGCAATTCCTCATTCTCAGCCTAGCTGCGGGCATTGCAGGGCACCTGTGAGGGTCCATCCCAGATACTGGGAACTGTGCCCCAGTGCGCCCCTCCCTCACGACTAAAACCCGGAAATAAGTCCGTGGTCCCTGTGGGTTACGACAGTAAGAGCCAGGGCTCGTTGATGGACCAGGAAGGAGCCATTTCTGTCCAGCTCCTGGGTCCCGGAGATCCCAACTGGAGGCCACCCCTTCACCTGAAGAGGATTGCAACATCTGCCCCATCCCGCGAGACACAGCGCAGGCCGCTCACCAAACGGCGTGGTTTCAACAGCCACTGTCCCGCCTTCTGATGAAACTCCAAGGCTACTCAGAGGACAACAGGGCCCGAGGGGGTCAGGAGGCAGCAGGAGTCGGGGCACACACAGGCAGCCCCACTATCCAGGCAGGGAAGAAGCCAAGCCCTACCCTCTGAATGCACCCCTCTGCTGGCACGATCAGGGCAGGAATCCCTCACTGTGGGACAGAACCAGCCCTGGCCAGGCCTCCCGCCACCAGGCATGGCAAGGGCAGCCTAACCTGCAGGGTCACGGCCTCCCCCACTCCTCCAGTTCCCAGGACCCCCCTGCACCAGGAACCCAAGTTGGTCTCCCCAGCTCACCCAGGCCTCTGGGCTGTGCCCCAAGGACAGTCCCTGGGAGGTGCCAAGCATGTCCCTGTGGCCGCCAGCACCCCTAACCCACCCCCCTCGCCCCCCAGCCTCAGCAGCAGTGCTGGGACCGGGTGGAACCTGTTCCCTGGGTATGCTCAAAGGAAACTGCCCCCTTGCTGGGCAGCCCAACAGGTGCACGGTCCAGAGAATTTGCGCCACTTGTGACCCCAACCTCTCCCTCTGGCAAGGAAAGGCCTCAGCCAGCACCAGCCATTGGGAGCTGCTTCCTCAAGTTCAAGTTCAAGTTCACAAGAAAAAGTCTTTGCTTAGGTTTGTCGCAGGGAACCAGAAAGTGAAGACCCTGTGGAGATGCTCAAACCTTGAGAAGCCTAGCGGCACTACCCTCCGGGCAGAGGCTGCCGGTCAGCACCGTGGAGCCGGGCCAGTGCTGTGCAGACGGGCTGGGCTGCCCACAGCTACGGGCCACTGGGCACAGAGGACTCTGGCCCTGCAGGACACATGTGGCCAACTCCAGTGAACACAGGTCCTGCACCTTTACAGCCTCCATGACGTGGCCCACATCGTGACAAGCTGCCACCCAGAAGAGGGGCTCTGCGTTCCCGTGGCCTTGAGAGAAGATGCCGCTGTAAAACAAGGACAAGACAACAGAGGCCGCCAGGCTGGTATCCAGAGCTTGCTGGAGCAAGGAGTGGACCGCCCTCACCGGGGGTGCAAGGACTCTAGGGAAGCTCTAGCCTCAAAGGCTCAGGGTGCAGAGGGGTCTCCACTGGGCTGTTTGTGCCCCTGGTGCCAGGACACTAAGTTCTCACTCCTAGGAGAGCACTGCTTTGTCCAAGCACCACTACCTGCGTTCTTTCCCCTCTGCTGCCCCGTGGCTGCCCTTCATCTGGCGCCAGGTAACTCGTGGTGGTGACTAGTCCTGGCCCACCCCGCTGTTTCATCTCTGTCTTCCTGGCCTTCCCTTCCTGACAGTGTCATTGCCATGGACTGGGACAGGCAGGATAAAGGGCCAACCTCACAGCTGGCAAGTGGAGGGTGAGGGCCCTGGGAGGGTGATGGCCCCGTATCCTTCAATTTACTTCTCTGAATCAGGTCTTTCTAAAGACTTGTAATCTGAGAGAAATGGTGAGGACTGCAGCGTTTTCACAGAGAGCTGAGAAACTGGCTTAGGTTTTAACAACATCCCCGTGTTTGATAATGTTTAGGGGAACAGGGCAGGAGGAGGTTCCTCTAGGAACTACTGCTGTAACCCAGGTGCTGGTGATGGTAGACCCTGGTGTCAGGGTCCTAGAAGCAAAGGCGGGAAGTGGGCGTGTCCCTGTGGCTGGCAGCTTGACCTGCTGCGTTAGCCCAGCAAGCCGGTTTCTCAGGTCTCCAGCAGCACCACCTCTGCTTCCCAGGCCCAGTATGGTCTGACACCCTCTTCTCCCAGACCCCGTCTCCTAGCTAGTACCTGCAGATTCCAGTGGCAGAGGCCACAGGGAGTCATACGAAATTCCAGTTGGTAAGTGTACATATTAAAGGGATAACACGGAAGAGGGGAAGGCCATCGGTGCATGGCACTCGGCTGCAAGCATCAGAAACCAACTTAATCTGATTGAACGGAAAAGGAATTTATGACGATGATACTGGGTAGATCAGAAAGTCGCCAGTAGGGATGGAGAGCCAGGTTCCGTGAGACAGGCTCAACGCCCACCATCCTGTGAACAACTCATCTGTGGGCATCCTCCCACCATCAGCACACGAAGCCCCCATGGCTGCACCCCCACCCCCTCTAGCACTGCACACTGGGACCAGCCCTAGCTCGACTGCCACTCTTGCTCTGGCAACGCAGTCTGAATGGAGACTCCCAGCCGCTACCTCCTGGACTCACTGGCTTAAGGCAGTGCAAGTCCCATGGCCCTGCCATAGCTGCAAGGGAGTCTAACGAAGTAAGAGTATGGCATTTGCATCCCCCAGTAGGCGAGGCAGCCTCGCCATCCCACTATGACTGGTAAGGTTGGGGAAATCTTGGACATACTAGAAATTCCAGGTGCTACATTGGACGCCCCCATCGCAAGTGTTAATAAGAAAAAGTTGATCAGATCGGGACGAGTCAATGTCCCATGACATTATCAGGGTGGTTTTCTTCTGTGGTTCTAATTCACACAACCAGAAGGGAATTCCAAGAGGAAAATTACCCTCCAGAGGAAACTTATCTGGATATTTATTTAAAAACTCTCAGCAGCATGACTAAGTTTTTAAAAATAGTGTTTGTGATAGGTAGGAAGGTAAATAGAATGAAAAAATACTTAAATCCTGACAACTAGGACATCCCTATTGATCCAAGTATAACTAGAGCTGAACAACCTCTCAGAATTTCCAGGTATTCAAACAAATAAATCACCGTTTTGATGGCAGTTAGTTCGAGATGCGTTTTTGCCCTTGTACCCAAGAGAGTCTGGAATAAACAAATGTTTGAATAAAATTGGTACTTAATATTTGTTGAGATTTGTAGGGGTAATTGTGTAGCCTCATAATTAAAGGGAGCCAGATCTGACAAGGCCAATTGGAGTTGGAATCCCAGCCCCAGTGGCTTGAAAAACACCAGATGTTTGAGCATGTGTGCTCAAGACCCCAACTGGGTGGAGAAATGGAGGACAAGGAAGGGATTATGGTACGATCCTGACCCACTAGGGGATGCTTTCTCCTCTCTTTCTCTTGTAAGCACACACACCCCAAGCAATTAAAAAATATGTATCAATTGTATTTTCTTGGGATAGAGATAAATAAAACTCAGTTGGTTAGGGGAAAAAAAAAGATCCTGTTGGAGGTGCTGTCTCTCTTTTCCTCCCTGTCTCTCTGGTTCATGAAAGAAACGAATAATTTTTTTAAAAAATTAAGACTCTGGGCCAGCAGGTGGTATTGTGGGTAAGGTGCTGGACTCCTACATAGACAACTGCAGCTCAAGTCCCAGACCTGGTGGCTTGCTTTCTCACTTTCCCCTCTGTTTCTGTCTCTGTCTCTCTCTGGTGAGCACATATGTCCTATAGCAAATTAAAAAATAATGATAATGGGGGGAGCAGCAGGTGGCGTGGTGGTTAAGGTGCTGGACACTCCCACATGGCCAACCACAGTTCGAGTCCTGGAACTGGTGGCTTGCTTTCTCACTTTCACTCTGTGTGTGTGTGTGTGTGTGTGTGTGTGTGTGTGTGTCTGGTCAAATTAAAATAAACGAATGAATAAATAAAATAGAATGAATAATTATAAAAAGTCTTAAATAATAATAAGTAAATAAAATGAAATCTTTAAAAAGAATTAAGGCTCACCTAAGCATCTGAGTCAAGCCCTGATGCCCTCGTCGCCTCAATACATGCCCACGCATGTATAAAACATTTCGTTGCTCTACTCTGAGAGTTCTCGGACAGTAGATTAAACTTAAATAATGTATAAAAAGAGGTAGAAGAATTCTAGGAGATACTTCCCATTAGCCATCAAAAATGAACATGGACATTTTCCTTTCACTTCCTCCATAACTTCACTAAAATGATAGTAAAGGGGATAAATAACTTAAAACTCTACCCACAAGGATAAATAAAAGTGGCAAGAAGACATTAGCAATAACATTTTAGAAGCAAAACCACAGGCATAGGGGTAATGTGAGAAAACCAGAACCTGGGGGCCACCAGGTGGCGTGGTGGTTGGGGATCTGGACTCCCACATGGTTGACCACGGGTTGAGTCCTGGAGCTGGTGGCTTGCTTTCTCACCTTCCCTCTGTGTGTGTGTGTGTGCCTGATGAGTGCCTGCATCAAATGAAAAAATAATAACAATAAATAAAATTAAATAATTTTTTAAAGGGGGCACTCTTTAAAAGAAAACGAAAACCAGAATCTAAACCGGCAGCGGTGTTAAGCATGGGCCACTCATTCCAGCTGCAGGCCCGGACTTGGGGGAAGCTGGATGAAAACGGGTCCACTGGAAAATCTGGGTGGAGGCTGACTCTCTGAGATGCTGATTTAGTGACGCTCTGGACTTAGGGTCCCAGGCACCCCTGTAGGCAGCAAGGCTGTCCTGAAAACAAGGGGACCCAAGAGAGTCTACACAGCCGCGAGGACTCACTCCCTCATCCACAGGGTCCCTCAATACTGCTGGTTAATGAGGGGCTGTTTTCAGATTACTTTTTCTTCTTTCTACTTATGTGTTTTGAGTTGTTTACAATGGCATGTTATAAAACAAAAAACTGAGGAGGTAAGTTATTTCCAAGTTAAACATACCTGAGACCAAAGATATACGTTGATTTGCTCCAACAAGGAAATGACAACAGGAACAGCGGAGCAGCTGATTAAATGGATAATAATCCATAATCCACCGCCGGGCGCTTGGCCTGTGCATGACATCATTGAGCAACCCGTACTTCAGAGAGGAAAAGTTAGGACTGCCTGGCCGGAATTCGAACCCGGGCTCCGAAGCCAGCCCACATCCCCACCATGAAGCCTCAGAGGCTCCTCCACCTCACCAACCTGCAACCCACAAATCTGGACTGGCGGACTCATTGTTAGGAATTCATCCCACTTTTGGGTCCAGAATAAAAAGAAAAACAAAACAAAACCAAAAAAGCCCTCACTCTCCCCCAAATAATAAATAGATCAAAATAAATATTAGATACCCAAAGTGAGAACCAGTCTCCTCCGTCACTGTTCCCGTGGTTCAAATTGCTACTCTCTAGACGGCCGTTTGGTGAAGTTTGTAACGTCTGGGAACGAATCGAAATCCCCAACGTCAGCGGCGGACCCGGGTGGGGACGTCGTCCACCCCCCGACCTCCGCTGGAAGGTCGTCGGCGTCTCCCCAAGTCCCACACGAGCAGCGCCCCCGGAACGGACTCGTCCAGTTCGATTAGACTTAACTGAGACCAGGGGAAGCGATGGCGGATTGACGTGGACGCGGATAAAAGCCCACGATCCTGGGCTCCTCACGTCCCGGGCTGCTGCTCCGTAGATAACAGCAGGTCCCCGAAAACGACCTCCCGAACCAGGGGCTGCCCATCTTCACAACCACGCGGAGAGCTGGAGAGGGGGGTTCGCTGTGGGCCAGCCCCCAGCTGCCAGCTGCAGAGCCATCAAAAGGCAGATGACTAGGGGGTCCCTTCGCCTAGGAGGCATAACCACCTCGGGGGTGTATGCACCTAACAACAGAGTGTGGGAATATGTGAGAGGCGCCTGAGAGCTGCCGGGAAGCTAGGCCAGCCACCGTTGCGGTTGACTGGGCAGTGGTGGCGTCGGACAGATCCAGCAGCAGAGAACCAGTAAGGACAGAGCAGAACAGGACAGCGCCATGTGCTGCGCCAGCGCCATCTACCCAGAAAACTCACTCAACAAGTGCAGACATACGTTATTTTTTAAAAATTTATTCATTCATTTATTCTTTTTAATCCGACCAGAGAGAAACGCACGGAGAGAGAGAGAGCAAGCCATCAGGTCTGCCACTAGAACAGCGGTCAGCCATGTGGGAGTTGAGCACCTTAACCACCACACCACCTGCTGGTCCCCAGCTATACAGTCTTAAATTCAGATGAAACATTCATCAAGATAGGCCACATGCTGGGCCATTAGCAAATGTTTTTTAAATAAAGAGTTTTTTTTTAAAGAATTACTTCGTTTTTATTTTATTTTATTTTTATTATGTAATTTTGTTATAGGGTACCTGCATTCCCCAGAAAGAGAGAAAAAGTGAGAAAGCAAGACTCCAGGTCTGGGACTAGAACCACAGCCGGCCTTATGGGAGTCCAACACCCCAACCACCATGCCACCTGCTGGCCCCCACACATTAGCAAATTTTAAAAAGTAGAAATCTGACAAAATATGCTCTCAAACTATAATGGAATTAAACAAGAAGCCAATAACAGAAAAATAACTAGAAACCTCCCAGTCTGATGAGTAACACATTTTTAAATAACACATGGGTCAAAGAGACATCTCAAGAAATTTAAAGGAAGTATATATTTTGGGGCCAGGAGGTGGCATAGTGGTTCAAGTCCTGGACCTGGCAGTTTGCTTTCTTACTTTCTCTGTCTCTCTCATTCTGTCCCTCTCTGGGTCAAATTAAAATATAAATAAATAAAGTTAAATAAAATAATTCTTAAAAAAAAAAAAGTTCTAGCACCGAATACATGCATTAGAAACCCAGAGGGACCAGCAGGGCTAGACACTCCCACATGGCTGACCACGGTTCAAGTCCTGGACCTGATGGCTTGCTTTCTCACTTCCCCTCTTTCTCTCTGTGTCTCTGTCAAATTAAAAATAAATGAATGAATAAATAAAATTAAAGAAACCCAGAAAGATCTCAGCCCAGTGACATAGTGAGACCCTGTTTCAGAAAGAGCCAGATGTGATGGTTCCCGATAGGGAGGCTGAGGTGGGAGGACTGTGACATGGTAAGCCTCTGTCTTAAAATATATACATAAAAATAAAAAGAGAAAAGAAGAAAAACCTAAAATGAAACTTTAGCTTCCCCTTTAAAAAATTAAAGGAAAGGGGCCAGTAGGTGGCGTAGTGCTTAAGCTGCTGGACTCCCACATGGATGAACACAAATTAAGTCCCAGACCTGGAGACCTGAAAACTACAGCAGGCACTTGTGTGTACATGCTAAAAATCCTGAAAGGAGAATGGGATGGGAAGGGATTGTGACATGGCCATTCCCTCTGGGGGGGATTTATCACTTCCTCACTGTCTCCTTTTCTCTTGGGTGAGCACATGCACACACTATGACAAAAACAAAAATAGTAATAATAATAATAACCAAACAAAAAAGCAAGAAGAAAAAAAATGAAATTAGAGAAAGAATAACATAAACCTAAAAAAGTAGAAGAAAAATATTACAACAAAAATCAATGACATTTAAAACAAGAAAATGACAGAGAAAAATCAGTGAAACCAAAAGCTGGTTATTTGATATATAATTTATTTTTTAAAAATTACTTTCTTGGGGCCAGCAGGTGGCGTGGTGGTTAAAGGTGCTGGACTCCCATATGGCTGACCACAGTTCGACTCCTGGACCTGACAGCTTGCTTTCTCACTTTCCCTTTTCTGTTCTCTCTTTCACTGTGTCTCTTTCTGGTCAAATTAAAATAAATAAATAAAGTTAAATAAAACAATTCTTTTTTTAAAAAATAAACTTGTACTTTAATTTCATTTTTCCCAAATCTTTTTGAAGAACCATTGTATTATATAGAGTTTTTTAAAAAGACTAACTTATTCCATTTTAAAATTTATTTTTATTGTTATTTTTTCACATGAGTTTTGCCAGAGAAAGAGAGAGAGAGGGAGAGTGAGAAGCCAAGTAGCCAGGTCCGGTACTTAAACCACATTTGGCCATGTGGGAATTTCAGCACCTCAACCATCACACCACCTGCTGGCCCTAAACAAAATAATCCTTTTTAAAAAATTATTTTCTTGGGACCAGCAGATTGCATAATGGTTACATCCCTGAATTCCCACATAGTCGACTGTAGTTTGAGTTCAGGACCTGGCAGCTTAAAACTCATGCCAGGCATGTGTGCCCAAGATCCTGGGAAGAGAGTAGAGGAGAAGGGATTGTGGTGTGGCCATTGTGGGGTGATGTCTTGCTTTCTGTCTCTGTCTCTCCACTAACAACATGCACCCTATAGCAAAAATCTCTCTTAAAAAAAAAAAGAATTATTTTCCTTAACTTTATTTATTTGTTTATATTAATTTGACCAGAGAGGGACAGAGAGAGGGAGAAAGTGAGAAACCAAGACACGAGGTCTAGGATTCGAACTGTGGTCGGCCATGTGGGAGTCTAGTGCCCTTAACCACCACCCCATCTGCCAGCCCCCAAAAGCTGGATATTTGAAAAGATAAAATTGATAAAACTAAGACGGTTGATGGTGGGGAGGTAAAGCAGCTGTGCAGCTCGAATTCCAGATCTGACCGCTTTGAAAACATGCCACATTACATATGCCTGCATGCCCAAATCTTGAGAGGAGGGTGGAGAAGGGAGTGTGACATGGCCACCTGCCGGCAGGTGCCTTCTCACCCCACCCCCCACCCCACTCTCTTTTCCTGTCTATCTCCAGCAAGCACATGAGCCCTACAGGAAAAAAAAAAAAGATAGAACTCTAGTCTTGGTTAACCAAGAAAAAGACACAAATTACTAATATTGAAAATGAAAAAAGTTCATCGCTATTGATCCCACCAACATTACAGGGGTAGCAGAGGATTATTAGGAACAATTTTATGTGCACAAATTTGATAACTTAGATGAAATGAACCAATTCCTAGAAAGATAAAATCAACCAAAATTCACCAAAGGAAAAATAGATATTACTAAGCATCTATCTTTTAAAAATAGAATCAATGATCAATAACCTTTTAAAAAAAGAAAGTGGGGGTGGGGGGACCAGCAGTTAGCGTAATGGCTATGTCTCTGGACTCCCATGTAGTCGACCGCGGTTCGCGTCCCGGACCCGGTGGCTTAAAACTCACGCCAGTTGCGTGTGCATGTGTGCCCAAGATCTCGAGAGGAGAATGGAGGAGGAGAAGGGATTGCAGCGTGGCCATCCCCCCTGGGGGGGTGATTTCTCGCTTTCTGTCTTTCTGTCTCTCTCTCTGTCTGTTTGGCGAGCGCATGCACCCTATAGCAAAAAAAAACTCTCAGAAAAGAAAAGGAAGCGGGATGAGGGGGGCCAGCAGTTAGCGTAATGGCTATGTTGCTGCACTCCCAGGTAGTCAACCACAGTTCAAGTCTCAGACTTAGTGGCTAAAAACACGCCGGGAGCATGTGCGTGCATGCCCAAGAGCCTGAGAGGAGAAAGGAGGAGAAGGGATTGTGGCGTGGCCATCCCCCTTGGGGGGGTGACTTTTCGCTTTCTGATTCTGTCTCTGTCTTTCTGGCAAGCGCATGCGCCCTATAGCAAAAACCTCTCGGAAAAAAAAAATGAAAAAAGAAAAATATATATAGATCTATCTATCTATCCATCTAAGGTCATTGAGACAGTCATAACGTGTTTTTCTATGCAAAAATGTGTCATGACTTTCCTGACAGCCCAATACATAGACCAGGTCAGCAATACATCAATAAGGCTGGACAAAAACGAAAACAGACAGAGAAAAGGAACTCACAGGAAGAAAAGACACCTTAATGATTTCCATTTTGGACACAATGAGTTGGAAATAACTATGCAAAAATCCAGGTGGAGAACATCAGGGGCCCCAGAAAGGAGTCTGCAACTCAGAGGAGAGGTTAGTTTAGAGATAAATGCCCTCCATTCCCAGCACATGATGAAAGCGTGAGAGGGAAAGTGTGGGCCTAGACCCCAAGGAGGCGCCACAGTGAAAGCGATTTCCTTCCTTCTGGGCGGATTACATTTGCCTTCTCCATGTACACCGTCACTTTGTCACTGTCCCCAGGCTGCTGCTCACAGGCTGGCATGTGGCACAACTCCAGGGGCTATCTTCCCGGGCTGTGCTCCGGGGAGGGCCTTTGCCTTAGTCCTTTCCAGGCGACGTCAGGCCCACCTTTCCCCACTTGCCACCTCAGGCCTCACAGTTCTTTAAACAGCCCATAAAAGCCAGTGAAGTCCTCTTCCACGAAGTCCTCCTGCGACGGCCATGGAAGAACAGCTCCCTGGACGGCCAAACCACAGAGTTACGACGACCACTCTGCTTCAGCAAAAGATGGAAACCGCGCTCCTTCCCGGCTCTTTGTCCAGTTAGTTCCTTTCCTGTTCGTCCACCTTCAGATCAAGTCAGGCCTGTCTTGATGTCAACACCTGTCGTCTGTCGTTCTTCCATTCACTGTCTCTGTCCTGCCGTCTGCAAGCCCAGCCACGGCAGCGATCAGCGGGCCTTGCCCTGGTGCCCGCCCTGAAGAAACCACAGCCGTGTCGGGTGGGGCGAGGGACACCTGGGTTTTCTATACCGTCCTGTTGGAAATACCCTGTGATCAGGTGATATGCCAAACCACACACTGTGGCTCAGAAAATGTTAGGGCAGGAACGCCTGGCCGCTTGCCTGGTATTTACAACCAGGCACTTACTACAAGCTTTTCAGAAAAAATAAACGGCAATAAGGAACTTGAGCTCCTAAAGCCTTAGAGTTGCCTAAAGCCCACAGGGCTTCCTTAGAAAGAAAAGTGTTTCAAGTCAGCTTTATAAATACACTTACCGTCCTGGGCGACAATGCAGTAACGTCTCAGTGACAGACCAGTTAGGAGTAAGTGTGTCTGTGGATGGCAGGAGGCCTGGGCAGCCCCGGCTCTTCCCTCACAAGTTCAGGGGTGGGCCACCCCACTGCGGTAGCTGCTCTGAGTCCCAGTGGAGGGCTCCGGCCCGCCTGACTTCCCTGCCAGCCCTGGCTACTTGGGCTTCTGGCCTCACACTTGTCCTCTCCTGGACAGTGGGGCTGCACCCCCCCAACCCAGGGTTCAGGTCTTTGGGAAGATGGTGACAAGGTGGAGGGGAATAAAGAAGAAAAGAAACTTCTCCTACTAAGGCTTTGCCACTGTGCTCAAGGAGGAAAGCCCTCCCTGGTGACGTTCACCTGCCTCTCAATGACAGTCCCCTCCTACGAGGGGGCAGAGACCAAGTTCACAGCGTTTAGGGCCTCAGCCACAGAACCAGGCAAGAGATGGGGTCATCTAAGCAGGAACCCCCTGGGAGCCCTGCAGACCCAAGGCGTCCCAGATCCACGCTGTCACGTCTGGCGCTTCCTAGAACCCTGCGGGACACGCGACTTGGGCTCACTGACCTCTGCACACGTCCATTTCCATCCCCACCATTCTCGAAGCGATCACATTTCAAACATCTCCGCTCCGTGAGATACGAACAATATTTCACTCCCTTTCAAGCTTGATGTCCGTTCCTATGGTCTCGCGAACTAGGAAAAGAATTGAAAATAGCTACATGATCATTCAGGTCACTGGGTGAAGACGCTGTATTTTTAGCCATGCGTTAGTTCTCAAGTTGTGAATTCCTGGAATTTTCCCCAGTGGAAGTAAAATCGTCTTCGGCTGGCACGCAATAGCAGCAAGGACGACCCTGGCCGGCTCCCCACGGTCGCCCTGCGCGGTGTTACGTAAACTGGAGGGGTGCCCGGGCGGTCACAGGCCTGCTCCACGCGGACCTTGCGCACCGACAGGGACTTTGCCGCCCCCTGGTGGACAATCTCACCTTGGCCACATCCGCAGTTTGCCAGCGCCCTGAGGGTCACATGGTGCCTGGAAACAGCCCAGTCCCGGGCTCTTTCCAGACCAGCTCAGTCAGGTTTGGGATAGGACCCAGGGGCAGATTCTCTTCTAAAATCTGAAGTCCGTTTTTTTTTTTTTTTTTTTTTTTTTTAAAGAATTATTTTTTATGTAACTTTATTATTATTCCACTTTGATCAGAGAGAGACAGAGAGAGAATGAAAGGAAGTGAGAAAGCAAGCCACCAGGTCCGAGACTCGAACTGTGGTCGGCCTTGTGGGAGTCCAGCGCCTTTAACCACCATGCCACTTGCTGGTCCCTTGTAGTCCGTTTTAATGTGCAACTAAGGTTAATGATCAGTAAGAAGAAACTGTACATCACTTACAAACCCTAGAACAGTCTTTCCTACTATGCGATAGCCATAGGTAAAAAGCTATCTACGTGGGTAGATTACAGCGTCTCCCCAAGGGCCTTTACAACTGCAGGGAGCATCAGAAAGGATTGTTAGCGAGGGGAGACATGGGGGGGGGCACGTGGAGCCCCACGCAGCCAGGCTCACGTGGTCCTGGGATCCGCGCCAGCGGAGACTAGGGGTTGCTTGCAAGGTGGAGACCTTCTTAGGGTGTCTGTCTCTCTGTCTCACTTTCTCTCAGGGGAGAAATAACCTTGGGGGTGGGCAGAAATAAACAAACAAAAAACACCTAATTGTTTCTTCTGGAACTCTATGAGACAGAATATGCTGACTGGCGACACCCACATCCATACACACACAATCCAGCTGGTCTCTTAGCAAAACTGTCCAGTGGGGGGGCTGGCAGGTGGCATGGTGGGTGGGGTGCTGGACTCCCACATCGCAGACTGTGGTTCTAGTCCTGGACCTGGTGGCTTCCTTTCTTATTTTCCCTTTCTTTCTGTCTCTCTCTGGCCAAATTCAAATAATAATAACAACAAATAAAATTAAGTAAATCTTAAAAAAAAAAAAAAAAACCTGTCAGGACCAGCAGATGGTGTAATGTTATGCTGTTGGACTTCCACAGAGTTCACTGCAATTCGAGTCCCGGATCTGGCCACTTTAAACTGATGCTGGGCCGTGCCCGAGATCCCAAGAGGAGAATGGAGGAGAAGGGAATGCGCGTGGCCATCCCCCCTCGGGTGATTTCTCACTTTCTGTCTCTCTGTCTCTCCAGCAAGCGCACACACGTGGCCTATAGCAAAAATCTCTAAAAAAAAATCTGTCAAGTGGTTTCCATCTGATTTGACACTTTATGTATTTGTGTATTTACAGACAACTTTGTCACATATTTTCTCATTTAACTTTTCAAGAATCTGTTTTTGGTTTTGAGAGAGTTTTGCTATAGGGCACCAAAGAGACAGAGGGAGACCAAGAGTCAGAAAGCGAAAAACCACGCCCCAGGGGGGATGGCCATGCTGCAATCCCTTCTCCTCCATTCTCCTTTCAGGATCTTGGGCACGCACGCAGCGTGAGTTTTAAGTCACTGGGTCTGGGACTTGAACCACAGTTGACTCTTGGGGACCTGGATCCCTTAACAACTAGGTTACAGGGCAGGTCTGGTCGGTTGCGTTCGAATGGTAAGAGAGAGGGAAAGGAAAGCATGCCCTCCAGTTTTCTATGATGGCTCGCTGGATAGAATTCTGCTAACTGGGGCATCAGGTCCCCCTTTGCACCCTCAGCACCCCGTCCACTCCTCCATCACCACAGCTGCAACGTGTGGGCACTTGTGCGCTCCCATGCTCCCTCAGGGGCGTCTCTGGACAGAAAACATAGTGGGTGGAGCCACTTCTGACTTTGCTGTCCTTGTACCCAGGCCAGCAAAGGGAGGGCTCAGAGCAGGCACCCAACGAGCAGTAGTCAAAAACTCTAGACCATGCGGCTGGCAGCTGGTGTACTGTTTAGACTCCGAACTCCTATGTGGCTGACCATGGTTTGAGTCCTGCACCTGGCGGCTTGCTCTCTCACTGTCCCTTTCTCTCTCTCTCTCTCTCTCTCTGTTGGATTAAAAAATAATAATAGGGGCCAGCAGGTTGCATAGTGGTTAAGGTGCTAGACTCCCACGTGGTTGACGGCAGTTCAAGTCACGGACTTGAAACTCATACCACACATATGCGTGTGTGCCCAGAATCTTGAAAGGAGAATGGAGAAGGGATTGTGGTGTGGCCATCCCCCCTGGGAGAGTGATTTCTGTCTTTCTTGCTTTCTGTCTCTCTGTATCTGTTTCTCTGGCGAGTGCATATGCCCTAAAGCAAAACTCTCTCTCTAAAAAATAAAATTTGCTATTTTGCTATAGGGTGCATGTATTTGGCCAGAGAGAGAGAGAGAGAGAGAGAAAGTACCTCTCCCCCCTAAGAGTTAGCCATGTTGCAAACCTTCACCATTCTCGGGATTTGCGGCATGCACGCACGAACACCCAGTGTGTTTTTCAAGCTGCGGGTCCAGGACTTGAACCTCGTGAGACAGTTATTTTGTTTGGGTTCTCTTTTTTTTTTTTTTGGACAGGGTCTTGCTATGTTGACCAGGCCCAGCTTCAAGCTCACAATCCTCCTGTCTCAGCCTAAGTCGCTGGGGCTACAGGTGCACACCACTGACTCCAGCCTTTAGGTTGGAGCAGGAATCAACCCTTGGCCTCCCATGTGCTCCTGGACTGTGGAGCATAGGGTCTTACAAGGTATGAGGAGGCTGGGCCATGGAAGCACTTTCCGGTAAATGTTGTAAGAAGGGCAGTCAGGGGCTCACTGAGTGTGGCTAAAATAAGCTATACATCCTTTCTTTTTCTTTTTTTGGGGGGAGAGGTTTTTGCTATAGGGTGCGTGCGCTCACCAGACAGAGAGACATAGAGACAGAAAGCGAGAAATCACCCCCCAGGGGGGATGGTCACGCCGCAATCCCTTCTCCATTCTCCTCTTGGGATCTTGGGCATGCACGCACATGCGCCTGGTGTGAGTTTCAAGCCACCGGGTCCGGGACACAAACCGCGGTCGACTACGTGGGAGTCCAGCGACATAGCCATTACGCTAACTGCTGGTCCCAATAAGCTATACATTCTTTTACTTTTTATTTCTACAGAGGTTGCATGTGTGTGCATGAGAAAGAGAGGTGGGAAAGCACCCTGGACAGGGTCTGGTCACACGGCATCAGGATCTCGAGCATACAGGTGTGCACCAGGCACGTTTCAGATTGCCCTGGCTGGGGGTCTAAACCCAGGGTGGCCAGGTGGCTTCCAGCACCCCAGTCCAGTATGCTATGGACTGTGCCACCTAGCTGGGCCCAAACTAGAAATACTATTTTTTTTAATAGGAATTATTTACTTTTATTCATCATCATTATTTTATTATTTGAAGTTGACCAGAGAGAGACAGAGGGAAAGGAGAGTGAGAAAGCAAACTGCCGAGTCTGAACTTGAACCGCGGTCAGCCACGTGGGAGTCCAGCTGCCCTCACCACCTTCCACCTGCCGGCCCCACAAAACTGTGAATACTTTTGACAACCTTGACATTTTCTAGACAGAAACTCAAAAGAAGGCTGGGTTGTTCCAGGGGTACGGCTTTAGGTACCTAGAAGCTGTGTTAAAATGTGGTCAAGGGACAAGAAGTTGGCATAATGGTTCTGTCACTGGACTCCCACGTAGTTGACTGTGGTTAGAGTCCTGGACCCCGCAGCTTTAAACTCATGCCAGGCGCATGTGTGCCCAAGATCCCGAGAGGAGAGTGGAGGAGAAGGGATTGTGGCGTGACCGTTCCCCCGGGGGGTGAGTTCTCTTTCTGTCTCTGTCTTTCTAGTAAGCACCAGCGCCCTATAGCACTCAGTGTGGGGATCTGAATGGCGTGGTGGTGCCGAGTTGTCGCCACCCTCATGGCTGATTTTGTTATTGTGTATGTTTTGTTCTTGCTACACCTGGACGGTATAACCAGAGAAAGTAAAAATACCCAAAGACCAAACCGACCAAAATCTTAGCTATGGCCAAAAAGAAACCATTTTTGCTGTGTATACTGTTAATTAGACCGGGCTACGCTAGTCGCACCTTAAGTACAGAAAGCCGAAACGAAGGATTCCTCTTAGAGGAGCTTAGCCATGGGACAGGTCTAGGGAGAGCCTACATTCCTTAAACGAGTTCCACAGTTTGGAAACTAGGGACTTTCTCGTGTGTGAGAGACACTTGAGACAAGAGTGTAGACACTGATTCAAAGGAGCTACTCACCTGTAAGGAAGGGCTTTGAAGAATCTGACCAGCCAGGAAGAAAAACATGCTGTGTAGTGCCCTGCCTGGTCACCCTTTGGGATTTGGCCAAGGAAGTTATATACATATGTATATATGAAGTGATATTGCAGTGTCCAAGGTGTGAAGAGGAAGGAAAATGTCCCTCTGCACTAAACTGCAGTCGTTGCAATGACAGCTGCGGGGCCGACAGAGTGGGGAAGAGCTAACGTGTCCTGTTTTGTTCCAGAGTAGCGACAGGAGGACGATCAAGGTCAAGAAGGCCAGGCGGAAGGCGACCTGCCATTTCATCGGGTGGGTGGGGTGACTAGATTGTTTCCACCACTGTCCCTCCTCCTGGCTGAGAGGTGAAAGGCTGCTCAGGTCACCAAGGACACTCAGAACATTGGACTGCACTGCACAAAACAGCTGTGAGCGGCCTAGCGATGAACGTATCTCTGGGAAGCCCTAGGTCCGCAATGTGCCTGTTGAACACGCCCACCACCGGTATCTCCCAGAATTCCTTTGAAGTTGTTCCCTGGATTCTAACATTACTAATTTTGCATTACTATTGGTTTTTGTTCGAGGGCATTAACACTCACCAGAGACAGAGAAAGAGAGAGGGAGAGAGAAAAAGTGAGAAGTCAGCCCCTGTTGGGATGGCCACACGGCAATCCCTTGTCCTCCCTTCTCCTCTCGGCATCCTGGGCAAGTACACGCTTAGCATGATTTTTAAGCCACCAGTCCCAGACTCCAATCGCATACAGTCACAGGGGACCCGCCTTCACTGCCACGCCACCTGCTGGCCCCAACATTACTCATCCCTCCTGAATGCCACTGAAGATCAAGAAATTAGAAGGAAAAGGGAGTTTAGTAGCATTTCCTCTTCCCATTTCTAGGTATATTTGGCTTTCTTTCCTTGTGCTTTTAAATAGTATTTCTCAATACATTTTTACAAGTATTTGCTAAATGACTTCTATGCACTCACAGGTGGCAACCTCCTGCAATTAAAATAAAGCTTTAAATCGGTAAAACAGAGATTATAAAGTGATCGGAGATTACAGTGTTTTTTTTTCTTGAAGAGAGATTTTTGCTATAGTGTGTGTGCGCTCATCAGAGAGAGAGAAAGTGAGAAATCACCCCCTGGGGGGATGGCTACACTATAATCCCTTCTCCTCCATTCTCCTTTCAGGATCTTGGGCATGCACGCACATGGATCTGGCGTGACTTTTAGGCCGTGGTTGAGTACGTGGGAGTCCAGTGATATAATCACTACACCATCTGCTTTGTCCCTAAAGCGATTATTTTTTTATAATTATTTATTTTATTTTATTCATTCATTTATTTTTTAGTTTGTCCAGAGAGAGACAGAGGGTGAGAGTGAGAGAGAGGAAGTGAGAAAGCAAGCCACCAGATTCAGGACTTGAACCATGGTCAGCCATGTGGGAGTGTCCAGTGCCTTAACCACCACACCACCTGCTGGTCCCTAAAGTGATTATTTTAAGTATTAATATATATTTCCTTGGGTCAGCCAGTGGCATGGTGGTTGAGGTGGCTGGATCCCACATGGCTGGCTGCATGGTTTGAGTTCCAGACCCAGTGGCCTAAAAACCACACTGGACACCTGTGTCCAAAATCCTGGGTAAGGACTGGAGAAAGGATTGCACCAATGCCATCCCCGCTGGGGAGTGACTTCTCATTCCCCCCTAATATGGAAAGCACCGTCACTCTATAGCATATAAATAAGTATTTCCTTTAGAAAGGCTTTTCAATAGAATTCCTTTAAAGATTTCCCATAGGACATTTAGAGTCAGTTCAACTGACACCTTTTTTTAAATTTATGATTATTATTTTTACTTGTTCAACTTGACTAGAGAGGCAGACAAAGAAAGGGAAAGTGAGAAAGAAAGAAACCAGGTTCAGGACTTGAACTGCAGTCAGCCATGTGGGAGTCCAGCATGTTACCCACCACACCACCTGCCGGCCCCAACTTATACTTGTCTTACAAACCATTTTAAGTACTGTCTTCAGAATTGTACTGACCCCCCAAATCAGGCACCTTGTCAAGTAGGACTATTAACCTTTGTATTCAGGAGTGAGTGGGGAGTCAGCAGGTAGCATGGAGGTTAAGGCACTGGATCCCACACGGCTGACAGCATGGGCTGAGTTGTGGCCCGGCGGCTTGAAAAATCACGCTGGGTACATATTTATGTGTGCCCAAATCCTGAGAGGAAACCGAAGAGAAGGGATTGAATCTCCCCTGTGGGATGATTTCTCACTTTCTCCTTTTTCTAGCAAATGCATGCCTTATAGGGGGGAAAAAAAGTAAACAAAAATAAAATATTTCAATGATTAACTTTCCATTTTTAACCCACCATACCTTACAGTTGTCAAAAGATGCCGTTACAGCCAGCCCTGTAGTTCAGTGGTTTAGGGAGAGGATTCCACATGGCTGACTGGTTTGGAATCTCGCTCCCAGGGTTTGAAAATCATCCTGGCTGCTGGTTTATGCCTGCTGCAAAATCCTGATGAGACCAGACATGGAGGAAAAAGGACTGTGGTGTGACCACGCCCCACTGGGGGTGTGATGTGTCTCCTCCTCTCCAGAAACACAAAAGCCCTTTGACAAAAAAAGAAAAAAAAAAAAAAAAAAA
>NW_006159692.1:4386751-4396164 GCF_000334495.1 Tupaia belangeri chinensis
AGAGGAGAATGGAGAAGGGATTGCGGCGTGACCATCCCCCCTGGGGGGTGATTTCTCGCTTTCTGTCTCTATGTCTCTCTCTGTCTGTCTGGCGAGCGCACGCGCCCTACAGTGAAAATCTCTCCAAAAAAAAAAAAAGATGTTAGGGGCCAGCCTGTGGCCTGGAAGTTGAGGTGGCTGGATCCCACAAGGCCAACTGCACAGCTCAAGTTCCAGACACAGAGCCTGAGAAAGACAGCATGTGCGCGTGGGTACCTGAAATCGAGACATGAAGGATCAATGGCATGACCATGCTGCATGGGGGTGCTTTGTTGCTTTCTCTCTCTGGTGAGCGCATGCACCTGTGGCAATTGGAAAAAAAAAAAATTAAAATCTGATCAGCCTGGGGACCAGCAGTTAGCGTAATGGCTATGTCGCTGGACTCCCATGTAGTTGACCATGGTTGGAGTCCCGAACCTAGTGGCTTAAACTTGCGCAGGGAGCATGTGCGTGCGTGCGTGCCCAAGATCCCGAGAGGAGAGTGGAGGAGAAGGGACTGTGGCATGGCCATCCCCCTGGGGGGTGAGTCCTCACTTTTGTCTGTGTTTCTGGCGAGTGCAAAAACCTCTCAAAAAAAAAGGAATATGGCCCAGTCTGATGGTACGGTTGGTAACAAACTGAACTGCAGTGCTGGAGTAGAAGCCACATGGTTAATAATGGACTTTGACCCGAGTTGGCCTGAAAACATGTCGGGCACATGAGTGCGTACTCCAGACCCTGACAAGCTGGCAGGCTGAGTAAGAGGGGCCACAGAATGAGGGTGTTCCCGCTCTCCCATGTGTGCACACACATGTTCTGCTATGAACAGAAAATCCTTAGACACTGGCCCTGGGGTCTAGTGGTTAAGGGAGCTGGATCTCACATGGTTGACCATGGTTCAAGAGCCAGCTGTGGAGACTGGAAAAAGACGCTGGGCATGTGTGCGTGCCCCAGATCCTGACAGGATGGAGAAGGAAAAGGGACCGAGGCGTAACCAAACCCCACTGCAGGAGGTGCTTTCTCCCTCTCCCTCTCCCTGTGTTGCTCTCTGGCAACTAAGGAAAAAAATTAGAATTCGCCACTTTCTGCATTAAGAACAATGAAAGCAAGAAACTGTCAGACTGGGAGGTGGACAGGTGGGATGAGAACCACTAAAACTGCGAAAATAACGCAAATGCAACTCGAGGTTAAATTCAGGCCATTTATTGTAAACAGGAGAACCCTAGCACTCCACACACTGGCTGTGTCACATGCTCTCTCTCACATCAACTGGGCAAAACGAAGACTTGGTAAGTCCCAGGCAGCGGATAACAGCCCGCTCCCCAAATCTGTGCTCAGCGCCGAGTGGATCGCGGTGTCTGGGGGGGTCTGTTATTGCTCACGGACTGCAGCTGGACCCACTGCACGAGTCCATTAGTATCCTGAGTGATCCGCCAGTCGCTCTAGACCCACGGGAGGCCGGGAAATGCGGGAGCACTGAACACCCATCTCAGGCGCGTGGAAGACTGCAGGAGGCGGCCTCCGGGTCTCTTCAGGTGCCTTCTCTCATACAAAGGACACTATTAAATCTCACCCATCTTTTAAAAAGAGCTAAAAGTTACTCGATAGCACATAATTCTCCGCAGAAAAGGTAGGTGGGTTTGTATTTACTCCCAGGGTGGTGTCATTTAAACACTCGGGACTGATTTCAGATCTGTCTTCTCCATGTATCTTTGCAGTCGGATGAAAAGCTGCATAGTCTACAAATGCATAAAACCGGAAGGAAGTGCTGACCTCGCACACCTTCTGATGGACAGAGACGGCCTTCGCACAGGAGGCTCTTGGAGGTCGGGAGAGAAAGTTACAGCACCACGTGGACCTGGCGAGGGGCGGAGCCCTGCTTTCGACAGCAGCCTCCGTGGGGTGGCGATGTCATTCTTGCCCCAAATGGCGATTGTTTAGAAAATGGCAAATGTGAAAACAGAAGATGTGAAAAGACATTACAGAAAAAAGTCCGGGCGAATCAGATCCCACGGGGAGGTAAAACGTCATTTGAAAATGACAATTCTTTACTTCGCCTGAGTTAGTGGACAGGGCCTGCTATCAGCGCCTACACGCGGAAACAGTCACGGTTTCTCTCGAAGCAAGTCTGAACGACAGGAAATATTCTAGAACAGGTGTTAGGCCCACGGTAGCAATTTCACCTGAAATAGTATCTTGTGAAAAAAAAAAAAAAAAACAACTTCTCAAAAGTCCACTCCAGTCATCATCTGTATGTTCGAGTATTTCTATCTCTATGTTCAAAAAATAACTTTTGACACTTAAGGCAAGATTAGACTGGTAGCAACAAGGGATTTTGAGTCTTGTGGAGCCTTGCTATTTAAGAACGCTTCGATAGCACGTGAGCCTTTTAAATTCATGACAGGGCAAAATATTGGGGTTGTCCTGCTACCGCCATTTCAGTGTGGTAAGAAGTTACGGTGGTTCTGGCAGCTGATGTTGGAAAAGCATGTCACACACTCAGTAGGATGTGAAGTTGACACTCTTTGTACTAAAAATAAATACACAACATGTGGATGGAACACTGCAAACCAACTGTGAACGACGAGAATGCCGACATAATTCAACCAGAAAGAAAGCAAGAAAGCACAGTCATCCTGAGAAAGTCAGTTTGGGACAAGGTCGATGGAAGGTCAATCTGTATTTCTATGACTAGCACTGTAAATAAGGAGGGTGTTCTAGGGTTTTCCAGCATTTTACGAGTTGGAATAAAAAACACGTTCAAATTTTATAAAAAGATTAAAACCATGCCTTATATAATCAGCAATTTCACTGATAAAAGAAAATGACATTGCTTTGCTCATTATCTGTTGAATGTAACATCCTCCGTTGATTTACATGAAACCACTGAGTAGAAAGCAAATTTGAGAATCGATTTTTAAAAAGGTATTACCTTGCTAAATGTTTTAAAGCCTTCTCTATCAACTCAGGAGGCTTTTAGAAAAAAAGCTAACTTTTATTTCCTTTGGACAAAAGACTATTTTACAGAACAGGGAAGAAAGATTCTCTAGGAATATCATTCATCATTTTAAGTATTGTTATATAGGGGGGATTTCTCTTAGTAATGAAAAGAAAAATTTTAAAATATTTAAGAGGCATGTATTTAAAAAATATTCTACATCTATAAGATTTTTCTGTAATTTAATTACTTTGACTTTTTAATATTTCTACATAATGATATTTGACAACTTTTTCGTTTGTCTAATAGTGAACCAGAAACTACTAAAGTGGCGAAGATTGGCTTCCTAGGCCCTGGAAGACTCAGGAATGCATCCACGTGCACTCCCCCCGGGGGAATCTTCAGAGTTTTGCAGCCATGAAGTTAATATGTGGTTTCACAAGGGGAAACAGTGGCAAACCTCGCTTGAACTCGGTCATGTTCTGTATCACTTCAGGCTGCAAAGAAAAAACATTTCCTTTTAGTACAATTAACCCAGAAGTCAGACCGAGTAGGACATCGCGCTGTTTCTGGGGGTGGTGGGGTGGGGTAGGCACACGATAGGCTTTCCTGCACATATGCGACCTGCCGACCTTCCTTCTGGATCAGTGGGGCCCGGAGGTCATGGATGGGTCTGTGCGAACCTAAGGGGAGACTCCGGGCTTTCCTCTGGGCACACGGGGCTGCTTACCAGGGCTCGGCTCCAAGGTCCAACACAGTAACAGGGGCTAGTGTGCCCACCCAGCAAGGCCTGGCTACACCAGTCAACGCCGATCTGCCTAGATTAGGACAGGCAGGCACTGGGACCGGCAGATGGCATAATGGTTACATCACTGGACTCCAACATAGCTGACTGGTTCAAACCTCAGACCCAGTGGCTTCTATCTCATGCTGGGTGTGTGTGTGTGCCCAAGATCCCAAGAAGAGATAAGAAGAAGGGATTGAGGCATGGCCCTTGCCCCTGGGGGGTGATTTCTTGCTTTCTGTCTCTCTGTCTTGGTCTGTCTCTCCAGTGAGTACACGTGGCCCAGAGGAAAAGTCTCTCTAAAAAGGAAGAAAAAGAAAAAAGGCCAGACACCGTGGAAGAAGCTAAGAGTTTCCCTCCGCTACGCAATGTGGGGCAGTTGTGGCCATGGCGGAGCGATACAACTGTCTGAACAAAGCGTGGGCAGACAGGCAGTGGTGGGCGACCAGGCGTCCCTGGGGACCTGCAGGAGATGCTGAACGCCTGACGTGCGGAACCCCCAGGGAGTGCGTGTCCTGACCAGCAGCTCCTTCTAAGAAGGAGGTCCTCTGCCTATTCCTTGGCCTAAGCCCGGCATTTTATGTCTCTTACTTGTGGCAAGGGTGGCGCTTGGGACAAATTTATATCATTTTGACATGGGAACTCTCCAACGACAGGACCTGTAAGAAAATGAAAAATGTAACGCTTTGCTCTTACTGATACCAGCACCCACGAGCAACTCCCCAAACACTTCTCAGCTAGGGTCCATCATCAGAAATGGTGGCGGGCCCAGGTTCTGTCCTTCTCAGACCCTCCCGCGCTGCCTCCTCCCAAGACCTGGAGTGCCTGGCCTGCCGTCCAATCTGCGGAGTGGCCCTAATAATGACTACTGTGTGCCTGAGGCTACAAAGCCTTGGTTCCGGCAGCTTCAGTGCCCAGGTCTGACCTGCCCGGACCTCGAGGCTCTGACCACCCAGAAGCACCCAGTAAAACAGCCCAGAAGGCCGGAGGAACACACGGCTGCAGGACACACTGTGGCCAGTCAGAGACAGGAGCTGGGAAGGACTGAGTGGACACCTGCTCACCCAGCCCCGAGCAATGGCTCCACATGGCCTCGCTGGAGACAGCCCACAGCCACCACAGCTGGGACTAGCCTGGTACTGTCACCTGGTGCGGGCTCGCTCCTTCACTGCCTCGTTTTCCTTTTCTGCTTACTTCTGCTTTGACAGAGCAAACCCTGTCTCCAGTGCCTTTCTGTACCCCTTTACTTTCTGGTGCTCTGCACGACGTGTAGCTATGGCCAGGGACACCACTAGGTGGCTCACCCTGAGCCCGGAGTAGACTTCCAGCAGTTAATACTTACAGGAATCCATTTCCCTGGCCAGAACGTGGACGGATACCTTGTGTCTCCTCGGGGCATCGACCGCCAGCATTTCCTAGGCAGAAAGCAGAGCAGGGTCACCCCTCTGCCCGGTCACGGCAGTAAGTGAGCAGCTCTCTGACGATGGAGAATCAGCTCTCACCAGAAAAAGGCTTCCCTTTCTTCTCCTCACTCACATTATTTTACTTAAACTCTACAAGGATTCAGCAAGGCAGGCAAGTATCCTTTTTTTTTAAAAAAAGAATTATTTATTTATTCATTCAATCATTTTCATTTGACCAGAGAAAGACAGACACACAGAGAGAAGGAAAGTGAGAAAGCAAGATACCAGGGCTGGGACTCGAACCATGGTTGGCCATGTGGGAGTGTCCAATGCCTTAACCACCACACCAACTGCTGGCCCCAAGCAAGTATTATTCTTAACCTCATTTTACAGAGGAGAAAACTAAGCCCGAGGAAATCTGTGGCCTGCTCAGCCTCCTGCAGTTAGGAAGTGCTGGGCTGGGATGAGGAATCTGGTCTAGTGCCCACCAGACGGGATGCACAGGGCTGCACCCCGTGAATTCCGGTGTCCACAGACGGTGGCTGAACTCAGTCGGGACAATCACACTGGCCCTCTCAGAACTGTTCCCTTAGTGCAGAACCTTTCCCGTCTTCTCGAAAGGGGTACGAGCTGTGAAGACGCGTCCTCTGATAGCCAGAAGTAACGCCCTAACCTCGGCTGGGAGAGAGCACCAGCCCAGTGCACCCACTGATGGTTACTTATGGAGCAGCTGCCCCACAGTCCTGTGCAGCCACAGAGGAGGCCCTGCTGATGCTGCACCACAAACCTGCCCCAACTGCCCGTGGCTGCCAGGACAGCCAGCCTCGCCCACAGGCCTGCTCGGACCTCTCCAGCCTGAATGTGAAGTGACCCAGCCGAGAACGTCCTTTCTGGAATACAAAGCTTGACTTCCTTCACACAGACCTTCCCTGTCTACTTGTCAAACTTCAATTTCAGACTGTTCTTCCTTCATTTCCTAACCAATTCTGTATAATCTATATTTTTTTTATGAGAGATTTTTGCTATAAGGCACATGTGCTTGCTGGAGAGACAGAGACAGAAAGCAAGAAATCACTTCCCAAGTGGGGATGGCCATGCCGCAATCCCTTCTTCTCCAGTCTCTTCTTGGGATCTTGGGCACACACACACACCCAGTTTGAGTTTTAAACTACTGGGACTCAAACTGCGGTCCACTACACGGGAGTCCAGCAACAGAACCATTATGCCATCTGCTGGTCCCCAATCTCCATCTTTCTAAAAATGATCAACTGTGCCTTCTTGCAAACTGTGCTCTAAGGCACACAGGAGACCCAGGAGGTATTCTATGGAAAAAGGGTCCATGGCAAAATCAGCTTAGGAAATGTTTGGTTAATGAAAATTAAACAGATGCAGGCCAAAGTCTTCACTACAGCACTTCTCAGAACATCTAACATGCCCACACTCTCTGTAACTCTCCAAAAATGGGGATAAAGGAAGCTGTCTTTCCCACTGCTATTCTGAATTTAGCTGACATTTGATCATCAATACTACCATTCTTTAAGACGAGAAAGAGTCTTATAATGGTTATTTTCACAAACACGAGGCACCACTTGTAATTTCAAATGAATAACAAAATCTTTGGAAGAAAAAAATGCTTCACTTCTTCTGGAGACAGTGTAATGAAAGTTACATTAGAACACCGTCCTTCTTGAATAGCTAGAACTAATAACACTTTAAACTGAATGTCTCAGACACGCAGAAGAGCTACATGTGATCGCCCTCTTTTACAGGCGATTGAGAACAAGTACCGACCTCACAGTGAAACTGTAAAGAAGCAGTAAACACCAGTAACACCTATTCTGTAGTATCAAGGAGGAAAACACATCCTGATTTAAAGCATGAAAATCCTCGAGATGACTTATTAAATGCTACTAAGTGCCAAGCACTTTATAGACCTCATTTTAATTAGTATTCCGATCACTCTCTATCGAAGCTTCAGTAGGTGGCCAAGTTGGCGGTGGGGCTGAGCCTGGGTTATACTCACGAGCCACATTGCTCCGCTGCCACCCCACTGGTCAGAGCCTCAGGAGAAGCTGGGATGACCGAGGGAGGGCACGCCAGGCCCCCGCACAGCCTGGTGGGGTGCCCCTGGCCCTGCTGTGCTGCTCCCGCACCAGCTGCCTGCTCTCGCTGTCCTACCACAGGTCTCTGCGTATACACAATGCCCGCATGGGGTAGTATTTTAGATCAGCATTTCATGTGTTTGTTTATATGAATACGTGTGCGTGTGTGTGTGTGCAAATCTTTTACGTGTGATAGTAGTATCTACCATTACTGAGCATTTAGCATGTGCCTAGCATGTTTATACATCAAGGCACACACACACATATTGTTCCCTCGAAGGCCATTATTACAAAAAAGCCAGAGTAGTTGATAAGACTCCTGTCTTCCTGTGCACGATGCAAAGGGAGTCATGAGGAAACCACTTGTCCAGCCAACCATTTCCACAGCCACCATGGCTCAAATCTCATTGCTGAAAAGATACATCTGAAAATTGCTTTAGCTGCCCAGTTCTGAAATGAGAAGACCACATTCCCTTTTCTTATTGCTAAGGTGTTGCGCGGTATTAACACTGATTTGCACACCCAGAGAACAGAGGTCTAGAAATGCTGCAGAGGGTTTCTGGAAAAGAGGCGTAAGCTACTCGTGAACAGTGCAAGAGCACCCTTTCCCCCTCAGAAACAATCAACATTTTGGGGTCAGGAAGTATCCTTTTCCTCACCCTGCCACGTAGTACCAGCAGCAGTGAAGCAAACGGGCACTGGAAACTGAATCCGGAGAACGTGGCCGGGCCTCAGTGGATGGCTAATTCTGCAGAATCACCCTGAGAACTGCAAGCACTGACTCTTGTGCTGGCAGCTACACTGGGCCCCTGGAAAGTGACATTATAACGTAGGTGGCATCGCTTCAAAGGGATGTGAGCACAGGGCGGGTCTCAGCCCTGTAGCGTCTACAACAGATATGAACCAGGAGGAGGGGCTAGAACATCAGGGAAATGCTGAGGTGTGAGGATAATCACAGAGTCTAACGCAGCTCCTTGTCTTGAAAAAAGGCACCGAAGTCTTTTACGTAAACCCTCTGGTATAATGAAGAATGTAAGTCTTTTACGTAAACCCTCTGGTATAATGAAGAATGTAAGTCTTTTACGTAAACCCTCTGGTATAATGAACAATGTATGCAGTACTTTTAAGGAATACAACTTAGGGTCAGCAGGTAATGCAGTGGTTAAGGTGCTGGACTCCCAGTGGGCAACCGTGGTATGCGTCCTGGACCTGGTGGTTTGAAAGTCATGCCAGGTGTGTGCACGTGTGTGCCCCAAATCCCAAGAGGAGAACAGAGGAGAAGGGCCTGTGGCATGGCCACCCCCCGTGGGGAGATCTCTCACTTTCCCTTTCCCTGTCTCTGTCCAGCAAGTGCACACTCTCTATGGCAAACTTCCTACCCCTGCAAAAAAACAAAAAACAAAAAACAATTCTATTGAAATACAGAATTTGAATTTCTGCATGAAGCACGCTTATTATACACTGCATACCTACTTAACACAAATTTTGCTAGTTTTTAGAATCGTATTAAGGAGGGGAAGATTTAGATGGCATGACTCTCTCACAACTGTGCTCAGAGACTTTAATGGTGGTGCCCCTCTCTCCTCTGGATCAACTTTCTCAGCGTGCACAAACGTTCAAAACTTGTAAGTTCTCTGAACACAGTTCAAAGGTGAGTAATCACTTCTTTAGAAAAACAGCCATGGTGGCACCTGAATGGGTGAAGACAACTTAAAGGTGTCAGGGCAAAGAAAATAAATAGAAAATAATCTAGTTTTCGCGTTTCTTTGTTTTGTTTGCTCTTCCTCCCGACCACATGGGCTCACCACTGTTCCTTGGAAAGACTCGCACAGTCCCTGATCCAGAGGGAGAAGAAAACAGTGCCAGCTCAGTATGAATTGTCCATATTTTTTTGAACAGTAAGAGGTGCTTGTGTCAAATACACCTAAATCCACAAAAATGTCTTCATAAATCCAGCCTGCATAGGTTTGAAGCAGCAACATACATATAACACACAGATCTCCTTATCAAATCTAAACATTTCAATTCGACTTACCTTATAGAATTTGATGATATCTTCCTTGGTAAGTGTCTTTAAATATGCAACTTCTGTATTATCTGGAAAAGTAATTAAACAATAATTCACTGATATTTCTATATTAAGTATTCCAGAATACTACACTACACGA
>NW_006159692.1:4396641-4397974 GCF_000334495.1 Tupaia belangeri chinensis
AGCCTTTTAGCGTCTACAACAGATATGAACCAGGAGGAGGGGCTAGAACATCAGGGAAATGCTGAGGTGTGAGGATAATCACAGAGTCTAACGCAGCTCCTTGTCTTGAAAAAAGGCACCGAAGTCTTTTACGTAAACCCTCTGGTATAATGAAGAATGTAAGTCTTTTACGTAAACCCTCTGGTATAATGAACAATGTAAGTCTTTTACGTAAACCCTCTGGTATAATGAAGAATGTAAGTCTTTTACGTAAACCCTCTGGTATAATGAACAATGTATGCAGTACTTTTAAGGAATACAACTTAGGGTCAGCAGGTAATGCAGTGGTTAAGGTGCTGGACTCCCAGTGGGCAACCGTGGTATGCGTCCTGGACCTGGTGGTTTGAAAGTCATGCCAGGTGTGTGCACGTGTGTGCCCCAAATCCCAAGAGGAGAACAGAGGAGAAGGGCCTGTGGCATGGCCACCCCCCGTGGGGAGATCTCTCACTTTCCCTTTCCCTGTCTCTGTCCAGCAAGTGCACACTCTCTATGGCAAACTTCCTACCCCTGCAAAAAAACAAAAAACAAAAAACAATTCTATTGAAATACAGAATTTGAATTTCTGCATGAAGCACGCTTATTATACACTGCATACCTACTTAACACAAATTTTGCTAGTTTTTAGAATCGTATTAAGGAGGGGAAGATTTAGATGGCATGACTCTCTCACAACTGTGCTCAGAGACTTTAATGGTGGTGCCCCTCTCTCCTCTGGATCAACTTTCTCAGCGTGCACAAACGTTCAAAACTTGTAAGTTCTCTGAACACAGTTCAAAGGTGAGTAATCACTTCTTTAGAAAAACAGCCATGGTGGCACCTGAATGGGTGAAGACAACTTAAAGGTGTCAGGGCAAAGAAAATAAATAGAAAATAATCTAGTTTTCGCGTTTCTTTGTTTTGTTTGCTCTTCCTCCCGACCACATGGGCTCACCACTGTTCCTTGGAAAGACTCGCACAGTCCCTGATCCAGAGGGAGAAGAAAACAGTGCCAGCTCAGTATGAATTGTCCATATTTTTTTGAACAGTAAGAGGTGCTTGTGTCAAATACACCTAAATCCACAAAAATGTCTTCATAAATCCAGCCTGCATAGGTTTGAAGCAGCAACATACATATAACACACAGATCTCCTTATCAAATCTAAACATTTCAATTCGACTTACCTTATAGAATTTGATGATATCTTCCTTGGTAAGTGTCTTTAAATATGCAACTTCTGTATTATCTGGAAAAGTAATTAAACAATAATTCACTGATATTTCTATATTAAGTATTCCAGAATACTACACTACACGA
>NW_006159692.1:4398005-4401391 GCF_000334495.1 Tupaia belangeri chinensis
CGACAGGGTTTACTTCAAAACCCTTAAGTAGGGGCCAGCAGGTGATGTGGTGGTTAAAGGCACTGGACTCCCACATGGCCAACCATGGTTCAAGTCCTGGACCTGGTGGCTTGCTTTCTCACCGCACCCCCTGCCCATCTCTCTCTGATCAAACTGAAAAATAATGATAATACAGTTAAATAAAGTAATTCTTTTTTAAAAAACAAACCCTTAAGTATCATACTTTAAAATGACCACCTGCTCGCAAAAGTAGGAAGGATTTTGAGTGAAAGCAAGCAGGTGTAGTATACTGGGGAAGGACCTTGGCTCAGGGCCGGGCCAGCCTGTGTTCAGATCCTGGCTCTGCTCATCAACTGCTGGATCTTGGGCTAATCATTTCAACCTTTCTGAACCTCAGTTTCCTCGTCTGAAAACTGGGCACGATAACCACTTAGTGGGGCTGGAGTGAGAGTTCAGAAACTCCCTCCGCCAATAGGATAAGCTAGCACAGGGTAAACGCTCGGGACAGCACTGCCATCAGGAACAGTGAATCCATCTGCCAGGAGATGACATGTAAGGGAGCTGAGGCCCCCAAAAGGTGACTTGACCAAGATCCTTAGCTTGTGGGTGTCAGAAGAGCACAACCCAAGTCCCCAGCTTCTAGTACGGCTTAGCACCTGCCACTGTAATCATGGCTCTAGAGGGAGGATGAACAAAAGCTGACAAGATGGGAGCCTCCCGGAAGCAGCCTCTCCCAAATCTGAGGGGAGTGACACATCGCTGGAGCGCCCTGAGGGCGAGTACTTCAACTCCTGTGCCTCTAGGGCAGCACGTGGCTCAACCAGGTTCAATGTACAAAAATTCTCCATTTACCAGCGTTAAGGTTACAGATATCTACATATCTGTGCTCAGAGTTGCCAGAGTAGGAGAGGACAAAAAAGGTGAAATTGGATTTGTTATTAATACATTATCACGATAGGTGGGTGAATCTAGTCCTACTTTTAGAGAAGTCCGTAACAGGAAATGGAAATTTTTACGTTACATCACGCTTCTTTAGAAATTTCAATCTCCCTCCCCACCACCACCTCTGATCAGCACATCACTTACAGAATGAAGACCACTTTGTAGAATGGTGTCAGTGTCCTTGAATAGGAACATTTGCATGCCATAAATGTTGGGGTCCTAATTTCACCTTACCTCTGTCAAAATTGTACTGCTGGGAGATGATCTCCCCCCAGTATTTAGCACACTCTGCAGAGAGTTTCTTTGGTTTGTCTAGCCGACGAATCGCTAATGCTTGGATGTGTTTCTGGAAGGCCTCTTCCGTCATGTCCTCTATGGACTTCTCCATGGTAATTAGGAACGCTTCCACGCGGCTTTCCAGGTAGTGAGGGGGCTTTTCTGACTGGATGATGAATCTCAAGCCCTGAATGCCGTTGGCTCGGCGTGGCCCACTGAAGACGATGTAGCCTGAAACAGACGCCAGCCAGTCAGAGCCTTGGCATTTCAGCTCAGGGCCCTTTAAATCTTCCCCAAACGATCCTTCCGAACAAATAATATCTACGTTAAAGCTTCAGACCGTTTAGCTCTGAAGAAGCATGACCTTCAGTGCCTCTGGGTCCCCCTTGGACAGAGTCACCTCCGCCTCATGGCCTTTATGGTTTGCACACCCTCACGTAACATTGACCACACCGCACTAGAGTCATTGCTGCATGGTCTGCCAAACTGGTTTCCCTGGGCTCCTTGAAGGGAAGGACTGTCCTGTAAGTTCTGGATGCCTAGCACCTGGCATACTGGGTGTTTTTAAATGAGAGGTCTCCAGACCTATCTAGAGACTGACTCAAATCTTTTTTCATTGGTTCTTTCCTGTCCTTACTGGGGCTTCTTCAGATATCTTTCCTCATGATTCAAACTGCCAGGATCTCTGAGACTTTGCCCAGTGCCCCAAACAATCGCTTATAGAGAACCTTCTATGTGTCTCAGGTGTGGATGTGAACATGAGCAACAGATGCTACCTGCCCTGAGGGGGCTCGAGGTGGGTGAACCGATACGCCTCTGGATGGCTTGCGTCCCATCTTGCTACCCACGAGTCTGCCCCAGCAACCTCTCCCTCCTACCTCACTTGTCCTCTTCACCTATACTAACAGAAACAGAGCCAACTCATTAAGAACGGCTTTCATGTCCATAAGGATTGACTGCTGGGCCAGCCAGAGGCGTGGTGCTTAGGGTAACAGCATCGCATGTGGCTGCCTAGGAGGTCTGTGTCCTGGACCCAGTGGTTTGAAAAATATGCTGGGCACATGTGCCTGTGTGCCCAAAATCGTGGAGGAGACTGAAGAAGGGATTGTGGTATGGCCATCCTTGCTAGGGGGTGATTTCTTACTCCCTCATCCTCACCCCCATCTCTCTCTCTCTCTGGTGAATGCACATGCCCTATAGCAAAAAAAATGGAAACAAAATACAAAAACTTATTGACTACTTATTAGGAGGCTTCTGTCAATAAGGTCTTTTTTTTTTTTTTTTTTTGGAGAGATTTTCACTGTAGGGAGCGTGCGCTCGCCAGACAGACAGAGAGAGACACAGAGACAGAAAGCGAGAAATCACCCCCCCAGGGGGGATGGTCACGCCGCAATCCCTTCTCCTCTCGGGATCTTGGGCACGCACGCACACGCACCCGGCGTGAGTTTTAAGCCACCGGGTCTGGGACACGAACCGCGGTCGACTACGTGGGAGTCCAGCGACATAGCCATTACGCTAACTGCTGGTTCCCTGTCAATAAGGTCTTTACAAATCTCTGAAAGGAGAGGGCCTGACACACCGTTTTCTGAGGCTAGCAGTCGTCCATGGAGGTCTATGGTACCTGCCCTCCCCACAAGGCCCCCTCACCCAGCTGCTCCTTGGTGCGCAGGGTGTTGAAGCAAGGCTCTGAGATGATCTGACAGAAGAGCTCCAGGAACATGTTCTCCGAGGTGCTCTGCATGTCTGTCTGATAGTAAATCTCGATGCCGCAGTTGTTGTGAACTTCGTTCCTCTGCTGGTAGACGAACCACCCTCCTAGGAAGTTTGAAAGCAAGAGCGACAGGTTCAAAACGTATGTAGGGTTTCACAAAACTACTACTGGGCTGGCCCCTCTTACGGACGGTAACCTAGACAGCAGTAGTAGGGAAGCCTGGAGTAGTGTCCCGGCCACCTCACTTTCTTGACCAAGGGGAAGCGATGCCAGACTTCCTGACTGCCCAGCGGCAGGAGGGAGGGGAATGTGGGCCGGGTTCCCCCGCCCCACACCACACACTGCAGGCCTTGCCACACGCTTCCTTAAGTGCCCCTTCTTCACGGTGCCTGGGATCCCTTTCACACCATGAATGTCCTCCCAAGGAGAGTGAAATGAAGGGTCAGCTACGGCATTC
>NW_006159692.1:4401404-4416120 GCF_000334495.1 Tupaia belangeri chinensis
ATTCCTACTGGACCAGCTGGCTAACTCAGAGTGATGTCCTAATGCCTGGCATTTTGGAAACAGGAACTCTTTTTGAGCATGAAGCAATTTGGGAGGACACTTTGGAGCAAAAGAGATAGGGTCTTGGGAGAGGAGAAAGGGGGAAGTGGAGTGAAAAGCAGTATGAAAGACGAGCTTCACTTTGAACTTCCATCCTACACTGGCCTCACTCTGTCTGAAGACACGAGCTTGGCTCTTGAATAACAGATCCTGATCCTTCCTCTCTGCCCTGCTTGTAGTGACTCGGCAACAAACCATTGCCAGGTGTCCAACAGCTGGCCACACTGAGGGGTAGAGCTGTGCTCAAGGGTCCCTACGCGTGCGACAAAGCTTTCCCGAGGTAACAACGTGCTGGTGTTGCCTTGGCAGCTACACAGGTGAGCCAGGGCAGGTCCCGGCTTCGAGGAACATGCAGTCTAACAAGAAGACGGGGTGGCCCTCGATCCTAACAATCCCAACGCGGGGCAGAGGTGCTGAGAAGCCGGCTCACGGCGCGCTCAGAACCGTGCACTGGGAGGTCAGAAGCAGAAGCCCTAACTACTGGCCTGAAAGGATAAGTAGGGTGGAAACCAAGGTTCCTGCGGGAGGAGGATGGAAAGAGAAGACCATTCAAGAAGACAAACTAGCTGGGGAGGAAAAATCACAGATGATGCATGCATGGGAAACAGCCAACCATTGAGGTAGGGAAAAAAAAAAAAAATCAGTGTTTCTCATTCATGGTAGAATATGTGGGGTCTTCAAAAAGTACATGGAAAATGCTATTTTGAAAAATCTATGCATAGGTTTCCGATTTTTTTGCACTGAAATAATCTTGTACTTCAACTGCATTTTCCATGAACTTTCCACGAACACCTCATAGACTTCACATTGTACAATTCTGAACAATACTGAAACCACTGTTCCCATAAAAGTAAGCCAACTGGGCCAGCTCCGTGGTACAGGGACAATACGCTGCTCAACAGAAGCCTGGCCGCACAGGCAGACCCGGTTCAATCCCTGGCTCAGTCAGCCTGAAATACGCAGGGCTCGCACACGAGTGGCCCAGGCCTGGCGGGCTGGAGGACAGCAGGACAGGGTCACAATGTGACCCGACTCTGTGGCGCACGCTCCTCTCACACGCGTGTGCACACACTCTGAATGCAGAGAGAAAAGTAACTCAACACGGCAAACCCTAATATACAAACTAAACTGACTTATGTTAATCACTCATAAAAATATACATGTGCTGGAGGCACATCTGCACCCGTGACTTTCCGAAAACTCTTCCTGCCGAAGACTCGTGTGGCCTTCCAATTAAACATTATGCTCCTGGTCTCCTTTAGTTTTGAGAGGTTTTTGCTATAAGGCATGTGCGCTTGCCACAATGACAGAGACAGAGAGATGGCAAGAAATCACCACCCAGGGGAGACAGCCACGCCGTAATCCCTTCTCCATTCTCCCCTTGGGATCTTGCACACGCACGCACACGCGCCCAGCGTGAGTTTAAGCCACCGAACTTGGGACTCAAATCGTGGTCGGCTACATGGGAGTTTAGTGACATAGCCATTATGCCAACTGCTGGTTCCCTTTTGTTTTTTAAAGTAAATTTTATTTCATGCTTCACAGTTAATACTTCTTAGTTTTGTGATATTTTTACTTCCGAATGCCCTCACTCTAGTAATAGTTAATTCCAGCGTCAGTCTCTTTAAAATCACTGTCTACCTCCTACTGCACCTCTCTGGCCTTATCAGAGAGGAATTATTGGTCGTTGGAAAAGTCATGTTGCATTTTTGCATAGAAAAACATAGAAAAATATGTCATGACTTTTCCGACGACCCAACAGAATGTGACCCCTAACTCTACCTCTGTAAACAGTAGAGGAGCTCACGGAGCTTTGCCCCAAAACAAGACACTATCATCCGCGTGAAGTCAGTGCACCATGGTCACCTGCGTTCTTATGCCAAACTGGTCTATTTTAAAGTTATAGCATCTCAACTTACTGTCAGGGAGCTGGACTTCTCTATACCGAACCAGCTGGCTTGGAAGGAGGGGTTTGGTGTGTGCATATTCAATAAGGGTGTCTTCAACCATCTGCATGATTCCGAGAGCAGCCTGGGGAAAGAAATGAATCACCACGTATTACCACAGAGCCGCAGCCTGTCCGTGAAGATAAAAACAGCACAATGGGAGTGGGATGGGAGCCCACTGCAAGAAGAAAACAACCTGCCTGTGAAATCAACTAGCAGAGTTCATCACGAAATGGATTTTTAAATCTTAATTTGATCTTATTCAAATGAAAAAGAAATGGAATTTGTCAGTATAGTCGATTTGCAACATAGTCAATAAGGTGGTCATGAAAAGAAACCAAGACCCAGACGACCACCGACGCTGAGGCTCATGCTGGTATCGAGGTGCTGCCAAAGCTGGTAGGTAACTGGCTCTAAGTGAACGACCCTGACCGCAGACGCCTGGGGTCACGGGCAGGCACAGGAGCTGCACAGGCTTCCTCGCGGCGAACCTGACCTTGTAAGAATCCATCTTGGCCACTTATGAGCATCTGACCTTGGACATACACTTTGGAGACAGGATAGCAGAGTGATGGAGACCGAGGTCAGCCCCATAGCCCAGTGGTTAAGGGGAACAGATCTTACCAGATGACAGCAGTTTGAATCCCAGTCCTGGTGGCTTGAAAAAACACACCAGGGAGACCAGCAGATGGCGTAATGGCCATGTTGCTGGACTCCCATGTAGTCAACCAGGTTCGAGTTCTGGACATGGTGGCTTAAACTCATGCCAGGCGTGTGTGCGTGAGAGGAGAACGGAAGAGAAGGGAGTGTGGTATGGCCATTTCCCCTGGGGGGAGGGGGGTGATTTCTCGCTTTCTGTCTCTCTGTCTCTCTCTGTCTTTCTGGCGAGCACATGTGCCCTATAACAAAAACCTCTCCAATAAAATAAAATAAAAATAGAAAAAAACACACCAGGTACACGCGCATGTGTAGCCCAGATCCCAACAGGATGCAGACACAGAGAGGAGAAATGGGGTGTAACCATGCCCGATTGGGGGTGCTTTCTCCCGCTCTCTTTGTCTCTGTCTGTCTTTAGCAAGTGCCATGTGCCCTCTGGCAATTAAAAAATAAAAAACTCTTGGGGCCAGCAGGTGGCGGAGTGGTGGGGGTACTGAACTCACATGTGGCTGACCACAGTTCGAGTCCTGGACCTGACAGCTTAAGGCTCATGCCAGGCGCGTTTCTGTACCCAGAATCCCAGGGGAGAATGGAGTTGAGGGGATTCTGGCATGGCTGTCTCTCCTGGGGAGTAATTTCTTGCTTTCTCTCTGTCTGTGGCAAATGCACATACCCTATAGTGGGGATCTATGGAGGAAATAACAAAACAAAACAAACCCAAAACTCCCATTTCTTCCTGTGACTGCACAAGGCAGGCAACGGCAGAGGTGGCAGCCATGAAACGGTGAGGGGTGTCTGGGTACCACATCATTCTCGTTCCCCACGCCCTGCCACCCTCCTCCACAGCGAGGCTGAGAGCCCCAGTGGGCTCACTAGCACACCGTGATGGTAACAGTCCTGGGACAGACGAGGGGAGAATCCCTTGCAGGGACCCCCAGAAGACCACTGAAATGTCAGCTACCCACCTGCTTTGTTATGTTTCCATGGAGAAGGGCCTCGATGTGCAGGCGTGAGAGAAGCTGAGGTATGAAGGCCTTAAGGCGGGGAAGGGTGACATCTGTGAAGGTGTGAAATAAACAGTGAGTTCTAACCAGGTTTTTTTTACTTTTTGAACTTTGATTTTGAGAAAATCGAAGACTTGCAAAAACAGCACAGAGAAGGGCCAGCAGGTGGCGCAGACGTTAAGGTGGCTGGGTCCCACATGTCTGACTCTGTGATTCAAGTCTTGGATCCAGCAGTCTGAAAATCATGCTGTGTGCACCCACATCCTGAGAGGAGAATGGAAAAGGGACTGTGGCATGGTCATCACCCCTGGGGTCTCTCTCCAGTGAGCACCTGCACCCTATGGCAAAAAGTTTTAAAAAGGACAGAGAAATCTTCACCCAGTTTTCCCTAATGTTGATATTTTTCATTACCATAACACGACAATCAAAACTAAGACACTGACAGTGGCCTCCAGGCCCAGGACTCGAGCCATAGTCGGCCATGTGGGAATCCAGTGCCCTTAACCACCATGTCATCTGCTGGGTCCCCAAACAATATTTTCAATACTTTGTCAATGAAGACACTGTCCTAAAAGATTATTAAAAATTCAACAAAAGTCTTTTTCTTAAGAATTATTTTATTTTAAAATTTAATTAATCAATTTTAATTTGACCAGAGAAGGACAGAGTATGAGAGAGAAGGGAAAGTGAGAAAGCAAGCTGCCAGGTCTAGGACTCGAACCACAATCAGCCATGTGGTAGTTCAGCACCCTTGACCACTATGCCACCTGCCGGCCCCCAAAATTCTTATTTTTAATTGAATTTTAATTCTTATGGTTGAGCATGTAGGAAGAAAGATATGTTGGTAAATAATGTTGGGCAGTAAAAAGTATGAAAACAATGTAGGGTTGGGGCTGGCAGATGGTGTGGTGGTTAAAGGCGCTGGATTCCCACATGGTCGACTACGGTTCGAGTCCTGAATCTGGTGTCTTGCTTTCTCACTTTCTCTCTCACTCCCTCTCTGGTCAAATTGAAATTAAAAAATGCATCAATCAGAAAAATTAAATAATTATTTAAAAGTTTTATTAAAAAAAACAAAACAATGTAGGCCTGGCCTCACAGCAGTGTTTAGCACTCTGCACTGTGAGCCAGATCCCACAGACCAACCGCGGGGCAAATCCTGGCCCCGGTGACTTGAAAAGCACACCAAGCAGGTAAGCATGCACACCCAAAATCCTGAGGAGAGGAAGGAATGGAGAAAGAGGAACTGCAGCATGACCACACCCATGTCCACGGTTTTGTGTGTGTGTGTGTGTGTGTGTGTGTGTGTGTGTGTGTGCTTCATCTTTCTCTGTTGGGCACATGTGCTTTTTGTCAATTCAAAACAAAAAAATAAAGGTTAAAACAATCGTAAAGGGTGATGTCAATCTACACTCTTCCCACTAACGCAAGCCTGAAAGCAATTTCATTCCACTCAGCAGGCGTTCATTCGACACTCTGAGGGCCTAACACTGTACCGTGATGGGAAATACAGGGGTGAAAGGAGGTTATCATCACTGCCCTCCGGGAATTTAGGGCTTTCAAGCAACACTGTCGAAAACTAGATGTCAGATTTTAGAAAAAACAAGAAAAGAGGACTCTTTAGGCTTTACACATTTTTCAGCTTCTAAATGAACTGAAAGATGACTGAACTCTAAAGATGACAGAGCAGGAAAGACGCCTGAGCGTGTCTGCATGGCATGACTTTCTAGCACTTTCCGTTTTCTCTTTTCTGAAGACTTCAATATTGATGGGCAAGTGCTTGGGTCAGAACACGTAGTCATCTGCAGGAATCCACAAACACTAGTACCGCACCGTGGCATGTCCAGGTGGACAGCAGCCAACGTGGCTAGACTGCCGGGACCCAAAAGGCACTTCAAAGGCCGCCACGGCCCTGAGAGTGATGTGTACAGCTGACAGCAATGAAACAAATCATTCAAAAGCAGAGACGCTCGATATCAGAGTAAACCAACAACGACTTTAGAAAAACTGGGGAAAGCATTAGGCCTCGAGGAGAGGAAGAGTCTCACCATCCAGGGCTTCTTTCAACTCGTCTTTAGTCCAGGCCACTTCCGTCATCAACAAGCGGAGGTAGTACATGGCGTGCTGGTGAGGCTGCTCAGCGCGGAAGTTGTTGAGAGAGCGCATATACTGTGCAGGGAGACACGGGCTCGTTAATTTTATCCATCTTTCAAAAATGGTTTAGAAAGATCAGCTACAGTCAGATTTCGTTTTGTATAATTATGTGCTACTGGGCTGCGGGAGTCTTTCTTTCTCCTTCCTGGAGTTAGTGAATTAAGAATGGGGCCTACTCCTCTCTGATCTGTGGAGTTAAGGGGATACTTTTTCTTTGTCCAGGCTGCTGCCTTCTCCCCAGCAACCAGCATGTACTCTGGTCCTCTGGGTGCCTTCGCTATGGAGGTACCTTTAACCACTCAGAGAGTTGGCCCTAGTTTCAGGACTGCTGTCGTCTGGCATCTTTCAATCTACCCTGGAAAGGCTATCCAGAAAGTCCTTACAAGCGAGTAACATGGACACACCTACAGTTGACCCTCTGTAGCCATGGGTTCCCCATCCATGGATTCAACCAATTGTGGTTCAAAGATATAAAACAAAAATAATAAAAAATAACAATCCAAAAATATAATAATGATGGATACAGCATTTCTATTGTATTAGGTATTAGGTCATCGACAGAGGATTTGAAGTAAGAGGGAGGGTGTGTGTAGGTTATTGTGGCGTTTCGTATCAGGGACTTGGGCATCCACGGACTTGGGTATCCTCGAGGTCCCAGAACCAGTCCCCGCCAAGAGACAAATGCATATGGAAAATGTTGGCTCTTCCTTTGAAAACTGATGGTAGTTTCATATAGTGTATAATGAAGGCTGGAGTTCAGCTTAAAAGCAGCTAAAGACCCCTACTTCCCTACAAATGTGGCTGCATGTGAGTGAAGATACGTAAAACCTCAGCACTGGGCCCTGTCGTAATGAGGTTCCTGTGAATAGGCAGAATTTAGGTTGAAACCTTCAAGGAGTCCCTGACAGCCACCAGGTGCTTCTCGCTGAAGTCAGTGTGGCAACCACACTAGCCCTTGAAACCCGTAGGGAAGGCGGACAGGAGTCTACACCAGCTTCTAGCCTTAGCAAAGATGAGGTAAGAAAATGCAACAGGGTATGGATGCTTCCTTCTCGCCTCCTGCTTTTTCAAAAGTTTTCATAATGTGACCATATTACTACACGAATAAAAAATTATAAAAGTGACTCTGAAAACTTACTGCTTCTTTGATAATTTCAAATCTCTTTTCATCAATCTCAAAGGTAGCCATTTTCTCAATAATCTTCTTTAGCAAAATTGGCTGCTTGTCATTGTAACCTTTCACTGAGAGCTACAGAAAAAGTTTAGAGTATTACAAGTTTAAAAAGGCCATGAAATAACACTTAACTTTGATTTTCGAACATTAAAAAAAAAAATCCCCCAATGCTAAGCATATTAAAACTAAAACAAAACAAGAAATTAAACTAATTTAACTTTTAAAAAATATAGGAAGATAACATTTACCATCTTTATGATATAAAAGCCTACTTTCTCTTTTTCTAAACAAAATCCACAGTGGGTAAACTCACCCGGATGCCGACCTACAGCAGCACACACTACATCGTTAGAACTCATCGTTTTCATCACATCAAAGCTAACAGAATGCATGTAAGTTTTACCTTTAAAGAATTCCTAATAAACAGTAGGCTTAAAGTTTTTACAGTTATAGTAAGAAGGCAAAAATCACAGGGGAGAGTTAGCTAGCAAAATACTGGACACATCTCAAAATTTGTTTATATTTAAATTTTTTTTTTTTTTTGGAGAGGTTTTTGCTATAGGGTGCGTGCGCTCACCAGATAGACAGAGAGAGACAGAGAGATAGACAGTGAGAAATCACTCCCCCCGGGGGGGATGGCTACGCCGCAGTCCCTTCTCCTCCATTCTCCTCTTGGGATCTTGGGCATGCACGCACACGCGCCCGGCGTGAGTTTTAAGCCACCGGGTCCGGGACGCGAACCGTGGTCGACTACGTGGGAGTCCAGCGACATAGCCATTATGCTAACTGCTGGTCCCTATATTTAAATATTTTAGAAAGAATGTCTGGAGGAATCATGCAGCCTAAATGTGTATTACAAGGCATTTTGGCATGTTGGCATTTTTTTCATTCAGTGCTGCCCAGTAAGGACCCACAGCTCTTAACCATTTGCTTATATGATGCATTCTGCTGATGTCCCAAGAGCCAATGGCAAAACCAATCTGTAAGGAGGAGACACGGTATGTTCCATCAGGATTTCATCTTAGGAGAATTGACAGCTGTTGAAAGCCTAACGCTTTGACAAGCGGGGGCTGGGGGGCCTGGTATAGCAGTAAGCCCCACGTGGGGTACCCACGGCAGCACGGGACGCGCTGCAACTAGAACACCTACGGAAGTCTCTACTCTGGGAAGAACGACAGGCGGGAACCTCAGCAGGAGCAAAGGTCACTGGCCATGGAAGGCATACCACGTCCCGCAGAAACTAGAGAGATGACTGGCAAAAAGCCCAGTTTAGCATAAATTAAAATTATTTGCTTTAACATAATTTTTTTGCTTATGTACAAAAGTCAATAGCAAAAAATAGACATAGATACTACTTTTCTACTCGGAGTTAATTTTGATCTCTAGGTTTCTACTTTCCATGGACTATAAAAATGCATAGGTTAGGGCCAGCAGGTAACATAGTGATTAGGGTGCTGGACTCCCACATGGCTGACCGGGTTTGAGTCCCAGATCCAACAACTTAAAAATCAGGCGGGACCCATGTGTGTGCGTGCCCAAATCCTGAGAGGAGCATGGAGGAGAAAGGATTGTGGAATGGCCACCCCCTCTGAGAAGTGGTTTTTCACTTTCCTTCTCTTTCTGTGCCTTTCAGCCTCGCTCTCCCTGGCAAAGGCACACACCCTATGGCAAAAAACCAAAACCAAAACCAAAAAAAGAATGATTAGATTATACACATTAAACAAAAGCTACAAGAAAATTTATCCATGTGAAGAAAAAGTCACTGCAAAATAAGTAAAACGTAGTAGTTCTGAAATCTTTTGTAAAGACTTTTAAGAAGGAATACTCAGAAATGCTCCCATTTCAGTTTTTACTAAAACATCCATTTTCAAGGAAAGTGAAGATGAATGTGTGCCATAAAAGGATGTTCATTTGGAACTGAGATGTAAGTAAGTTTGAAAATGTATCTGGAACACTTTAGGAGAAAGGATCTGGTTATTTCTTGGGATGCATTCAATAGTGCTTCCTTCAAAGCACAGGTAAAGTAGTTAATGATGCATGCTACAAAAAAAAAAGAAAGAAAGAAAGAAAGAAAGAAAGAAAATGTCAGGTGTATTTCAACACAGGAACTTCCCACTATTATCTAAGGAAATAAAGGGAGATTTTACGTATAAGTAAAATAAAAGCACCACAACAATAACCATGGGTATCTTTCACTTACAGCTGTTAATATCCTTAAAAAAAAAAAAAAAAAAGGAAAGAACAACATGCTTTTGGGATTAATAATGTTAACCATCTCAAGCAGAGGAACATGCAAATAAATGGAGCACACATAATATGTTCACAAGATGCACTGAACTTCACATTAGTGGAACTAATACTATTTGAATTCTGCAATCATTAAAAAGGTGCACGGGGAAAAAAAAAAAGTCAACCTTCTTGTTTAAAAACACAGAAGTTAATAGTTTTCCCAAACTCGACATAACGCTTAAACGGTGTGGTGCCTTTTCTCTGGTTTTCATTTTACTTACAAGTATTGCATTCATTCCTGATGCAATGGCATAGCTCAAACCTGAGAGGCGTGCTGCATATGTATACTCTTTTAAATCATCCTTCAATAACCTGATAAACAGGTATGTCATGTTGCAATGGAGAGGATCAGCATAAATGTAGCGACTAACAAAAAGAAAAACAAAAGAAATGCTTTGATACCTCAAGCAGTGGCATGGTAATGAAGAAACATGACCGAAGAGTATGGATATGCAGCCTCATGATCTGGAGTTCTAGGGAAATAGTACAAGCCAACCTTATGTCTTACACAGCGAGGAAGACTTCATTTCCTTTTGCCAAAGAGCAAGACTTCAGATACAGAATGGGTGAGCTCTAAACATCAATTAGGGTCCAATTTTGTTTGAGGAGAAAAATATGATAATCTGATGAAAGATGTTAAAAAAAAAAAAAAAAAAACAGAAAAAGAAATCAAGGAAAATTTGCACGCTATGAATGGTGAATAGCCAAAAACTCAGAATAAAAGGTAACTTAAAAATTAAATGATGAGGAAATAAAATTAGCCATCACGATTTAAAAGAAATTCATACTCATACCCTCAATCAAAAACGCTTCCATCAAATCAATATAAAAAATGTTGATGAGTGGAAGGCTCTAAGACGTGGGTACTTACATACATCCCATAGATGGTATTTTGGAGGTCATAGCTCAAGCCCGCTAGCTCTGCTGCATATGCATACTCGTTGAGTGAGTCTTTGAGGAGCTCAAGGTACAAATAGGCCATGTTACAGTGCAAAGGGTCCACATAAGCAAATGGGCTGGAAGAAAATGTTGACAGGAAAAGAGCTGATTTATCACTTCCCAATGTGAGGTGGCCTTCTGAGGTGGATCAAGAAATTGGACACTGGGTAACACAATTTCCTGTGGATATGGTTGAATTCTTGAGTCTGTTTCTCCTTCGCACAAGGAAAAAAACCAGGATGTCTGAAAAAGAAGCCTGAAATGTGCCGTGTGTGCGCGGGTGGGCAGGTGCGCCCTTGGGGCAATGAGGACGAAGTAGGCCTTGATCGGCCTGGGTAGTATGACAGAACAAGTCAGACACACAGGGCCGGTGAAGCACAGCAATGGGCCCAAACACGTGCTTGTGCTTAGGCCGGCAGGAGGAGGAGTGGCTGACAGGGCTGACACGGCACTTGCACGCCCTCCTTCTCTCGCCAAGCAAGTCACACCCTTGGTGGACAAGAGTGTGAGACTGAGAAACTGGTGTGCTGTAATTACACGAACTTAAAAGAGAAAAAGTGAGACTCGTGAAAATGTCAGCTTATCCCAGACATTTCTCCCTAAACCAATAAACCTAGAGTGTTGTCGTAAGAGAGTTGATCGTTTCTATTATGTAACTGCAGCCAGGACGAGGAACAAACATTAAAACAGGCAAACACTTTGGTGAGAGAGCGACAAAAGAGGACAGTTACAGAGTGCGAGCATTAAATAGAACCACAGAGTTCGACATTCCCAGCTAAGAAACAATTTTTCTTGTGACACCTGGACTTCCTAACAGCAGAACTGAAAATCAGATGCAAGTCAGATGACCAACTCGCTGGGCCAAATGACACTGCTTACCTTTCCCAGAAGCAAGTCAAAGATTTACTCACTCAACAAAATGTGCTACAGCCTTACTAGAGCGCCAGGCTCTCCTCCAGGCAGGGGGAGTGAAGGGGCAACGAATCGGGCAATGTCCCGCTCTCACAGAGCTTGGTCTGGTTAGAGAGGAAAACAGCCTTCAAGCTGATCTATCAGGAGGTAGCCGCACTGTGAGGAAGCGGCACAGGGGCCAGCGGTGTGGTTAAGGCACCAGGGAAGGAAGAGTGCTCGTTTACAAAACATTGTCAATCAAGGCCACTCAGCACGTGACATCTGGGCCGAGGCCTGAAGGAAGCAGGAGAGCAAGCCCTGGAGCTGTCTGGGGAGCTGAGAGAACTTTCCCAGATGAATAAATTGCTAGCGCTAAAGCCCTACCTGGCTTGTTTGGTAGCAAATTAAAAGTCTCGCTTTATCTGAAAGACAGTAAACATCACTAATGTCCTGAGAGCAAAGCTGGTAATTTTATCAAAGCTAATCTTTAAAACAGCAAAAATAGGGGTAAAATGCTTAGCTACTTAGAGAATTAAAATCAAAGCGGAAGTTCTACAGCCATACAAATTCTCCAAATGAAAAATCTAACGGAATGTTCCGCCATTTGGTTTTTTGGTTATCTTACATGAGGACAGATCACCTATACTCATAGGCACAATTCACGAAAACAAAACCACTGAAACCGAAGCGGAGCTGAGCACGGTCTTAAGGCTGCAGCCCCGTGTTTAGGGAGCATGAGCCCAGCAGTTCAAAGCCCCGTGGCACAAGGTCAGAATGCAATTCCAAGAAAGGCCCGGAGATGCTGCGTCCACAGCAGCTGTGCTCCAGAACTGGGGAGCCCTCAACTAACTTAAAGGAGAACTGGATTCAGCTGGAATGTTTAAACTCTGCATCATTTTTCATTTAAAAAATATATTATTTGGAAAAAAAATAGATTATTTGGGGGCTGACCCTGTGCCCTAGTGGTTAGGGAACTGGAACGGACATGCCCAAGAGGGTTTGATTCCCAACCCTAGAGCTTGGAAAATATGCCAGGCATATGTGCACACATGCTCCAAATCCTTACAGGATGGAAAAATGGAGGGAAGGGACTGCAGTGTGACCACACTCGTTTGAGGATGTTTTGTCCCTCTCTCTCTCTCTCTCTTTCTCTGGTGAACACAAAGGCTCTCCAAAATTTTGTTTTATAATCACATACTGTATGCTTAACTATGAATCACAAGGCTTTAAAAACTGTAACTAAATTCTCATAATCTGATTTCTAAAAAGATGAAAAGGATAAGAAAATTTTTTAAAGATTTATTAATATTAATTATATTTATTATTGTTATTATTTTTTAAATTTGCTATAGGGCAGGTGCTCACCAGAAAAAGAGAGAGAGAGAGAGAGAGAGAGAGCAAGCGAGCAAGCGAGCCTGGACTTGAAACATGGTCGACCATGTGGGACCTGAATCACAGTTGGTCATGTGGGAGCCCAGCACCCTTACCACCACACCATCTCACCATCTGCTGGCCCCCACAAGAAAATTTCTATTAAAAATGTACGAGAAACCAAAAAGTGGTCTTCTCTAGGAAAATCAGATCACAGAGGGGAAGATTTGTGCCAGGCAGACATTTTCAACCTGGAGATTCTGCTAGGCAGTTCGGGGACCACGACATATCAAATGGTCTCTCCAAAGGTATTCTGAATAAATTAATAATCTTAGAGGCCAAGAGCATAGTGGTGACAAGCTTCTCAGAGTATTAAAATATCACTCTCAACTACCAAAATATAAAGCAGCTTTATAATGTTCTTGACCAACAAATAAGCCATAAGCTGACAGCCCATGATTGGCGTAAAAAAGTTAAAGTTCTCATCACAGTTACGGATAAACTATGTATCACATGCTATAAGATACAATACTTACATCCCACAATTTCAACATATTTGTTGGTGTAATATTAGCTTTCTACTTAGAGACCCTTTTTCACTTTTCCAGCCTTGGTGGGGCAGGCAGCAGAGTACCAGACTGTGTGCTGGAAGCCACATGGCTGACCATGGGTTCGGATTCTGTGGTTACCTGAAAAGACTGGGAGGGTGTGCACGCCCAAGACCCTGACGAGTTAGAGGGCTGGGGGCAGGGACAGTGGCATGACCAGACCCTGTCAAAGGTGTCCATGTCTCTGTCAACTGCATGTACACATGCATGTACTTTTTCTCATGAATAAAATAGACTTTAAAACATAACCAGTGCGACCCGCAGATAGCGTAATGGTTATGTTGCTGGACTCCCATGTAGTCAACCGTGATTGGAGTCGTGGACCCAGCAGCTAAAAACTCATGCCAGGTGCATGTGTGTGCATGCCCAAAAAATTCCAAGAGAAGAATGGAGAAGGGACTGAGAGGTGGCCATCCTCCCTGGGGGGTGATTTCTAGCTTTCTGTCTCTCTCTGTCCTTCTGGTGGACACACGCACCCTATAGTAAAAATCTCTAAAAAAAAACAACAAAAAAAGAACCAAAAACACGACTAGCTTTAATTTCGTGTCGAGCCAACTGAATAAAAACTAATGAGAAAGCAAATCATCATACCGAATATTATTATATGATGATAGGTTTATTTCACAAACACAAATGTCTGTATTTTAGGAATACAATCTTTAATTCACAAAGTTCAATTTAAACGGGGCGACACACTATTTTGCCACACAAGTAAGTGAAGGGAGTCGAGGATAAACTGGAGACCTGCTGAGAAATCACTGTCATGGTAGTGTGTTTAAACAATCTTACTAAACCTCTTCTTCCTTTTTATTGGAAATTTAAAGTAACCAGGCTGGGAAAAGAGAGAGCAACATCTAAGGGCTGCAGACGATGAAAGGACGGACAGGACCCAAGAGCACGTGGTAACCACTCCCTCTTCTTCCGGGGAAGCTCCAGGAAAACAAAGCCCAGAGGACAAAACACGGCACACTGCTGACTCTTTCCTCAGTGAGCCTTTGGATGAAGCTATAGCCTCTCCAGCTTCCGAGATCCTGAAGGCCAGGAAGACCCTCCTAATGACAGCTAAAACAGGTCCTTTCAGTTCAAGGTCTACTCATCAATGAAAAGGAAGAAGAATTAACCACATAACTTCTTTAATAACTTTTAAAAAATAAAAAGAGTCTTGCTGTGTCCACGACCCTCCTGTCCCAGCCTCCTGATTAGCGGGGACCGCAGGCGCCCCACTACACTGAGCTTTTCAGGCTGGGCTGGGAATCCAAGCTGGGCCTCCCACGGGGCTGAGGCCTCCCACGTAGATGAACAGCAGGAGCTACCACGGCTGGGCCTCTTATGGTATCTCTCACCAGCAGCGGTCTTCCCTCATATGGGTAAAATAACTCTAATTCTTTTTATTTCTAGATAGGGAGGCTCCACTTTTAGGAATGGAACTGCTGATTTTTATAAGAAGCTGTACCTAGATTCAGCATACATACCTGAAAAATTCAAAGTTGAGACAAGCCTTAGGCAAGAAAAACTTATCATCCTGTTTGAACCAGAGTTTGCTCATGGCCGTATCCTATAATGGAGAAATAATTTGGTTAGGGA
>NW_006159692.1:4416207-4454907 GCF_000334495.1 Tupaia belangeri chinensis
AGCACACACAGATGGTCAGCAGCAAGGAGCTGGAGAGGACGCAGGCTCTCACAGCAAAGAGAAAGCAGCCTTTTCTGTCCCCTGGATAAGGGAGTGGGGCCTAGCGGAGGAAGAGACAGATGAGGGAAGCCAGTACCAACCGTCCTGTCCTCATCTTACGAGACAAATACGGGAGCCCTGCTGGGTGTGTGGCAGCCAGTCCCCAGGGTGACCAGCACTGACCCCTGACTCGAGACTTATGTCCTTGTGTAGCCCCACTCTCACAAAAGACAAGGATTAGTCCAAGAGAGTATGACAGAAGTGGTGACATGATACCTCCGAGGTCAGATCACAAAAGAGCCGTGGCGTCCATTTTCATTGCTCACTTTGTGGGAGCCTAGCTGCCACGTCAAGCGACTCTAGGGCGAGGTCCAAGCGGCACAGAACGAAGGACTGCCACAACCACAGAGTTGACCGGAAGACAACGTGCCAGCCCTAGCTGAGTCTTCTGATGACCAAAGCCCAGCCAATGGCTTCACCATAACCTGAGAGACCCTGAGCCAGGACTACTCACTGTGCCCCTCCTGGATTACTGCCCTCAGACATTGGGAGAGGTAATCAAGAACTGTGGCTTCAAGCTGCTAAATTCTGGAGTAACTTGTGACATAGCAATAGGCAGGTAACAGAGCCAACGACGAACAAACAGGCCGCGACCCTGACTCTTCTTCACTCACGCTACACTAAGAATGGCCTGAAACGGTCTCTTGGATGTTACATGGTTTAACGTTCCCTCTCCTTAGTTTATTCTGAGAAGGCCTATTTAAAATAAACAAATGAAAAAATAGTGAAAGAGGCCTTCTCTTTCTGTGACCTAATATATAACTCACTAAAATGCTATTTTAAAAGAAAAATGGTGCCTTATTAGTAATGTAGCTGCTTGAGATGAGTGAAATTTCATGTCCTTAAACACTAATTCTCATTTCACTGACGTGGCCTGAATGTTACGTCATTTGAAGAAGATAAAAAGAAAGATGCGTGCCAGTCTTGAGAGTGGAGTTAGTAAATCCAGAAAAGAGAATGTGCTCTAATTGGATCCATTTTTCTACATACTTCACTCAAGGGTGTGAAATACTGATATGAAAAGAACATTCTGAGGAAGAGAAAGAAAAAGCAGCAGCACTTCTCAGCCACTCTCCCCATGGCTTAAAAATCTATGCGCTTCATAGAGCCACCTCATCATAATGAGAATTCTTTTGAAGGCAAGAAATCTAACAGCGTCCCTTGAACAAGCTCTTTTCTAGGCTTTAGGGATTCTTTCTTATCTCTGACTTTCATGCTGCAGCATAAACCTACTTCCTTACTAGGTCTTCAGTGGGTCTGGAAAAGAGGCCACTGCCTTTCAACAGACTTGCAGGTACAGTTAAGGCTTACTTATTTCCCCCTGCAAAGAAAGCGATTTCCTAGGTTCTATGCCACGCAGTAGTTTGACTGCTTGCTTTAACACTTTCAACCTTCTAGTGTCTCTTGTAATTATTCTTTCAACAGTGTTTCTGTCATCTTCTAGGACATGAGTCTGCCCCCCACCCTCCAACCCCCCAAATTAACACAGTATCAAGAGCAAAAATATCATCTGTCTAGTCCCCTGTGTAACAGTCCTGTTCCCCAAATCTAAAACTATAAACTCTAAAATGTTACCTTAATAAGAGCAGGGTATGGTGTTGCCTCTTTTTCTAATGATAAAATTTCAAAATTTGTAGGAATAAATTCATTCTTTGTTGGAAGTTTAAATTTGCCATTCAGGTCAGCATTTTGCCATTTCTGGATGAATAATGAAAAATACACACATAGAATTCATTAGAGTTTGATTCAAGAGTTTAAAATAGTTAGTCTGCTCACTATCCAGACAAATACTAAGGGAATAAATGTCACACAACATTCTTTTCCATCACGTGTCAAGAGGCTACTGACAAGATTTACTGATTTTTTTTTAAAGAACTGTTTTATTTAACTTTATTTATTTATTTATTTATTTTTTAATTTGACTAGAGAGGGAGAGGAAGGGAGAGAAAGAGAGAAAGAGATAGGGAAAGTGAGGAAGCAAGTCACCAGGTCTGGGGTTCGAACCAGTCAGTCATGTGGGAGTCCAGAGCCCTTACCCACCACACTATCTACCAGACCCTACTGATGGATTTTTATGAAAGCTGAGTTGGACTTTCTGGTACTAGTGAGGAGTTCACTCTCAAGGATCCATCTTTCTTCTCTACATGTCTCCAAAATAACCTGGTGAACTCAAGGGACCAAGACTATGGAGCACAGAGAAGCGGACAGGTCCACGTGAAGATCATATTTGCTTGGCTCTTTAAATGGCAGCATAATGGGACCAGCAGATGGCATAATGACTATGTCGCTGGACTCCCATGTAGACGACAGTGGTTCAAGTCCCAGACTTGGTGGCTTAAACTTACACTGACTGGGTGTGTGTGCGTGCATGCCCAAGATCTCGAAAGGAGAATGGAAGAGAAGGGACTGCAGTGTGGCCATCCCCCCTGGGGGGTGATTTCTCGCTTTCTGTCTCTCTGTCTCTCTCTGTCTTTCTGGCGAGTACACGTGCCCTACAGCAAAAACCTATCAAAATAAAAAATGACAGCATAATCTGTACAGGGTATGCCCCCATACTTCAGAAGGGTTCTACTTTTAGCTACATTAAGTAACTTCCATTATGGTCTAAAAGCGAGGCTAAAAGCGGTTTCATTCACTCTAGCATTTTTTTTAAGGCCTAGCCACACGTCTCCCAGGTGACTAGGTGAACTTCCAAGTGAATGAGTAATTCGAACACAAGGTTAAGAACAAAGTTGAGGTTTAAAGTCTAGATTAACACAACTGTAAGTTGGATCTGTTCTACTAGCTTGTTTCAAATTTAGTGCGGGGACCAGCAGATGACATAATGGTTACGTCGCTGGACTCCCATGTAGTCAGCTGCAGTTCAAGTCCCACACCCAGTGGTTAAAACTCACATCGGGCGTGTGTGCGTGCATGCCCAAGATCCAGAGAGGAGAATGGAGGAGAAGGGATTGCGGCATGGCCAATCCCCTGGGGGGTGATTTCTCACTTTCTATCTCTCTAGTGAATGCTCACACCCTATAGCAAAAGTCCCTCTCTTAAAAAAGAAAAAAGCTCAACGGGACAGACCACAGTTCATTGAGTACTGAACTCTAATTTAAAGACTTACTATTTTTGAATGCTACCAACTACTAATAATTCTGAGTTCAGTCATTTGGTGCCTGGCTGGTGTGGCGCAGTCTAGTAGATTCTATGATTCCGGCCTGGTTCCCACATTGGTCTTTTGCTGCTGTGACAGGAGATGTTGGCCATGTTACTTTAGCAGCAGCTCGAGTTCCGAAATGGCTGACTAGCAGGAAAGAGGAAACACTATAAAGAAATTTCCCTGCTGAGTTACCAGATAAATTTGTTTTTAAAAAAATTCCCAGCATGGGGCCGGCAGATGGTGTGGTGGTTAAGGTGCTGGACCCGCACATACCTGACTGTGGTTCGAGTCCCAGACCTAGCAGCTTGTTTTCTCACTTTCCCCCTCTCTCTGTCACTCTCTGGTCAAATTAAAAAATAGTAAGTAAATAAAATTAAATAAATAATTCTTAAAACAAAACCCCAGCATCTTCTTAGTGGTTAAGGGAAGCTGGACCCCACATAGTCAACTGTGGTTCAAACCCTGGTTCCAGTGCCTTAAAATACACACCGGGCATGTGCACATGCATGTCCCAAATCCTGACAGGATGGACAAATGGAGAAGGGACTGCCACAGGATCAGGTCCCACTGGAAGGTGCTTTCTCCCTCTCCTTCTCTCTCTGGTATGTTCTTGTGCCCTTGGGTAATTTTTAAAAATTCCCACTAAGGGTAGGTTTGTCATGGTCAGAGTATGATGCATAGGGGGGGTCTCTCTTGTGTGTGTGTGTGTGTGTTTTTTTTTTAAGAGAGATTTTTGCTATAGGGCATGTGTGCTCTTTGGAGAGACAGAGACAGAAATCACCCCCCAGTGGGGATGGCCACACGGCTATCCCTTCTCCTATGGTCGCCTCAGGATTTTGGGCACATGTGCAGGTCCAGGACTAAAACTACGGTCGACTACATGGGAGTCCAGCAACATAACCATTATGCCACCTGCTGGTCCCCTTTCGTTTTAAGATTCTCTCAGTCCCAGCACTAATTCATGGAAGATCAGCTTTCCTCACAGCTTACAAAGGTGGGCATTTTCACAGCCCAGAGGGTGCAGTGCTTTCCCTCTATTCCATGAATGTCTCACAGACCTGTGAAGGGCCAGCCGGTGGTGTGGTGGTGAAGGTGACTGGATTCCACATGGCCAACATGTAGTTTGAGTCCTGGCCCTGGAGGCTTTTTAAAAAACAAGATAGCGGGGACCAGCAGTTAGCGTAATGGCTGTGTCGCTGGACTCCCACGTAGTCAACCACGATTCGAGTCCCGGACCTGGTGGCTTAAACTCACGCCGGTAGCTTAAAACTCATGCCGGGTGCGTGTGCGTGTGTGCCCAAGATCCCGAGAGGAGAATGGAGGAGAAGAGATTGTGGTGTGGCCATCCCCACTGGGGGGGTGATTTCTCGCTTTCTGTCTCTATGTCTCTCTCTATATGTCTGGCGAGCGCCCGAGCCCTATAGCAAAAACCTCTCTAAAAAAAAAAAAAAATAGATAGCGGGGCCAGCAGGTGGTGTAGTGATTAAGATGCTAGACTCCCACATAGCTGACAGCAGTTCAAATCCTAGACCCAATGGCTTGAACTTACACTGGGTGTGTATGTATGCAGGTCCAAAATCCCGAGAGGAGAATGGATTGTGGCATGGCCATCCCCCTGGTGGGGGGTGATCTCTCTCTCTCTATCTCTCTGGTGAGTGCATGCACCCTATAGCAAAAATCTCTCTTAAAAAAAAAAAAAAAAACAAAGAAACAAACAAACAAAAAAAGAAGAGTTCCATGTACATGTATGCCTAATAACCCCAAGAAGAGAATGGAAAAGGAGTCGTGGTGTGGCCATTCCCTCCCCCCTGGGGGGGGTGCTGTCTTATTTTGTCTCTCTCTCTCTCCAGTGAGCATACGCACCCTATAGCTAATTATTTTTTTTTTTATGTTTTTTGAATCTGTGAAATACCGGTAATGATTTTCTTTCTTAAATTCCTTATCATCTCTCTGTCCTGTTATCACTCAGGTTCATTTTTAAGTGTCCATTAACTCAGTTTAACTGCAGCCTAGAAAGAGAAAGGCTTTCTAGTATCTTCCCATGAATCAAGGGAATAACTCCTAAAGTTACACAGTCAATGAGAACCAAAAAAGAGAAATGAACATTATCAGAGAAGTAGACAAGACTTACAAGCAAAATCTTAACAAGTGATGAATTTAGGCCCCAAAATATTGTGTAAAACACACCTTTTTTCAAAACAAATCATCATTCCCCTAATTATAGCTGACAAAAACAGCAACACTGTAACATGAGATGAAGTAAGCACTTCCTAAAGTGAAGACGTTGTGACTCCCAGAGATGGCCCCAGCCTGCGTCTGCAGCCAGCCTGAGAGCTCTGGGGCCCTGCTGGCCTTTCCTGCTCACTGCGGCATCTCTTCTCACCTTTTCTGGTGTCCTGACTGCTCTGGGGACCCTGTTTTTCAGTGCTCTGACTGCATGAGGCTAGGAGTCTGCTTTACAGCCCTGCTGGTTCCACATATGCAGCAGGTGGACAGAGCACCAGTTCCTCGATACAAAGACTCCAACGGCAGCTCTCTCTGTCCTCGGTCACTCTCTCGCGACTGTACAGGCACACTGGGCCTGCGCTGGTGGGCCTAAGGTGAGTACGTGCGTGTGTGTTCCGCACATAGCAGGCCTATTTATGGGTACTTAACCCTACCTTGATGACTTCGTCTGGTATAGCTTCCTGTTTATACTGGGTTCCATACCACTCTTCCGTGCGGTCAGTTTTTCCTTCAAAAGATTTGGAAACTATAGCAACCCTAGAGTTAAATGGGAAAAACAAACAGAAAAAGAATCCTGTAAACTTATACTGTACATGTGAATTCGCGGAATCTGATTCATGAAAATGTCAACAATATCCAAGAATGTACTAGGCCTCTTCAGACCTAAGATATCCCGTAAGGGTTCGCCCAGGCAATACACGCATAGAAGTTTCTGACCAGTCTCTGTCATCCTTTCATTATAGTGCATTATTTTTAGTGTGAAAAAGTGTTTGCAGGAGAGATTCTTCTAGGTACACTAATAACTAAAAATTTAAAACAGTAGCAGCTAGGAAAAAAATGAAAAGAGGTAAGCTGAAAAACAGTCCTTAAAAAAGTACACAGCAGGTACGCGCATGCATGTGTGCGTGATCCTGGCTGGCTGAGAGGCTGCAGGCCAGGCTCACCGGAGGACCCTGCGAAGGGGCTAATCTCACTGTCTCTCTCAGAAGAAATAAACTTATAAACACATACTCACACAAAATACCAAAACAACTCTGGGCTGGTCCCATGGCCTGGGGGTTAAAGGAGCCAGATCCCACATGGCTGACCACACGGTTAGAATCCAGGCCCTGGTAACTTAAAAAAAACACACTGGATGCATGTGGCATGTGTCCCAAATCCCAAGAGGATGGAGAAATGGAGGAGAAGGAATTGTGGCATGACCACACCCACGAGACAGGATGCTTTCTCCCACCTTGGTGAGCATACATGCCCTCTAGTTAAAAAAATATATTTCACATATATACATGTATGTGTGTGTGTATGTGTGTGTGTGTGTGTGTGTATAGAGAGAGAGAGAAAGAGAGAGAGAATTTATTATTACTTTCTAAGTTTATATTCTATTTTCTCAAGCTGGAGGCTAGTATCAAATTAACAGGATCTTCAAAAAGTTCATAAAAGGGGCCAGCAGATGGCGTAATGGTAATTCCCACGTAGTCAACATGGGTTTGAGTCCCAGACCCAGTAGCTTAAAACTCATGCCTGGTGCATGTGCATGTGCGCCCAAGATCCTGAGAGGAGAATGGAGGAGAGGGGATTGTGCCATGGCCATCCTCCCCGGGGGTGATTTCACACTGTCTGTCTCTGTCTTTCTGGGAGGTGCACCTACTCTATAGCAAAAACCTCTCTCAAAAAAAAAGCAAAAGAAAATGCATATCATAAAAAAACTATCTGTGCATTTCCTTTCTTCTTTTTTGGCACCAAAATATTTTGGTGCAAAGTAATCTAATTCCACTTCTCCATGAACTTTTAAAAATCTCCTTATATAACGACAGGCCTGACTGTGGTTAGACACAAGTGGTATGGCCTGCCTGAATGAGGCTGGGACCCTTGGAGAGGTCCAGGTTTGGTTCCTGGATCAACCTAAACAAGCCAGGTATGGGACCGACAGATGGTATGTCTCTGAACTCCCATGTAGTCAACCCAGGTTTGAATCCTGGACCCGGCGGCTTAAAATTCATGCCAGGCATGTGTGTGTGCGTGCCTAGGATCATGAGAGAATGCAGGAAAAGGGACTGTGGTATGGTTATCTCCCCTGGGAGGGGTAACTTCTCACTTTCTGTCTCTCTAGTGAGCGCATGTGCCCTACAGCGAAAATCTCTTACCAAAAAAGAAGTCAGGTATAGCAGCAGTGGTACAAGTCTGTAATCACCGATAACTGGGAGGCAGGAACTGCAGCCGGACAAATCCCTGTCAAAATACCTGTACCATTCCCTCCCTCCCTCTCCCTCTCCCTCATTAAAAAAGAAAGTTAGTTCACAGAAAAATAGAATTAAAGTATGTGCTTATTTTGATGCAAAAAAAAAAAAAGAAAATTCATGCACAGTATTTTCAAAATATATATTTTCTCGTGAACTTTTTGAAGACTAATACATATATATCTTGACTACACATACTTTGACTTTCCTGCTGCTAGGGGAGAAGAGAATGAGATCACAAATTACCATCTTATGATTTATTATAAGTTTCTTTGGGCCAGCAGGTGGTATGGTGGTTAGGGGCACTGGACTCCCACATGGTCATCTATGGTTTGAGTCCCGGATCTGAAGGCTTGCGTTCTCCCTTTCCCTCTTTATCTTTTGAAATATTAAAATAATAATAAAGTTAAATAAACATAATTTTTTATTTTTTAAAAAAAGTTTCTCTGATGGAAAAGTAGGAACAGCCAGAAGATAAGTCAGATGAAAGAATGAAGTTCAAGGAGGGAAGGTCAGAGTTCAAGGAGGGAAGGTCAGAGTTCAAGGAGGGAAGGCCAGAGTTCAAGGAGGGAAGGACAGAGTTCGAGGAGGGAAGGTCAGAGTTCAAGGAGGGAAGGCCAGAGTTCGAGGAGGGAAGGCAGGCAGAATAACATCCAATGACAAGTGCACAAAGAAAGCTCCGTGCCAGTGGCGCTCGGGACGCTGTCCCCGTGGGACATTTCAAGGGCATTTCTGCTCTGGTAACATTTCATTATGGCAGATGGGATCATTACACTCACACCAGCAGACTCAACCCTTGGCTGGGACCGATTCTACGGTGAATCTTATGATCAAAGGATTCTAGCCAGTTAGCCTGGAAGGCTTGGTGTGAAGTCAGTCCTGTTACTGGTTCCACTTTTCCCCATGTCTCAATTCAAATTAACTAGGGCCATGTCTGTCCCCCCTGGTTCTAACCTGCCCTCTGGGAGGTTTACCTTTAGCTTCTGAATGCTGGCCTCAGAGCTGGGAGTCTAGCGGTTGCAATGGGTACTCCACTGAATACTCATCCGTTTTCAGAACCCCAGTCTCTGCTCCAAACGCCCTTGCTCGATCTCCCCAACTTCACTGTCTATTTTGTACTCATTTCAGGCAAAATACTCTACTTGACTGATTGGACCAGGTCACATCTCCTGATGAGTAGACACCATAAGAACCTGACTCACTCGTCAGTGAGTGACTAACTGACTAAACTTCCAGCTCCCAGGCGTTCATGACCTGGCCTACCTGCCACTGACCACTACCAGGAGCAGAAAACATCCTGAAAGAGAGCAATATGTTCCCCAGACACAAGGAGAGGAATCATAGGGCTGAGCAGGTCAAAGAGTTCCGTTATCGCGTCCAGGAGGAAGTGATGCCTGTTGGTGGTTCGAGAATCTCTTCCGAGGGATGTGCAGAGAGAGTGCAGAACTCGCACGGCCATGTGAAGAGCGCGTGATGCTTGGTAAGGACAGTCAACGCATGGCAAAGCCTACTCAGACTCCGCCCTAGAAACTGCTCCCACTCTTGTCGACTTCTTGGCGAATGAATGGCTTGGTTTCCAGGACCTCTCAAAGCAGAGAACCTGGCAGAGAGGTGGTATTCCTACTTCCACTTCCATGAGATGCTTGATTTTGGAAGAATTCATTACATACGTGATTTGGTTTCCCTGGATGATAGCCCAGGCATCAGAATAATGGCCAAGGGACTGATGACGAGTTGTGAAGACTGAAGCATGCATTTAGCAGGGGACTTGCCCTCTGAAACAAGAGGACTATAAACTCCAGTTTGGAGAAATTAAGTAAAAAGGCTCAGAGAAAGTTGCCAAGTCAGATATCCTAGAGGACAACTGCATGACACAGAGCAGCAGACGTTGGAAGCTGTCCAGTAAGGCTTGGATTTAAAAAATGGGAAAGAAAGGAGATTCCTCAGAAACAGTACTGTGGGTTTAGATGGTTACATACCAAAGTACACTGAGCAGAAACATCCCATAGCATGGAAGCAGACATGAAGCAGACAGACATAGCTCCTCAAACTAGGCACGTATCAGAATCTGGGCTAACAAGAGGAGGTACCTTTGCAGACAAAAAGTTAGAGATCATCAAGAAAATAAAGAGTGAAATACAGGGGCCAGCAGGTGGCATAGTGGCTAGGGGTGTTGGACTCCCACATGGCTGACTGTGGTTCGGGTCCCAGACCTGGAAGCTTGCTTTCTCACTTTACCTTTCTCTCTCTCTGGTCATATTAAGAAATAACAGCAAATGGGGACCAACAATTAGCGTAATGGCTGTTGCTGGACTCCCATGTAGTCGACCGTGGTTCGTGTCCCGGACCTGAACTAAAACTCACGCCAGGCGCATGTGCGTGCGTGCCCAAGATCCCGAGAGGAGAATGGAGGAGAAGGGATTGCGGCATGGCCATCCCCCCTGGGGGGTGATTTCTCGCTTTCTGTCTCTATGCCTCTGACTGGTGAGCGCACGTGCCCTATAGCAAAAGCCTCTCCAAACAAAACAAAACAAAACAAAACAAACAAACAACAAATGGAACTAACTAAATAAATAAATAAGTAAATAAATATTTTTAAGTGAAATATAAAATGGAAGGATACGTAATAAAGCATAAAGGTGGGAAATGCATTCAGAGCAGAAACAGAGTACATACACGTCATCCCAACCAGAATCTATGACCCAGGGTGTAGACGTCCAGGGAGGAACACTTGAATTAGGAGAAAAGGGTAAGTCACCAGAGAGACAGAAAACGAGAAATCACCCCCCAGGGGGGATGGCCATGCTGTAATCCCTTCTCCTCTCAGGATCTTGGGCACACACGCACACGCGCCCAGCATGAGTTTAAGCCATTGGGTCTGAGACTTGAACCGCAGTCGACTACATGGGAGTCCAGTGACGTAGCCATTACACTAACTGCTGGTCTCAAAAGCCATTTTTAAAAAAGGGTTTTCTTTTTCTTTTCTTTTGAGATTTTTGCTATAGGGTGCATATACTTGCCAAAGAGACAGAGAAATCACTAGGGGGAGGGCCACGCTGCCATCTCTTCTCCTCCATTCTCCTCCCAGGATTTTGGGCACGCACAAACATGCGCCCAGCTTGAGTTTTAAGCTGCCAGGTCTGGGACTCAAACTACGGTCAACTACGTGGGAGTCTAGGGACATAACCATTATGCCACCTGCTGGTTCCTAAAAAGGGCTTTTTAAAGAATGAACGAGGCTTAGAAAATTTAATTGGCTGCTTCTTCTTCTTCTTTTTTTTTTTTTTTTTTTTTTTTGGTACTAGAGGCCATATGCACTTGCCAAAGAAACAGAGAGAGGGAGAGAGAAAGCAACCGCTCTGGGGACGGGTCACGCTGCAATTCAATGGACTGTTACATATTCATCTCATAACCTGCGACTGCACTGAGTTCGTTTAGTCTACATTTTGAAGGGGAGTCAAGCATAGAGTCCTTCGGACAGTCCACAGACCCCGCCACGCCATCTGTGCACACACCACTTTAAATTTTAAATGACATAAACTGCACCTCCCATCTCCAACCTGACTATCTTAACAGATTAGATGACATGACTATTTAACCTTCCACTTTCTCTGCTATTACTGATTGGGAAAGAAAAGATTTTCTGGTTTTTTTGTTTGTTTGTTTGTTTTAATTCTTGATTTTTTTTTTTTAATTGCCAGAGGGTATATATGCTCACCAGAAAGAAAAAGAAAGTACTCCTCCCCCCCAATGCAGAAAGAAAAAGAAAGTACTCCCCAATGGGATGTTGTCATGCAGAAATCGTTTATCCTCCATTTCTCCATTTTGTCAGAACTCTGGCCCACACGCCTCGCAGTTTCAAGCTTCCGGGGCTGGGATTTCAACAGCAGCAGCTGTGTGGGACCTAGTTCCCAATGCGCACTGCTAAACCACTGCACCCCGAGGCTGGCCTGCTCAGTATTTAAACAGATTATCTAGAGCTAAAGAGGAGCACTTGCTATTAAAGGAAAATTGATCAGCTCACCAATCTCTAATGAATTCACAGCTTTCTGTTATTTCCTCCAGTTTTCAGTAGACTTCCCATATGAAATAATTCTTGAGTAATTAAGGATTAGGTGGCAAATATGGACTTAAAATATTGGCAAGAAACTGAGTGAAAGACACTGTGATTTATTGTGACCGAATACGCAAAACCACAAATTTAATTTCTATATAATTTCAGAAGTTATTATCACTGGAGAAAATCTCTAAGTTTTGAACCTTAATATATTTTCTGTTTGTTGTAGATTTTTGCCATAGGGTGTATGAACTCATCTGAGAGGGAGGGGGGGAGAGAGAGAGAGAAATCACCCGGGGGTGGGGGGAGATGCCCATGCTACAGTCCCTTCTCCACACTCCTGTCAGGATTTTGGGCATGCATACACGCACATGCACCTGGAGTGACTTTCCAAGCCGCCAGGGACTTGAACCGTGGAGACCATGTAGGAGTCCAGAGCCTTAACCACCACACCACCTGCTGGCCGCTTTAATGTATTTTTTATGCTACAAAACCAAGGAAACGTATTACTGTTTTAAAAAGTTTGGGAGACCAGCAAATGGTGTAACAGTTACATTCCTGGACTCCCACACGGTCAACCACTATTCAAGTCCTGGACCTGGCAGCTTAAAACTCACATCGCACATCTATGCATGTATGCCCAAGAGTTTATCAACCACTTAAGAGTAACAATAGCTAGGCCAAGCCCAGCTGAACAATACATTAATTGTTCTCAACATGAACAGTACGGTGTAAGTCATGTAGATTCAGTTATAGGTGGCGTGAGTCTTTAATAATATATCTGGAAAGCTTCAAGCAATGGTAAATGGAAAAAGACTTCAAATGAACAGTTTACTTAAAAAAAAAAAAAAAAAAAGTTTTTTCTGGAGCCCAGACCATGAGGTGGCAGTACCAGAATGCACTGCAAGGCTGATCCACATGGGAGGGTTCAGGGTTTGCACTCGACTACCCTAAACACACTGGGTACGCGTGCCCACGATGGGGCATTGGCTGGGGACCCTGCTGGGGCGCTGGCTGCCTCCTTCTCTCTCTCTGTTTTGTGGAAGAAATGAAGAAATAAACCTTAAAGAGATTTTTCTTCTTCAAAAAGTCCTACCAGATTGTTTATAAAATAACTGTTCCAAAAATCATATTTATTCCATTGCCAAGTTTTCAACTGAATTTTATAAATAAGTGCCTAATGAAGGATTAAAAACAAAAACCACCTAATATGCCAATTATAATGATGATAGAAAGGACATACGCCAATTATGGTCTTTCTCTCATGAAAGACTGTAACTGGCATATACTAAAAAATATAGATGAGAGGCCAGCAAGTGGCATGGAGGTTAAGGTGCTGGACTCACGCATGGCCAACTGTAGTTCAAGTCCCAGACCTGGCGGCTTGCTTTCTCACTTTCTCCTTCTCTCTCTCGTTCGCTCTCTCTCTGGTGAGCACACATGCCTTATAGCAAATTAAAATAGTAACAATAAATAAAATAATATAAATAATTATTTTTAAAATTAGATGAAATTCCCTTATAAGGCAGAATCACCATGTGACAGCTCACCAACAGCTAGGGCCAACCCTATTCTAGAAAGAATACCTCTGCTATTAAAAGAGCTCCAACTTTTGATTTTCTGATTAATCAGTGGTCAAACTAAAGGATTCTGAGGGACCAGCAGATAGCTGGTAATGTTTACATCGCTGGACTCCCATGTAGTCAGCCACGGTTTAAGTCCTGGACCTGGCGGCTTCAAACTCACACCAGTAGATGTACATGCATGCCCCAAATCCCAAGAGGCGAATGGAGAAGGGACTGCGGCATCATCCCCCAGGAGATTATTTCTTGTTTTCTGTCTCTCTCTGTCTCTCTGGCCAGCACACATGTCCTATAGCAAAAATCTCTCTACGAAAAAAAAAAAAAAAGAAAAAAAAGAATTTATAAAAGCCAAACAGGTGGGCTGACACCCTAAGTGTCTAAGTGTGTGAATCAGAATGAGGACAGGTTAAGATGATTTATTATATCTTATTCATATACTAATTGTGAAGCCTGATGCTGGGTTCATTACATTGTTCCTATTTTTGTAATGTTTGATAAAAAGGGTAAAGCCGTTTCTTCACAATTTCAAATTTTCAGATTCTGATCCTTACTGAAAATGTGTTATGCAACAGTAAAATGTGCAGGGCGACTCACCGGACATTTTCTGGTCTGAGTTTATCGAGAACCATCTCGATTAAGTCAGGTCTAAATTCTTCCAGTAAATATTCAGCTGTGAGCACTTCTTCTAGGGGATAATACTTTTAAAAAGAAAGATATATGTAAATAAAATTTGTAAGGCTGCCACAGAGTTTAATTTATTAAAGCAAATTAAAGATCTCTAAAATGAATCCATTACTTTACAACGTCTTTATTCTTTCCATTAAATTTTACTTCACTGGAAACATTCCTGCAATACTGAAGCTTTTCTCTTTCTACCACATCTTGAAGCAGTTTCGGGTTATGCAATGATTCTGCCAAATACATCATGATCCCCAAGACACGACAGAGAGCAAAATCACATTTCTTTCGGGGGAAAACACGACTACTATTTCTGATTAAAAACTGAGTGCTTGTTAATGAATAAAATTTGATAGTGTAATGCTGACCCCTATAGGATTTTTAATATAATGTTCATACATTTTTATAAACAGAATTTCCTCTCAAATGCCTTTAAATAAAATCAGGCAAGTTGTAATGGGGGAAAAATGGTTTATATTTTTGGTTAGTATAGAAAAAAACTAATGAAGAACATGCTTTTTAGTAAAAGCAACTTCCAATATACTGAGATAGACTGACTGATTCATTCATTCAACAAATATTTATTGAACATCTACTCTGTGGCAGGCACTGTTCTAGGTACTGTGGATCAATGGCAGATAAAACACATGAAGTCTCAATCCTCCAGGGACATATAGTCTAACTGAAAGAGAGGCAGAAAATAAACAAATACTGTCATTTTAATCACCAGTACTATGAAGAAAACAAAAAAAGGAGCGGAGGCAAGGGCATTATTTTAGACTAGGACTAAGAGACACTCTCTGAGGATAAGAGAGCTGAATGGAGATAGTGGGAAAGAGGAACCTAGCCATGCAGAGATCAGTGGGAAGAGTGTGCCAGGCAGAGAAACCACAAGCCCTAAGAAGACACAAATTAGACAGAGAGCCAGCATAGCTGGAATGGAATGGGAATGGGAGAGGCACGCTGGAGAGTGGTAGGACTGTGGCCAAAGAGACAGGTGAGGCCAGATCATCCTGGAGGCCAAGACAAATTTTGGATTTTATGCCAGATCTGACGGAAACCCACTGAAGGACTTTAAACGCAGGAGTAAAACCATCTGATCTTTAGTTTCCAAAAGATCACTGAGGCTGGAAAAATAAACTACAGTAGGGGACAAGAAGGAAATAAGGACCCCAGGTAAGACGCTGTGATGGTGGTCCAGGCAAGAAATGAGGCAGTCCAGACCGGGACGGTACAATGGACACGGAGAAGAGGTGAGATGGTGCTGCCTCTCACATCGGAGCACTCGACACACGCAGAACTGAAAACTAGTTAAACCAGTAAGCAAAACGCCTATGTAATGAAAATATTACAGACAGCAATTTCCAGAATGATGAAAATTTTAAACATATCTTGACATCAAAATTTGCCCAACTGCTCCGAAGTCTAACATTTATCCTAGAGCTCCGATATTCATCATTCACGTAGGACTGAAACTGTTAGATGCAGGATCACTGAAATAGCCCACACACCAATGCACACGGTAAAATAACCACACACTTACATGTAATATTCCTGCAATCTTAGATGTGTAGCCTCGTGGCCTCTCTTTGTCTTTAAACCTAAAAGCAACAGCATTCAAGTCCTAAAAAAAAAAAAAAAAAAAATAAAGTTAATCTAATTAGATAAATTAATTATTACTTAGAAATACTTGTTTTTTAGTATTCAGTTTATGCTATATACTGAGTTGTTGGGAAAGTCATGATGCATTTTTGCGTAGAAAGACATAAAAATACAGCATGATTTTCCCGACAACCTAATCCTTTCTATTTCCATATTTAATTTTATCATGCTCCTGAAAAACGACTATTCTTCATTTAGCAAAGTATAAAACACAGAGAGAAATTTCTTAACATGTATTAAGTTAACCCATCAACTTAGGCTTAAAACCCAAAGCAAATAAATAATTCTGAATAAAAATAACAAATACTGAATATGATTCTACAGACTATAGTGTTAAAACTTAAAGAATTCGGGAACCAGCAGTTAGCGTAATGGCTATGTCGCTGGACTCCCACGTAGTCGACCGTGGTTCGTGTCCCGGACCCGGTGGCTTAAAACTCACGCCGGGCGCGTGTGCGTGCATGCCCAAGATCCCGAGAGGAGAATGGAGGAGAAGGGATTGCGGCGTGACCATCCCCCCTGGGGGGGTGATTTCTCGCTTTCTGTCTCTATGTCTCTCTCTGTCTGTCTGGCGAGCGCACGCCCCCTACAGTGAAAATCTCTCAAAAAAAAAAAAAAAAAAAAAAACCTTAAAGAATTGGAAAAATTGTGGAAGAACTTTGTGAGATTAACAATTCCATAGGGGCAGGCGCTAGACTCCCACATGGCTAACCACAATTCGGATCCCACACCTGGTGGCTTGTTTTTTTTCACTTTCCCTCTCTCTCACTCTGTCCCTCTCTGGTCAAATTAAAATAAATAAAGTTAAAATAATAAAAATAATCATTATTATTATTATTTGTTTTGGAAGAGGTTTTTGCTATAAGGCGGATGTGCTCGCCAGAAAGACAGAGAGAGACAGAAAGTGAGAAATCACCCCCCGGGGGGATGGCCACGCCGCAATCCCTTCTCCTCCATTCTCCTCTTGGGATCATGGGCACACACACACACATGCCCATTGTCAGTTTTAGCCACCTGGTCTGAGACTCGAACTGCGGTTGACTACATGGGAGTCCAGCAACATAGACATTACGCCAACTACTGGTCCCTTATTAAAAAAAAAAAAAAAAAAAAAATCCATAGGAGGAGATTTTGGTGACCCATTCAGAGAACTCCAGTTATTGTTATAATTTTTACTAACAGAGTTTATTCCTTTCAAATTTTATGTTTCTCATCCTAAAATATATTTCGGAATCTTTAATAGACCTTAAATGTAAAGTACGTATTTTTTAAAGAGTTATTTTATTGAATTTTTATTTACTTATCTATTTATTTGTCTGTTTATCTATCTATTTATAAGTAATTTGACCGGAGAGGGACAGAGCTCCAGAGAGGGAGGGAAAGTGAGAAAGCAAGCCGCCAGGTCTGAGACTCAAACTGCAGTTGGCCATGCGGGAGTCCAACACCCTTAACCACCATGCCACCTGCTGGCCCCATAAAGTATATATTTTTAAATACCTCATTAAAAGAAGCCTTTAAAAACTCAAAAGACAAACACCTTTTGTTTATGCAAAACAAAACAAAACAAAAAATCCAGTCAGTCTTCCCATTCATAGAATAATAAGATCACTCATATGAACACAATCATACATAAAGCACTTCACTGTATCTTTGAGTTGCTGAAGATTTTTACCATCAGATCTGAAAATGACAGTGCTCATTCAGCTTCAGACTGAGAGTAACAAAAGCCCTGATAGAATTTCTCCTGAGGGATGGAAAAGCAACCTGATTCCTTCCCTGTCCCTCCTAAAAAAGGCTCCAATGATGCCTTAACCCTTCACTGTGCCCCAAGTAGCCAATCAAACTAGTCGAACTAAGTCTTAACTAACACTACTACACACTGTAAAATTCTAGAGTTTAATTAGGAAAAAAATTTTAAAACTTTAAGTTAAACTGGGGCTTTAAACTAATTCACATATATTTGCTTTTGAAAAATAGATTCCTTAAGAAAAATGTTGGTGAAACAAAAGTACCTTGCACTCTTGGAAAACCCATTCTTGAGGTCCTTCTGCACGTAACTTCTGAATGTATTGAAACATGTGCAAAATTATATCTTCAACATGTACTGGAAAAAAGGGGCACACTTAAAAACCATTCAGTCCTCGGATCCTTCAAAGCAGTGAGCTCACTCCTAAGATAAAGTCAGGTAAGTGGAAGATGGTCCCTCTTAGAAAATGGAGTCCTCACGTCCCTGAAACTGGTTTTAGGTGTCCCACGCACGGCCCTCTAGGCTCAGGGGTGTGTGACGGAAGGGTGCCGGGGCAGGAGATGAGCGCATGGACAGTCAGGCACACACTTCACAAGTGTGACATAATGATCGGTTGTTAAGGGGGGGAAATCATCCGTGAAACAAAGGCCAAGTTACGTGTGAAAAATGCAATGGGCAAGTTTAAGAATTAAAGTGCTCACAGCTTTTCAACATAAAACAGATCCACAGCATAAAGCAGTTAAAAAAGTCAATCATAGGAAGTCGATTTTCTTTCAAAAGCAGAAAGGTCAATGAATACTTACATAATCCTTCCTCAGTCAAGTCCACATTAATGATAAAAAACATAAAACCGCGGGCTCCTTCCTTTTGCCCACCAACAAGAGTATTTACCCAGCCTGCAACAGTCAAAGAAAACCAACATGATTCCATGGCTTCATTCAAGTCAAGGCAATTTTTTTTTTTAAGAATTATTTCATTTAATTTTATTTATTTTTAAAATTTGACCAGAGAGAAGCACAACATGCACAGGGAAAAGAAAGAGCGGGGGAGAGAGAGAAAGCAAGCCGCCAGGTCTAGGACTCGAACTGCAGTAGGCTATGTGAGTATCCAGCACCCTTAACTACCACACCACCTGCCAGCCCTGACAAGGAAATTTTTAAAAAGTTCATACTATATGCTCTCAAGAGATTACAATGGACCTATTACAGAAAACACACACGCATTTTCTCTCTCTCTCTCTCACACACACACACACACACACACGCACACAAACACACACAGTTTCAGATACTACGGAAGGGATTTCTGGGGTTGGGGATTTTCCTCAAGATTCCTAAATCAGGGACCAGCAGATGACATAATGGTTATGCTGCTGGACTTCCACATAGTAGGCGGTGGTTTTGAGTCCCAGACCTGGTAACTTAACAAAAAAAAGGAAACTCATGCTGGGCACAAGCATTCCCAAAATCCCAAGAGGAGAGTGGAGAAGGGACTGTGGTGTGGCCATCCTCCCAGGGCAAGAGTCAGGAGTGAGGGTGATTTCTCACTTCTGCCTCTCTCTGTCTCTCCAGCGAGTGCACGTGCCCTAGAGCAAAAATCTCTCTATCTAAGAAAAAACGAACCAAGATTCCTAAATCAATCCCCAAGCACAAGTTGACTACCAAGTCTGTAAATGCAGAGTATGAGTCGGGAGGGGTCCTGGCCATCATCTACTAAGTCCTATTATACCCTTTTGATCTGAGGGGTAAGAACAGGCAAATAAACACCATGTACTGACATTTTACAGAGATGGTAAGGAATATCCAAGGTGGCTTTTACTTTTTAACCTCTTTCTCATGTAAAATAATGCACTATGATAACTTTTGGAAAATCTAAACTTCTCTGCTCAATATTCAATGATACAACAAATCATGAAGGGCCAGTCCATGGTGTGGTGGTTAAGGCAGCTGGATCCCACTCGGCTGAATACGTGGTTTGAATATTGGTCCTAGACCTTGTGGCTTGAAAAACATTCTGGGCACACGTGCATGCATGCCCGAAATCCCAACAGGAGGGGGAAATGCAGGAGAAGGGACTGTGGTGTAACCATGCCCCATGGGGCTGCTTTCTTGCTTTCTCTCTCTGTCTCTTTCTCTGGCATACACACAGCCCTCTGGCAAGTTAAAAACAATAAACAAACTATGGAAAACACACACACGATGAAAAATAAAAGCAAACTAACGATCACTACCATCGCTCACTAACACAAAACCGTCTCATGCAAAACTGTTCCTTCACAGGAAAACATTTAGGAAAAAATGAGAATGAGAGTGAAAAGATTTGGTGGGTTCTACATTCAGAAGCTCCTGCCCAAAAGGCTTACCCTTGGATTTAAGTTCTGATAACAGACTTCCAGGACCTTCATGCCCAATAAGATGACCAAGATAATGACCAGGATTTGACTTGTAGTATTTCTGAAGGTCAGGTATTGGAAATGTCACATAAAGATTCCTAATATCCTTAATGGGCACGATTTTGTAAAGTTGCTAGAGTGGGAGAAAAAAATCACACAAGATTAGCTATATACAGTTCCTACAGAATGACATATTTATAAACCACGAAGAATGCTGACTTTCATGGTAGGATCCCAAATTTAGGAGCAAACTAATTACCAGAAAAAATAATGCTGAAAACAAAGGAAGAAACAACCTGGGCTCTGTCTTACTGGAATTTTGCTACGGTTGGTGCAGGTGCAGTCCACGGCTTAGAGCTGCAGCTAAATGGCTTGTATGTCTGCCTCTGGCCCTGGATGACAGCTTCCAGTCTGCCAGGGAACCACGCCCAGACTACTTTTTTTTTTTTTTTTCAATTTTCCAAATATTTGTTATAATTTTGTTTGTGACTCTATAATAACAGAGATAGTATGATCTTCAATACTTTTGAGAAAATATTTACATGTCAACTACTAAAACTCTTGAGAAGCAAATATCCAGCACACATTTTCATGCATGAACCTTCCCAACGCAGTTCTGCCTACCAAGTACTCTGTGGTTAACCACCTGCCAGCAAAGATCAGCCCCTCTTTTCTCCCTTCAAAGTCTTCCTCAAGGTAATCCTGTGGTTGAGGCTGCTCTTCTGCAAACTACTGGCTACAATGCTGGGCTGGAAAAGTCTAGCTTATTTTATGGTACAAATTCTTTCACATGGCTTCTCTAATCCTCTCTGCCAGGCAGAACTGTTTATGGTGCCAGGCAATCTTTCCAAGAGCTTCGGTTGGCTTTCTTGAGAGATCTACCTTAGTTGCTTAGTTTTCTGGTCCTATCTTCAGATATGGCATTCCGGTCCAAGCTCTGGCAATAACGAGTATTTCCAATTTCTGATGCAAGGCAATAGGAACAACTGAACTTAAGCAAATAACCCTTCTGCCACAAAATAAGAGTACTCACGAATACTTCCCAATTCCAGAGGAGTCAGGAAGGGAGAAAAGTTTATGTTTCAATTTTTAAAAAACTATCAAGCAAAGAAAAAAAAATTTAACAGATTGTTGAACCTATCAACAGCTCAAAAGAAAGTGAAAGCAAAATCTGTAAATCTAAAAGACAAAGTGTAGTTAAAAAAAAAAATCAGTACTTTTTTTAGTCAAAAGTCACAAAATTCTATTTCGCCAGTTCAGTCTTATGTAATTAATCTCTCTTCTGTTGAATGTGCAGTGTTACTGTGCTCCAATCTTACCATTTAAATCCTGGAAGTTACCACTGAACAATTATCAATATTGCCAGATCCGTCCTTAGCATTTTCCTGGTTGGTCTTTGTTCTCTCATTTCTGTATTTGTGTCTTTAGTTTTCCTGGTAAAGCATTCCTTTCAGAATTTCTTGAAGAGCTGGCCTAGTGTTGGTAAATTCTTTCAGGTTTTGATTATCTGAGAATGTTTTTATCTTTCATTCCCAATCTTGCCAGGTATAGTATTCTTGGTTGAAACTGTTTTTCCTTTAACGCTTTGAATATGTTTTTCCATTCTTTCCTTGCTCACACCATTCCAATGAGATCTGATGTTAGTCTGATAAAATAAACTTTGTAAGTGACTGGACATTTCTCTCTTCCCAATTTTAGTATCTTGTTTCTGTCTATGGATTTGGCCAATCTGGCTATGATGTGCCTTGGAGAAGATCTTCTTGGGTTGATTCTATGTGGGGGTCCTTTTTACTTCTTGGGTTTGTGTATTAGAATGTCTCTCTCGGTTTGGAAAGTTTTCTTCCAGGATGTCATGGAATAGATTACCAATGTCCTTACTAGTTTCTTCACCTTCTGGGATACTGATTATCTAGATGTTTGGGCGCTTAATGGTATCTAGTATTTCTCGTATATTATGCTCATTTTTGGGGGGTTATTTTCTCAGTTTTTTTTGGTGATTTTTTTCTAGGTCAGAGGTTTTGCCTTTGACATCTGAGATTTGATCTTCTGCATGGTCTAAGCTGTTTTTAATACTTTTGAGAGAGGTTTTGGTTTCTTGTATTACAGCTTTCATCTCTAACAGCTATGTTTGATTCTTTTTTTATGGCGTGTATTTCTTCTCTCAAATCGTGAAAGAACTTCCTCACCTGGAACTCACTGTCTCTTTTCTCTTGCATCTTCTGGAGCTGCCTTTCATTTCTTGCATCCCGTTTAGTTTTGTCACTATGAATATTCTGAATGAATATTCTGTCTGAGCTTTTTTGGGGTCTGGAAGATGGAATTTAAAGCAGAGATTCAGTCACCTTGGTCCCTTAACACGGCAGGACACACCTCAGACTGAAATGGCTTCTGTCTGAGCTTTTCTGGGGTCTGGATGATGGGGTTTAGAGCAGAGATCGCCAGGACTACTTTCAGCATGCAAACATCAGCACATATCGATTTTGGGAGGAGGTGATAAATGTTTCTAACAGATGTGAAACTGATTTGGTTATCCTAAGAAATACTAAAAACGACATAAATAATGGTACCACCAAAATGTTTCATTTATTCTCTCATAAACTAGAGATATATTTTGTCTGTAAATTAGAGAAAAAACATACCAGAAACACATGCACTTACTCTAAGATGTTCCTCTTGGAAAGGGTGTTCAGGAAATTCTGGCAATGGGACATTTTTGTTCTCTACTTCAGAAAATAACTTGACCACCAGATCAGTCAGATCATCTAAAGATTCTACAGAAAACAGACAATGAAAACAGAACATAAACTGATTGTAACATTCCACAGATAACATTTAAGACCTTAGTCTTGAAAAGTCTCAGAACTATTAAAAGAAAAATCTGAAATTTATAAAAAAAAAATGACAACTGAAGGCTGGTCCCATAGCATGGTGGTTAAGGAAGCAGAATCCCAGGGCTGGCATGTGGTGTCAAAGTTAAGGCACTGGATCCCATTTGGCTGACTTCATGGTTCAAGTCCTGGACCTGGCAGCTTGAAAATCATGCTAGGTGTGTGTGCATACATGCCCAAAATCCCAAGAGAAGAATGGAGGAAAAGGGACTGTACTGTGGCCACCCTCCAGTGGGTTATTTCTCACTTTATCCTTCTCTATCTCTGTCTCTCTCTCTCTCCAGTGAGCACACATACCCTAGGCCAAATAAACAAAAAACCCACATCCACCCGTATACTGGACAAAAAGTGCATTATTTTCAAAAGACCGAGCACATACATAGCTTTGTCTTGTATCCTTCTTCTAATCCTTTAAAAAGGTCAACATAGAAAACTTATGTTATGCAGTTCTAGGAAAAATTAAAGGTTCTTACCTCGACCTAAAACACAAATAGCCATTAAATTGGATGAGTAATAAGTAGAATGGAATTTCAGCAGCTCTTGTCTCACATCAATGCCTTCTTGATTTGGTCTAGTCTCTAGAGTATATTTGTTTCCTGAAAGGGAAGAAAGGTTTCTTTTTAGAAAAGCAAAATATGGGGACCAGCAGATAGTGTAATGACTAGGTTGGTGGACTCCTATGTAGTCGACCGCAGTTTGAGTCCTGGACCCAGTAACTTAAACTCACATCATGCGTGTGTGTGTGCATGCCCCAAGATCCCGAGAGGAGAATGGAGGAGAAGCGATTGTGGTGTGGCCATTCCCCCCGGGGGATGATTTCTTGCTCTCTGTTTCTTTCTGGCGAGTGCACGCCCCCAATAGCAAAAATCTCTCCAAAATAATAATAATAATAATAATAATAATAATAATAATAATAAATATGTAGATTTTAAAGTTTTGTAATTATTACTGACATTGTTATAAGATGCACTTTTATAAAAAGCTCAAACTAACACTTTCCTTCTCTCTCTCTGTCTCTCTCTGGTCAACCTCAAAAAAAAAAAAAAAAGACAGTTAATAAAATTAAATAATTCTTAAAAACAAAACAAAACCCTAACACACACAATAACTAGTCAGAGATGTTTAAATGTAAGGTAGATGAACAGGACAGAATAGTATAAACTAGTAACATTTTACACTGTTTAATTTTCCTCTAGGGAACTCTAAGTGCTTCATAAAAAGTATACTTTTTTAAATCCTTGTGAGATATGAGGTATTATGAGCACTTATAAGACAAAATGAGATCCACATGGCCTCCATTCACACTTACTTGAATTTTCAATTCCCTATATGCTCCGTAATTAATTGAATGGAGTCACTGAGGGATCTCTTTTGGAACTTACTTAGTTACTTGTGGGAAGACTTTTACTATATTGGGTTGAGAGAATAAGTCTGTGATGTGAATTCTCAGGAATTTGATCTAGACTGGTAAAAATAGGATACAGTGCTGTTTTTAGAAATCTCAGGTGATATATATATAAATAGTATACCACTGTGAGCTCACTTATGAAATTTTCATAACTGATTTCATTAGAGTAAAATGTGCATATCAAAAAACGGCCGAACTCTAAATACTACCGTTCTAATAAAGACCTTGCTAATTAGGAAATAGGAGATAAAATTCCAAAGATCAGGGCTCTCCAAAATAGCATCTTGAGTGGAAATGTCCTAAGATCTAGTATAATAGCTTTTTTATTAGTCGGGCTTTCAAAAAAAAACCCTGTCTTTCATCTACAGAGGTGAAACTCTGCTCTGACAGAGTATATTCTGGATGTGGTTTGTATGTTTTTACCTCCTGTTTTATAATGGCTAATGAACTGGTATTGGGAGAGTCCCTCTCACCAAACAGGATGTCTAGAGAAAGCCCTCAGGTGGCATCCTCAGACCCATTGGCTCAGTAGCGCTACCTAGACAGCACTCAGAGACAAGATTCACAACTTAGAATGCTTGGACCGATAGGTCCAGTAAAGAGCGTGTGCGAGAAACAGCCTAGCAAGCACTCACGAACCTTCTTCTAGTCACAAAGCAATCAATCGTATGTATTTATACTCTCTAGAAATAGCCTACCACCCAAGTTTCCAGGTTCTTAATTAGTCCTCACAATTTCCACTAAAGATCCATCAAGTTCAATTCCAGATCTGCTCTAAAAGAGGCCTTGAGACAGCCTCTTACTCCCCTGAGGGGTTTGGGTGTTCTTAAAGTATCCGGAGTCACAATCCTCAAGAAAAAAGCGCCTTTAGCTGGGAAATGGTTTGTTAAGACTCTCATAGCAAGGTGAAATCTGAGTATTAATGGCGTCTCCCTTTTCTACTAAATATTCTAAAAGCTTCAGTTCTGGGAGACTTGCTCTTAGAGCTGCAGAGCACTTCACGCTGTCAAGCTCAGATTCCACAATACGTGAACTAAGTAGGTGGCTTGATTTCTCACTGCCCCTCTCTCTCTCTCTCTTTTCCCTCTCTCTCTGGTGGACACACAAGACCTATAGCAAAAATTAAATAATAATAATAATAATTAATAAAATTGGGGTTGGCAGGTAACATGGTGGTTAGAGGCGCTGGACTCCCACATGCCCAATTGTGGTTCAAGTCCCAGACTTGATGGCTCACTTTCTCTCTCTCTCTCTCTCTCTGTCTCCCTCTGGTCAAATTAAAAGATAAATAATAATAACAAATAAAATTAAAGAAATAAATCTTTAAATGATAATAATAAATAAAACAAATTAATAAGTCTTTCTAAAAAAGCTATGATTCTTTTTTTTTTTTTGGAGAAGTTTTTGCTATGGGGCATGTGTGCTCACCAGAAAGACAGAGACAGAGAGACAGAAAGTGAGAAAACACCCCCCAGGGGGGATGGCCACACAGCAATCCCTTCCCCTCCATTCTCCTCTCGGGATCTTTGGCATGCACGCACACGCACCCAGTGTGAGTTCAAGCCACCGAGTCTGGGACTCGAACTATGGTCAACTACATGGGAGGCCAGCAACATAGCCATTACACCAACTGCTAGTCCCAAAAAGCTATGATTCTTATAAGGCAACCAGAAATTTGAACACTAGCTAGATATTCAATGAGATTAATAATGATAATAAAAGTATTGATGTTTAAAATGAGTAACTGGGGACCAGCAGATGGCGTAATAGCTGTGTTGGCGGATTCCCACGTAGCAACCACAGTTCGAGTCCTGGACCTGGTAGCTTAAACTCACACTAGGCATGTATGCATACGTGCCCAAGATCCTAATATGCTGTAATGATGTATAGTGAATTAATGTAAAAAATAAATAAATTTAAAGAGAAAAAAAAAACTCACACCATGTGCATGTGTGTACATGCATGCCCAAATCCCGAGAGGAGAATGGAAGAGAAGGGGGTGTGGCATGGCCATTCCCCCCAGGGGTGATTTCTCGCTGTCTCTTGGGCGATCAAACGTGTCCTATAGCAAAAGCTTCTCTCTAAAAAAAAAAGGAGGGGTGGGCGCCAGCAGGTGGAATGGGGGTTAAGGCTCTGGACTCCGTAATGGCTGACTGTGGTTGGAGTCCTGCACCTGGCAGCTTGCTTCCTCATTTTCCTTCTCTCCAGCGAGTACATGTGACTTGTAGCAAGGTAAAAAATAATGATAAAATAAATAAATAATTCTTAAAAAGTTTTAGTGATCAGTTAGGAGATATGTACTGCAGTATTGATGAGGAAAAATGACTAATGTCTAGAATCTCTTCAAACTTACACAAGAGAATGGGAATGTGGCCCACATATGGCTAGCCAGGGAGGGTTACGCACACACGGGGTTCATTACAGTTCTGTGGTGTGCTTTTCTGTGTGTTTTAAACACTTCACTAAGAAAGATATAAGAATGGCCCAGGTTCTGTGGTGCAGTCAGTACCGTACAGGACTGCAGAGCCAGAAGCCACGTGCTGACCCAGTTCTAGTCCCTGCGGTGTTCAGCCTGAAAACATGCCGGGCATAGGCACACTGCCAAGGACCCTGGCGGACTGGAGAACTGCAGGAAGGGGTCATGGCATGACCCTGTGGAAGGTGTTCTCTCTCTCTCTCATTTGCACACATGCTCTATTATGAATTTTAATATATTTTTCTTTAAAGGTGAAGAGAGGAAGAATAGAATAAATAAAGGTAGGAAAGTGGTGGAAGAATAAATGGTGACTTTTTTTTTCAAAAAAGAATTATTAATTTAATTAATTATTACTTATTATAATTTAATTAATTAATTATTTTAAATTTGACTAGAGAGACAAAGACAGAGGAAGGGAAAGTCAGAAAGCAAGCTGCCAGATCCACAACTCAAACTGTAGTCATTCATGTGGGAGTCCAGCACCTTAACCACCATGCCACTGCTGGCCCCAGTGGTGAACTTTTATTAGAGTCTGGGTTTGTGTGTTACCTTCATCCCAGAACTAGGGGTCATTCAACTATCTTCTGGTTCATACTCCACAATTTTTTGTGGTTCTAAGTCATTTTCCCATTCTGCTCCTTTCTACTTTCCTATACAAAAGTATCTTTGTCAAACTATCCTGACTCATGTTCTCCAAGAAACACTGGGCTCTTCCCTCTTGCTACGATTTGGGGGTCAACCTGACATTATCAAAAAGAACACAGGCTCCAAGTGCAGAACGACGTGATGCTGAATCCCGTAACCTACACAGGCAACTCAGGTACCGTCCTCCCTTCCTCCCCAGGGGGGATGGCCATGCAGCAATCCTTTCTCCTCCATTCCCATCTCGAGATCCTGGGCACACATACACAGGTGCCTGGTGTGATTGTCAAGCTGCCATGTCCAGGACTAGATCCACAGAGTTGGCCAAATGGTATCCAGTGCCTTAACCATCATGCCACCTGCTGGGCCCAGAAGGCCAATCCTTATTGAGCATTATTATGGCTGACTTTTTCCATCCACTTCACATGCACAGTCCTGTTTAATTCTCACATCAGGCTAACTAGGGAGAAAACTGAGATTTAGAGAAGTTAAGACACTTGCCCAGAGTCTTAGAACTCAAAGATTTGTACCCAGTCCTGTCCAACTACAGAGCCCAGACTTTCAATCATCTGGGAAAATGCTAGTGGGAGCCGGGATTCCTGGCTTAAGTCTGAAGCTGTGGGAGACAGACAGGCACTCAATGAGGACGTGTGTGGAGACAGACCCAGCACCGAATATCTGAAAACAATTTCCACACAGTTAACTGACTCAAAACAGAACAGCTCTGGCCGGACGTCCATTTGCAAATCTGAGAACTCAGCATACGAATCCAAGACAGAGGAGGAAGGGTAGCTATCGCAGCCTTGAACCATTTATTTGTTCAGTCTAGAGTAAGTAAGATGGAATACCTGTCCAGCCTTGACAGTAACCTGCAAATTTTTTTGGACACAGACAGACATAGGTAGTAAACGCACAAATAGTCTACACTTACTCACAAAAAGTAAGCGGTCTCCAGCTTGTTTGGAAGAGTTACTTCCGATCTTTCATTTTCTCATCTTTGTTAGATAAATGGGTATAAGAAATAGTTCACATTTAGCTTTCAATATTAAAATCATGTAGCGTTTAAAAATATTTAAACATACGCAAGTACACAACTTGTGTACTCACTACCCAGTTTTATCAATCTTCACATTTTGCCATTTTTTTTTTAAGTATTTTTTTGCTATAGGGCTTATGCACTTACCAGAGACAGAGAGAGAAAGAGAGGAAAAGACAGAGTGTGGGAAAGGAGGTGTGGCCATGCCACAATCCCTTCTCTTCTACTCCCCTCTTGGGCTTGTGGGCATACACACATGCACTTGGTGTGCTATTCAAGCCACTGGGTCCAGGTCTTGAACTGCGCAGTTGGCCATGTTGGATTCAGCACCTTCACCTCCATGCCACCTCCTGGCCCAACATTTTACCATATTTTTATGAATGTTTTTTCTCCACAACTAATACAATATCAGTAATGGACCTAAAGTCTCCTTTCTCCCTCTCTCCCCAGAGATATCTATAAAAATGTGGTATTTAATCATTCCCATATATATCTTTATACTATATAATATACATACAGACATTAACAATATGCAGTGCTGTTTCCAAATTTTACATAAAACTATCATACTAAACATATTCTGTACCTTGCATTTTGCTCAATACTCTTTTCTCTTTAGATAGTTTGCTACACGGGCATTTGTAATGTAAGCGGCCTTATACCAAGGTATCATTTATTTGCAGATATGCCTTCAGGGTCTATGATCTGTCCCGCTGGTACCTTCGATATCCCTGCATCAATTCTACTTCCGTACCAACTACAACTTTATGAGAAGTCTTAATACCTGGTAGAAGTAGTCTCTTCGTGTTGTTCCTCATGTTCTCAATTCATTACTCTATTTTACTTATTTTATGCTCTAATTATCCAGTGCCTCAAAAAAATTTAGAAGATTTTCAAAAGTCACTGCATTGAAATTAGATCCATTTGGAGAGGATTTCCATACTTGTTAAATTGAGTAGAACCATCCACAACTATCGTCTGTCTCTTTTGTCTAAGCATTCTTATTACATCCACTGTGTGTTTCTTGAACCTCGTTCCCTGATTTATTTCTGAATACCTTTCAGTTATTTATATTATGAATAAGTTTTCCTCTTGCATTTTTCTAATTGAATACTAGTGATACAAAAATGCAAATTTTGTATGTTTCTTTCTTTTTTGCAACCTTGTGGAATTATATTATTTATAATGGTTGATCTAAAGATTTGTGGACATTTTTATAAAGACAATCATATTATGGAAATAATATTTTCTCTTTTTTGCTTCCTTTCCAATTCTTACCCATCACATTTTTTCCCCTTGCCTTGTTGCAATGATTAGAACCTATGGAATAGCTGAAGAAAAAAGTGACAGAGGACATACTTGTTTCCTTTTTGACTTTCAGAGGAAACCTTATTATTTTTGGGGGGAGAAGTTTTTGCTATAGGGCGCGTGCGCTCGCCAGACAGACAGAGAGCGACATAGAGACAGAAAGCGAGAAATCACCCCCAAGAGAGGATGGTCATGCCACAATCCCTTCTCCTCCATTCTCCTCTTGGGATCTTGGGCATGCATGCACACATGCCCGGCGTGAGTTTTAAGCCACTGGGTCCGGGACACGAACCGCGGTCGACTACAGGGGAGTCCAGCGACATAGCCATTACGGTAACTGTTGGTCCCTTCCAATAGAAACCATTTTTTTTTTTTTTTTGGAGAGGTTTTTGCTATAGGGCGCGTGCGCTCGCCAGACAGACAGAGAGAGACATAGAGACAGAAAGCGAGAAATCACCCCCAAGAGAGGATGGCCATGCCACAATCCCTTCTCCTCCATTCTCCTCTTGGGATCTTGGGCATGCATGCACACATGCCCGGCGTGAGTTTTAAGCCACTGGGTCCGGGACACGAACCGCGGTCGACTACATGGGAGTCCAGCGACATAGCCATTACGTTAACTGCTGGTTCCCCCAGTAGAAACCCTTTTGAAACTTCACCACTAATCATGATGTTTGGGGCCAGCTGGTGACATGGTGGTTAAGGTAGCTAGAGCCCACATGGCTGACAGGGCAACTAGAGTACTGAACCTGGGGCTTAAAAATCACTTGTGCGTACGTGCCCAAGATCCCGAGAGAAGAATGGAGGAGAAGGGATTGAGGCGTGACCATCCCCCCGGGGGGTGATTTCTCACTTTCTGTCTCTCTGTCTCTCTCTGTCTGGTGAGCACACGTGCCCTATAGCAAAAACCTCTAAAAAAAAAAAAGAAAGAAAGAAAATCATGCCGGTGTGCGTGCATGCCCAAAATCCAAAAGAAGGGATTGTAGCATGAACACCCCCCTGGGATTCAAAAGAAGGGACTGTAGCATGACCACCCCCCTGGGATCCAAAAGAAGGGATTGTAGCATGACCACCCCCTGGGATGCTTTATCACTCTCTCTCTCCAGTGAGCACACACTCCCTCTGGCAAATAAAAGAAAAAAATCATGGCATCTGACTGTTCTCAGTGGCTTGTTTTGCTATTGTTGTTTACTTCTGTTCATGGATGAGTGCTAAGTTTCATCTAATGCTTTTTCTTTTCTTTCTTTCTGTTTTTTTTAAAGAGATTTAATCTTTTTTGGGGGGCTGGCAGGCAGAGTGCTGGTTAGGGGTGCTGGACTCCCACATGGCCAACAGTGGTTCGAGTCTGGGATCTGGCGGCTTGTTTTCTCATGTCACCCCCCCCAACACACACACACACACACACACACACACACACACACAATCTGATCAAATTGAAAAAAATTAAAAAGATAAAGTTAAGTAAAATAATTCTTTTTTTTTTTTTTTGCTAGAACACAGAGAAAAGACAGAAAGCGAGAAATCACCCTCCAAGGGGGATGGCCATGCCTCAGTCCCTTCCCCTCCATTCTCCTCTTGGGATTTTGGGCATGCATGCACGCCTACCCAGCTTGAGTTTTAAGCCACCGGGTCGGGGACTCAAACTGAGGTCTACATGGGAGTTCAGCAATGTAACCTTTACACCATCTGCTGATCCCAGTAAGTCCAGCAACGTAACCATTACACCACCTGATCTCGATAAAATGATGCTTTTCAAATAAAATAAAATAAAAGAGGGGCCGGCAGGTAGTGTGATGGTTAAAGGTGCTGGATTCCACATGGCCAACCATGATTCGAGTCCTGGACCTGGCAACTTGCTTCCTTGCAATCGCAAATCTCTGTCTGTCTCTGGTCAAATTTTAAAAAATAATAATAATGAAAACTAATGGAATTAAATAAGTAATTCTTAAAAAGATTTCTTCTTTATTTATTATTATCATTATTATTGAACCATAGTCAGCCATGTGGGAGTCCAGTGCCTTTAACCACCACACCACCTCTGGACCCGCTTTTCTTTTGTTTCTTAATGTCTATTTCATGAGAGAGAAAGAAAAAAAGAATGAGAGAATGCATATGCAAAAGAGGTACCCCTATCAAGTTCTCACCATGCCACAATCCTTCCACCAGCCTCTCAGCCAGCCAGGATCATAGAAACAGGCAGGTGCCCCTAGATTGTTCAAGCTGACCCAGGATCCAAACGTGCACCTTCCATGTGGCTCCAGTATTCCAAAGTAGCAGTACCATGACTGGCTCCAGTGCTTTCTGAGTCTACGGACTACCTATCACTTTGGATTACTTAAACTGTGAATTGGGACACATTAGATTATAATGAAATAAATTTAAAGTGCTGGCAGACAAGAATTTTGGGGGGAAAAAATACAGACATAACAGAAAGTACAAGACTACTTCCCATGATATAAGATAGATATTGTTTGCTAAAACTGTTGTTTCAGCTGCTTACATGAGCATAGGTATCTGTGCTGAGTTGCTAGGTAAAATGGGCCTCTTACTCTGGGCTACATACAAACAAGCGAGAGAGAGACTGATCTACACTATTTCTGAAGCATGAAAAACCATGATAAAGGACCAATGTTGTAGTGTAAGGTTTTCTTAAAATAGATGGCATAAAGCTTGGGTTTTGTTCATTTAAAATACCCACATTTTCCCAATATTATTATTAAAATCACAATCCCTTGATCAATAAAATAACCCACATTCAAAAAAGCATCTGAGGCCACTCAAAAATAAGAGAAATAAGTTAAGCATCAATTTCTGACAAGGATCTTTCTTCAAGGATTGCTTTTGCAAAATTTTACATGTGTCTAATTCTGGGACTAGAGTATGTTTTATATTTTCAAACATATCTATGACCTTAAAAATGGATGGAATCTCTAGTCTAAAAAAAGACAATGCTAGTTTATATTTTTAAAATCAGAAGGTAACTTGACATTTGCATTCCTTACATCACAGTTTCAGTACTTGTGTATTCAAGTCCAGCTCACTCATCCCACAGCCATTTAGATTACTTAGACTGTGCTGACTAACTGCCTAGCCTTGACAGACTGTAAAAACAAACACGCCCTACAAACCCCACCTGTACATACGCAGACATGCAACGTTTCTCTCTGCCGGTCACCCGCAAAACCTTCCCATGGGACATTTCGGAATTGTTGCTTGCTTATGATCAGAAGTTCCTTGCTTATGACCACCTTACTCATTGGATTTATTTCTAAAAGTGTTGTTGGGACCAGCAGTTAGCGTAATGGCTATGTCACTGGACTCACATGTAGTTGACCATGGTTTGAGACCCAGACCCAGTGGCTTAAACTCATGCTGGGCGCGTGTGCGTGCGTGTGTGCGTGCATAAGATCCCAAGAGTAGAAGGGATTGCGGCATGGCCAATCCCCCTGGGGGTGATTTCTCGCTTTCTGTCTCTATCTTTCCAGCGAGCGCACACGCCCCATAGGAAAAAGACCACTACAAAAAAAAGAAAAGAGTGTGGCTGCCTCCTGATTATGCTGGATATGATTTGTCACAATGAGGCTCTTTAAAAGAAGGCAGCTCCTGAGAACCAGCAGTCAGTGTAATGGCTATGTCGCTGGACTCCCACGTAGTCGACCGTGGTTCGCGTCCCAGACCCGGTGGCTTAAAACTCACGCTGGGCGCGTGTGCGTGTGTGCCCAAGATCCCAAGAGGAGAATGGAGGAGAAGGGAATGCGGCGTGACCATCCCCCCGGGGGGTGATTTCTCTTTCTGTCTCTATGTCTCTCTCTGTCTGTCTGGTGAGTGCACGTGCCCTATAGCAAAAACCTCTCCAAAAAAAAAAAAAAGTCACAGCCCCTTCCTGACATACCATGTAGACAGATGTCCTCTATGAAAACCACTTCCAATTACACAGACATTAAAGGGAATGCACTATCGGTTTGAGCAATGATACTGATTTTGAATATACAGAATGCAATATCGCCTCTTCTAATTCCAGTTTTTTAAAAAAATCCTTTTAATTCCATGAAGCTATACAAATTTCATCAGCTGCTGTTGAATATATTCCAATAACATTCAAACTTAAGGCAAGCTGTTCTTATAGTCTTTAAAAGTTCCCCCAAATAACTTACAAATTGAGAAATGCACTAAACATTAATATATTATTTTTATGCAATTTTGTAATACCCAAAGCAGTATTATATAAATGCATAGCGACTGGGATTGCCAGGAGTAGATAAGAGAAAGCGAGGCTTTGCTTTTGCTTTTATTTTTACTTTAAATACTTCGGTACTGGGACCAGCAGGTGGTGTGGTGGATAAGGGCACTGGATTCCCACATGGCCAACCATGGTTCAAGTCCCGGACCTGGTGGCTTGCTTTCTCACTTTCCCTTCCTCTCTCTCTCTCATCAAATAAAAAAGAAACTAACAATAACAAATGGAAATAAATAAATAAATTATTAAAAAAAAATACTTCGGTACTGCTTAACTATTTAAAGTAAGTACTTCTTAATGAAAAATTGAATAAAGAAGAAGGGCGTAACTATGAAATCAAGAATTTCCACATTAATTTATTCTATACCCTGCCACCTCCACTCCTCTCCTCTCCTTTCAGGAGACGGCAGCCCTTCGACGGCAGGGACTTGATACCTTCTAGAGTCCTGTCTCCTCTGCAGCTGCCCCATAGCGACGTTACACATCAGGAGAAGCGGGGGAAAGCGATGAGGGTGGGAAGAGTCTATAAGCCTCAGAGTGAGCCTTAAAATAGTCACTTCTTTCTGGAAGGCAGACTTCAGGATCAAACCTATTACCGTCCCCTGTGAAATGCTGGTTTAACATCTATTTACAGCTCCAACTGCTCTTCTCCTAAAACATTTAGATCCCTGTTTGAAGGGGATGTAACTATAAACAGGAATTTGGAAATCCTCTATCCTGAACTGTCAAATACAATACTGTGGCGAGGCCATGGGTTTAAAGGAGGTCAAGGAGAACTAATCCATGAAAGCCGCTGTTGACAAACCTGTCCCAAATTTGCTGAAGGGGTGATTGGGATTTCCTGTTGCTTTCTCCAACTGAAAGAGTCTCCAGGCATCATTCATCACATTCTTCTCATGCTCCGAATCCACTGCATTCACTTCTCTGTCTTTGCAACTCTCATCAAACAGCGGGCACAGGAAAAACTGTGCAAACCTGCAGGGTGAGACAGAACCAACCATTTGAAAGCTGTCAGTGTGAAAGAGGAGCCTTTTAAAAATGTTTTTGTAATTTTATTTCCCAGGAAATGTGAATTCTATAAAATCAGAAAAAAATTACAATTTGCCATCAAGAAAAAGGAATATAAAATAAGCTCCAGGTAACGTAAGAAAAATATAATACCGAGCATATATAAATAAATTCAGGGGAGCTGATGGATCACAGACATGCTAAATACTTGGTGAACTATAAAAAGACTAACATCAAGGCCAATGGCAAGGTGGTTAAAGCGCTGGACTCCCTCATGGCTGACTGCCATTTGAGTCCCGGACCTGGTGGCTTCCAATCTCATTTTCTCTCTCTAGTTAAATTGAATAAATAAATGAATAAATAAATAAAATTAAATAACCCTTAAAAAAAAAAAAGTAAAAAGACTGGGGCTGGCAGGTGGCGGGGTGGTTAAAGGCATTGGACTTCCACACGGCCAACTGTGGTTCGAGTCCCAGACCTAGCAGCTTTCTCTCTCTCTCTCATCAAATTAAAATAAATAATTAAATAAGATAATTATTTAAGGGACCAGCAGTTAGCATAATAGCTATGTCGCTGGACTCCCATGTAGTCGACCGTGGTTCGAGTTCCAGACCCGGTGGCTTAAACTCACGCCAGGCACGTGTGCATACATGCCCAGGATCCTGAGAGGAGAATGGAGGAGAAGGGATTGCGGCGTGGCCATCGCCCCGGGGGGTGATTTCTCGCTTTCTGTCTCTCTGTCTCTGTCTGTCTGGCGAGCGCACATGCCCTATAGCGCCCTAAACCTCTCAAAAAAGAAAAAAAAAAAAAAAAGATAATCCTTTAATAAAAAAGATTAGCACCAAAAATTCAAGGCAGACTTACAGAGATGATAAATCTATTTGAGAATGGTAACTGGTATGTCTATGAAAACCTTGTTATATAAGACTAACTGTTTTCAAAAGAGGAAAAGGCAGGTGATAGTTCTCAGGTAAATAAATCTTATATTTATAGTTTTAGGTGTTAATTTCACTAAGACTCCAGCGCCCTAGGACAAACAAATTAAGTAACATACTTTTAAAAGGCTCGATTTGAATATTACTTTTCCTCTTACGGAGAAAAAAAATACATTTTAATTAGTGGGGAAAAAATACAATGAAAAACCTGAAGTATGACAGAGTAGTTTGACTAAGCCATGATTATAAGCTTTTATGATAGTAAGAAAGAGTCCATTAATTTTTAATAGGCAGTGATTCAACAAATAACCGGCATTCAACTTTAATGTAAATACTCAATATGCTCTTCTTAAAGCTGTTCTTTAGTAACAGTACCAAACTTTAACTAAGGTATCTGTAAAGAATAAGTTCATGCTCCAGTATCGGTTGTAATTTAAGTTATGATTTCATGTTCTTATTATGAAACTTTACATTTACAGTTACTTTTACATACCAACAGGTCAGATGAAGTCAGAGCAATGGTTCTGGGCTGCTCTTAATTGGCCTAAGAGGCTCTTGGGTTTATAAATATCTGTTACTACACCTCATAGTACAACCACCAAAGAGGTCATTATAATTCTTTTTTGGTTTTGTGATTTTTTTTTTTTTTTTTGCTAGAACACATGCACTTGCCAGAGACAGAGAGAGAGAGAGAGGAGAAGGCACTCCCTCTCCTCTGTCTCTCCTTCCCTTCAGGATTTCAGACATGTACATCCATGTGCCCAGGGCATTTCTTTAGCCGCCATGTCCAAGACTGAACTGCAGCGGCCATGTGGGATCCAGCTGCCTTAACCACTAGGCCATAGAGTGGCCCAGAGGTCATATTTACTACTTGACATGTATTTATTTTTAAAAATTGTTTTGCTAGAGGATACATGTGCTTACTGGAGAGAAACGGAGAAAGAGAGGGAAAGTAAGAAAGCAACCCCTGTGGTGGACGGTCATGCCACAGTCCAATCTCCTCCATTTCTCCTTAGGATTTTGGGCACACACGCATATGTGCCCTATGTGTTTTTAAGCCACCAGATACAGGCCTCAAACTATGCTGCTGGCCATGTGGGATCCAGTGGCCTTAACTGCCATCCAACCAGCTGGTCCCACGACGCTTATTTGAGGTTTATAAGTGAATATAATACAGTGCTAATATGATACTTTAAAGATATCAATCCAAAGGGAAATTCCATCTATCTAGAGTCTATAATCAAACACAGGTAAAAACAGAGGCACTCCTGAATATGTAACTTCTTTTATCTACCTCAACATGTCTAGGCTGAGAAAAAGTGCCTAATAACTACCTGCTATAATTTGAATATATCCTCTGACATAGCCAATATGTGTTGAGCCAATGTAATGACATTAAACTGGTGAAAAAAAAATTTTTGGAGAGGTTTTTGCTACAGGGCACATTGCTCGCCAGAGAGACAGAAAGCAAGAAATCACCCCCTAGGGGGATGCCCACGCCACAATCCCTTCTCCTCCATTCTCCTCCTGGCATTCTGGGCATTTACACACATGCACCCGGCATGAGTTTTAAGCCACCGGGTCTAGGACTTGAACCGGGGTCAACCACATGGGAGTTCAGCCATATAGCCATTATGCTAACTGCTGGTCCCAAACTGGTGAAAATTTGATCCAATTATGTTATCAAAAGGTGGGGCTTTGGGGAAGAGATTAGGGATTGGATAGTTAGGCCAGGACCTCCATGACTGAGACAGGGCAATGAGGTGGGCAGAGACCTGCATGGACAGAGACCACGCTGGCTCTGCTCGTAGTTCTGTCCTCTGCCATTCTGTGACGCCTGTGGACTTTCTAGTTGCTAGATTAAAGTCAAATAAGCCTCTATCAATTACTCAGCCTCGCGTACTTCCGTTGGCCATGCCGTAACAGACTAATACACTCTATATCAAAGCTGGATAGGTCCAGATACAGGGTTGTGTTTCTGACATGATATAATCAGGTTTTTACACCGATGAGCTTATACAAGTGGGTGTTTAAACTCTGAGCCAATGAGCAGACATCCTCTGTCATACAGAGCCCTATCACATGATCAGCAGCAACATGTGTAAAGCAGGAAATTAAATTCAGCACATGATCCAAAGGAACTCAAGAATGAAAGTCTTTTGGGAATACCTATAAAAAATAATACCCCTCAAACCTGTCGCCCAAGGATGGAAACATGAGCTAAACCAAGGAGGGAGCAGATTATTCTCACCCAGCCACAGATCCCAATCGCATGCCTTTGCCCTGACACTAGTCTCTGTTCAAAGCAATAAATGCAAACTATCAGTTTTTGTTTTAAAACATAATCACCATTATAAATTTAAGTAAGCAAATAAAGCTGACAATGACTAAAATTACTAAGTCAAACTTCATTACAGAACCATCAAAAAGCTGTAGAAATATGTCTTGGTAAACAGAGAAAACTAAAAATTCATCAAGGATAAATCTCATTTTGAATAATAAGGGTAAATCTCTCATATAAAAAAATTTAATTGTTAGCTGTACAAAAAAATTGACCAAGAAATTAAATTGTCATAGGGACCAGCAGACGGCGTAATGGTTACATTTCTGGACTCGCACAAAATCCACCTTGGTTCAAGTCCCAGACCAGGCAGCTTAAAACTGACACTGGGGGACCAGCAAGTGGTGTGGTGATTAAGGCACTGGACATTCTGACATGGCCAACCACGGTTCAAGTCGCAGACCTAGTGGTTTGCTTTCTCACTTTCCCTCTTTCTCTCTCTCTCTCTGGTCAAATTAAAATAAAATTAATGAATAGATAAAATCAAATAAATAATTCTTTGCTTCCTCTCTTCTTGCAAAATATTAGTAATGGTATTTAGTAGGTAATTTAAGAATTCATGGGCACCTTGCTCCATGTAGTTGTCAAAAAGCTC
>NW_006159692.1:4455053-4460691 GCF_000334495.1 Tupaia belangeri chinensis
AAAAATTGGTGTAATGGAACTCGTTCCAGAAAACACCTGCAATACATTGCCAGGGTTGAAGTAACAAATCAAAACATTCTGTATCTGCTAAGTACCCTTGAGAAGCAAAGACCTGAAGGAGGACAGAATATTTAGTCTAGCAATTATGGAACAGGAAGAATGTTTGAAAAGAATCTGGGGCCGCCAGATGACATAGTGGTTAAGGTGCTGGACTCCTACAATGCCGACCACGGTTCAAGTCCTGGGCTCAGCGACTTGCTTTCTCACTTTCTCTGTCTCTGTTTCTGTCTCTCTCTGCTGAGTACATGTGCCCTGAAGCAGATTAAAAAACGATAATGATGATCAATAAAATTAAATACATAATTCTAGAGAGAAAAATAAGGGAATCCATGACACTGTCACAAGTTATTCTTCATGACATGCTTTGAATGCAGCACCAGTTAGAGGGGAGGGGCCAGTGAGAATTTTATGAGTCCTTAGGTATTCTGTAGGCCTGCAGCCTGGTTCAAAGCCACACCGTTATTTTTCCTTTCCCACAGAGTAAATGTATGAGGTCTCTTGTGACTTTTTTAGAAAACACAGAGAAAAATACTAGTTAAAATACCCTTTGCTCAACTGTAACACCATAAAGCCATCTTTGTAAAAATGACAAAAACAATTGTTATTATGAACATGATACATGCACCAAGTTGAATAACCGATAGGCTATGTAACATTACCTGTCTAGGGCACCTTCCAGGTGTTCGTGGGAAACATCGAAATAGTAGTTGGTATGCTCTCCACTAGTGAAGGCGTTTGAACTTCCCGCGTGTTCGCTGAGAAACTGGCTGTACTCGTTTTCTTTAGGGTATTTCTTTGTTCCCAAAAAAAGCATATGTTCACAAAAATGACTTAGGCCAGCAATATTTGGAGGATCTGACAATGAACCTGAGAGAGATAATACATATATAATAAATCGTTTTTTAAAGTTGAAGGCTAATAAGTACAGACGAATTACAGATGATTTGGAATTCCTGTAAGCATAAAAAGGCCCACCATCCAATCAGAGAGAGTTAAGCACAGGCTGCTCTAAATTGGTATTTAGAAGGTAAACCAGCAGTCAGAAAGCACTGGGTACCAGCGCTTGACCTGACATGACTTTAGCTGGTGACCTTGGGCAGATTACTTAACCTCTTGGGACATTCATTTCCTCATGCATTGGAGGGAAAGAAAGAGTTAAATCTGCTCTTTTATAAGAACTAGACCTTTCCGGTCCTGGTTTATTTTATTGTGAGACTACATAGCATAGTGGTAAGAGCAGGGTGGGGGTTAGCGGTCCTACTAGCTGTGAAACATTAAGCACAGTGCTTTCCTTATCTCAGTCATTGTACGGAGACCCCTTTTAAGGGTCCTGGAGCAGAAGTCCATGGTACTTGCAAAGTACTCTACATCACAGCAGGTGATGATGGTTCTCTGCTCAACGCGACCTTATTTCTTCAATTTTAAAATGCCATTGAGTTAAATGAGAGCTTTCCAGAGGGGGGAAAAAAGAAGGAAGCAGCAACCCCCTACTAAGTGTTCACACAGATAAGCAGCAAGCTGACTGAAGCAACATTTCAGTGTGGAAGAAATATGTAAGTAAGAATCTATGGGAGATATTTATTAAGTGTACCAAAAAAAAAAAAAAAATCAGAACCGTGACTATAAAGGACGGGAACGTCAACCTTAGGTCAGTAAAATGGAATAAAAAAAAAAATCAGAACCATGACTATAAAGGATGGGAACGTCAACCTTAGGTCAGTAAAATGGAATAAAGTTTAATTCACAATTTTAAATCATACCTATGTGGACATCAAGCGCGGCTGACGACTTATCCGTGGTGGGATCGCTGATGAGAAGGACTTTGATCCCGTTGGCCAGCTCTAGCCCACGGTATTCTCGCTTGTCTTCAGGAGATTTGATAATGTGATTTCCTATTCTCTTGATGGCTGGATTACTCATTTTGCTGTAAGTCCTTTTTTGGAAACTGAAAAGAAAAGATGATTAATTACTGGACTGTGACTCCTTTTTCTTCTTAAGAACAAAAAATAACATCAAGCGGACGCACATAATACATCATCAGATAAAAAGTATCTGGAGGAAACTTTATTTATAGCCTCTCTACAGGGTACAGCCACTCCTCCCTCGTAACCCTCATTCTCTCAGAGAAATACTAATAATACACTCGGCCTCTGCCTCTGTAGAGTCAGTTAACTGTGAATCAAAACTATTTTCTAAAAAACTGGTTCTATATACAGATATTTTCCATCATTATTCCTTAATCGATTCAGTATAAGCATATTGATACAGCATTTATGTCGTAGGAAGTATCATAATGTAGAGATGATTTAAAATATAAGAGAAGATGCTTGTGGTTAGGTAAAAATCCCAGGCCATCCCCAGCCACCTTTTTAAAGCCAGGGCCTTGCTGTGTTGTAATCCACAGCCTCCTGAGTAGCTGGCCTATGAGCATGTGTCAACACACCCAGTTCTTAGCATAGGCCAGGAATCAAACCTGGGACTCCTGTGGCCTCAACCTGCTGAGCAGCGGTAGCAGCTACCAGAATGCACCCTGGGGACAGTGGAAGCCACTATGCCATTTTATCTGAGGGACACGAGCACGTCTGAGGATTTGGGTACCCAGGTGGGGTCCTAGAGCCAATACCAATACCAAGGAACGGCCTTGTTTTCCTGGAGCCAGGGTTCTGTCTAGAAGAGCAAATGAACGAGAATTTGAGACAGGGTGGGCTGGGCTATGAGTCGGTCAGGGTGCTTGTTTGGAGCGGTTTTCAGTAACTACTTTCACACATATTTCAGGGTATCTACTAGAGTAAGTGACGTGAGAGGTTTGAGAATTATTAGAGTCAAAAAACAATTATTACTGGGTCAGCCAGAACACTGTTCAACTGGACAACAGTCAGATAGGGCAGATCTGGAACTCAGGGCTCTGACACACATACGCTGAGAACGTGAAGAATGAAGAATAACCCCCAGTGAGGAACAATCCTGTGAAGCCCTAATACAAAACAAGCGATCTAGGCGGACCCACTACAGCAGCAAAAGCACGGACATACGACAAACAGTTGGAAGGACCCCAAGTAATCTTTTGTAATTTGATTTAGAGTTGAATGTCTAGCAGGAACAGGCTTACCAGAAGTGTTAGATCAATTCCTGACCAAGGGCTTCCTCTGATAGTCTCGTTTCTGTTTTGTCTCCTCTAGAAAGGCTAGGGTTATTTTGAGGGGAAGGACTCCCAGCACATAGAAACCTGTAGGGGGCTGGTTGGTGTTAGCGTAGTGAAGAGAGTCTGGGGTATGTATGTTTTTAGAGAGTATGGCAGATGTTATTTTTGTCTATACGGAGAATTTTTTCTTAGAATTATTTTTTCTTTCTTTTCTTCCTTTTCTTTTAATTTGATCAGAGAGGGACAGAGCAAGAGTGGGGGTGGTGGGTGGGGAAGAATGAGAAAGCAAGCCGCCAAGTCCGAGACTCAAACTGCGGTCGGCCATGTGGAAGCCCAGTGCCTTTAACCACCACGCCACCTGCCAATCCCAGTACTAGGAACTTCTTAACAGACAAAACTATTAAATCTGTTATTATTGACAGGATAACATACTAATCAGGTAAAGCCAAAAACATATCTGAAAGTTAAAAGCAAAGTGAGCCTGTGTTTGACATGTGCTTCTTAGCATACAAAAGAAACGGAGCTACAGGCAAATCAGAGCGTAAAAACGGGCATATAATTATTTTGCGTAAAATACTTTTTTTTTTTGGGGGGGACAATTTTTGCTATAGGGCCTGTGCGCTTGCCAGAGAGAAAGACAGAAAACGAGAAATCATCCCCCAGGGGGGATGGCCACACCACAATCCCTTCTTCTCCACTATGCTCTCGGGATTTTGGGCACGCACCCACACGTGCCCAGTGTGAGCTTTAAGCTGCCTTGTCTGGGACTCGAACCATGGTTGACTACTTGGGAATCCAGCAATGTAACTATTACCCTATCTGCTGGTCCCAGATAATTTTTTTTTTAATGTTAAAATTTGATAATTTTTTTTTAATGTTAAAATTTTTAGAGATTAAGAGAGAGAAAAAAAAATCAAATTTGTTTTTATCAGAATATCTTCCTCTCCAAAACTACCCATAACTATTCTTCTAAACTAAGTAATAACTGACAGACCAGGGCTGGCAGGTGGCGTGGTGGTTAAGGGCGCTAGTCTCCTACATAGCTGACTGCAGTACAAGTCCCAAACCTGGCATCTTTCTCTCTCTCCCTCTCTGGTCAAATTAAAATAAATAAATAAAGTTAAATAAAAAATAATTCTTTTAAAAATATAAATAACTGACAGGCCTATCTTATTAAGACTATCCTCTAGATCTTCTTTTGAGAAGATACTCTAAGTCTTCCTAAATGCATCAATACTGGTTTGTAAAAATCACATATTGCTTTACATAGATAGTGCTAAAGTCTTGCCCTATTTATAGCAAAAATAGTTCCTTGAAAAAATAAAGTGTAAATATAATACCACGTTTTGGGGACATGAGGCCACTGCTGGAGAATTCCAAAGTAATTTGGAAGTGAAAAGCCATTATTAACAATTCTTTTCTACTTCATTAGCCATGGGCCACTTAAGTTCAATGTCAAAGAGAGATGAAAATCTCTGAGACTTCTCAGGTATAATGGCACTGGACACCGAAAATAGGTGACTAGAAAGTCTAAAATATAGTGCTTTGTGATTAAAAGTACTAATTCTATTATACAGAAAATGGTCTATGTAAGACTCCAAGAAGGGGAACAAGGAACAGTCCTGGTTAAGGTATTTCCTGAAGGGCCATCTGTTCAGGCTGCAGCAAATGCCTTCAGTTTGTCTGTTTCAAAGATCTTCATTTGGGTTCAATATAAATGATAATGATTTCAAAAAATAAGTTGCAACCCTAGCAGCCCTGAGGCAGCCTCCATTGAGCCCCCCAGCCTTAAAAGGGGGCAGTAAGAAGCTCAGTGTTTGCTAAAGAGAAAGCCTGGCTCCTTTCCCAGCAAGACTCCACCAGAGGTAGGAGGGGTTGGTTAGGGCTTCTAGAACCCCACTAGGTGGGAGCACAAGCCAAAAGCTATTTCGGTTTAGTTCCACTGTCCAATTATAATAACTGTCTTACACACACCGAACACTAACCCTGAGAGCAGGATGCAGGCAGAGAACAGGATGAGAGTGAGAGTCCCCAGTCCGGTAAGAAGGATTTGCAAATGCTCAGAGCACATCACAGACACAGAGATAACTTATTTCGACGGTGAAGCTGTGCCTGATTAATATCCCTGGTGTGGCTGAGAATAAAGACGTGGGTTTATCCTGTAAATCACACATAAAAACTAGCCCAGTTACTTTTAGACATTTACACACAGAATCAAGAGCAGCTATAAATTTCCAAGCCAACAATGCTATCAGTCAATCATGACTTCTTGAGGGAGTATAAGTCAAACGCAATTGTAGGAACATTTTCAAACAAGACCCATCCCCAGCAATCCATATTCCATAGGCAGTCTGGCTCGAGCTATGGCATATCATACTCTATAAAGACTTGATCCTCACCTGCTGGAGGACTGAAAGAAATGACTGGGAACTCCTC
>NW_006159692.1:4462518-4479207 GCF_000334495.1 Tupaia belangeri chinensis
AACGGCCTTGTTTTCCTGGAGCCAGGGTTCTGTCTAGAAGAGCAAATGAACGAGAATTTGAGACAGGGTGGGCTGGGCTATGAGTCGGTCAGGGTGCTTGTTTGGAGCGGTTTTCAGTAACTACTTTCACACATATTTCAGGGTATCTACTAGAGTAAGTGACGTGAGAGGTTTGAGAATTATTAGAGTCAAAAAACAATTATTACTGGGTCAGCCAGAACACTGTTCAACTGGACAACAGTCAGATAGGGCAGATCTGGAACTCAGGGCTCTGACACACATACGCTGAGAACGTGAAGAATGAAGAATAACCCCCAGTGAGGAACAATCCTGTGAAGCCCTAATACAAAACAAGCGATCTAGGCGGACCCACTACAGCAGCAAAAGCACGGACATACGACAAACAGTTGGAAGGACCCCAAGTAATTTTTTGTAATTTGATTTAGAGTTGAATGTCTAGCAGGAACAGGCTTACCAGAAGTGTTAGATCAATTCCTGACCAAGGGCTTCCTCTGATAGTCTCGTTTCTGTTTTGTCTCCTCTAGAAAGGCTAGGGTTATTTTGAGGGGAAGGACTCCCAGCACATAGAAACCTGTAGGGGGCTGGTTGGTGTTAGCGTAGTGAAGAGAGTCTGGGGTATGTATGTTTTTAGAGAGTATGGCAGATGTTATTTTTGTCTATACGGAGAATTTTTTCTTAGAATTATTTTTTCTTTCTTTTCTTCCTTTTCTTTTAATTTGATCAGAGAGGGACAGAGCAAGAGTGGGGGTGGTGGGTGGGGAAGAATGAGAAAGCAAGCCGCCAAGTCCGAGACTCAAACTGCGGTCGGCCATGTGGAAGCCCAGTGCCTTTAACCACCACGCCACCTGCCAATCCCAGTACTAGGAACTTCTTAACAGACAAAACTATTAAATCTGTTATTATTGACAGGATAACATACTAATCAGGTAAAGCCAAAAACATATCTGAAAGTTAAAAGCAAAGTGAGCCTGTGTTTGTGCTGTGCTTCTTAGCATACAAAAGAAACGGAGCTACAGGCAAATCAGAGCGTAAAAACGGGCATATAATTATTTTGCGTAAAATACTTTTTTTTTTTGGGGGGGACAATTTTTGCTATAGGGCCTGTGCGCTTGCCAGAGAGAAAGACAGAAAACGAGAAATCATCCCCCAGGGGGGATGGCCACACCACAATCCCTTCTTCTCCACTATGCTCTCGGGATTTTGGGCACGCACCCACACGTGCCCAGTGTGAGCTTTAAGCTGCCTTGTCTGGGACTCGAACCATGGTTGACTACTTGGGAATCCAGCAATGTAACTATTACCCTATCTGCTGGTCCCAGATAATTTTTTTTTTAATGTTAAAATTTCTAGAGATTAAGAGAGAAAAAAAAAATCAAATTTGTTTTTATCAGAATATCTTCCTCTCCAAAACTACCCATAACTATTCTTCTAAACTAAGTAATAACTGACAGACCAGGGCTGGCAGGTGGCGTGGTGGTTAAGGGCGCTAGTCTCCTACATAGCTGACTGCAGTACAAGTCCCAAACCTGGCATCTTTCTCTCTCTCCCTCTCTGGTCAAATTAAAATAAATAAATAAAGTTAAATAAAAAATAATTCTTTTAAAAATATAAATAACTGACAGGCCTATCTTATTAAGACTATCCTCTAGATCTTCTTTTGAGAAGATACTCTAAGTCTTCCTAAATGCATCAATACTGGTTTGTAAAAATCACATATTGCTTTACATAGATAGTGCTAAAGTCTTGCCCTATTTATAGCAAAAATAGTTCCTTGAAAAAATAAAGTGTAAATATAATACCACGTTTTGGGGACATGAGGCCACTGCTGGAGAATTCCAAAGTAATTTGGAAGTGAAAAGCCATTATTAACAATTCTTTTCTACTTCATTAGCCATGGGCCACTTAAGTTCAATGTCAAAGAGAGATGAAAATCTCTGAGACTTCTGAGGTGTAATGGCACTGGACACCGAAAATAGGTGACTAGAAAGTCTAAAATATAGTGCTTTGTGATTAAAAGTACTAATTCTATTATACAGAAAATGGTCTATGTAAGACTCCAAGAAGGGGAACAAGGAACAGTCCTGGTTAAGGTATTTCCTGAAGGGCCATCTGTTCAGGCTGCAGCAAATGCCTTCAGTTTGTCTGTTTCAAAGATCTTCATTTGGGTTCAATATAAATGATAATGATTTCAAAAAATAAGTTGCAACCCTAGCAGCCCTGAGGCAGCCTCCATTGAGCCCCCCAGCCTTAAAAGGGGGCAGTAAGAAGCTCAGTGTTTGCTAAAGAGAAAGCCTGGCTCCTTTCCCAGCAAGACTCCACCAGAGGTAGGAGGGGTTGGTTAGGGCTTCTAGAACCCCACTAGGTGGGAGCACAAGCCAAAAGCTATTTCGGTTTAGTTCCACTGCCCAATTATAATAACTGTCTTACACACACCGAACACTAACCCTGAGAGCAGGATGCAGGCAGAGAACAGGATGAGAGTGAGAGTCCCCAGTCCGGTAAGAAGGATTTGCAAATGCTCAGAGCACATCACAGACACAGAGATAACTTATTTCGACGGTGAAGCTGTGCCTGATTAATATCCCTGGTGTGGCTGAGAATAAAGACGTGGGTTTATCCTGTAAATCACACATAAAAACTAGCCCAGTTACTTTTAGACATTTACACACAGAATCAAGAGCAGCTATAAATTTCCAAGCCAACAATGCTATCAGTCAATCATGACTTCTTGAGGGAGTATAAGTCAAACGCAATTGTAGGAACATTTTCAAACAAGACCCATCCCCAGCAATCCATATTCCATAGGCAGTCTGGCTCGAGCTATGGCATATCATACTCTATAAAGACTTGATCCTCACCTGCTGGAGGACTGAAAGAAATGACTGGGAACTCCTCCTCCGATGAATTCATCAACGGCTTGTCTATCTCTGTATTTATACTCTGAGGTCACATGTCTATCTCAGTTCCCTCATTAGCATACAAAACCCTACAGGAGTTACTTTATTTACTGCAAACGCTCTCCAATAAGCAAGCACTCTGACATTTTAGATGACAAGCTACTGATAGCTCAACTGCTTTCCCAGACATTTGATATTTTTAACCTGTCAAAGTCAAAATTTTAGGAACAATACAATTACTCTCAATTTTAGAGACAGTATCATATTTTGGAAAATTGAAAATAAAGCACAGAATTGTCAGCTTTCAGCATGCTGATAAACTGAAGAGATGTCCAGTAAGTACAACGTGTAATTGTGTTCAGAATTTATGACAATGACTATAATCACAAAAGGTAAAAAGCTAGAAGAGCCATTATTTAGTCCTTTCTATTCACAGAACGACAGCACTGGCTCTTCCTGCCAGCCCATTAAAACTGCAAGTATCAGAAACCCTCCTGCACCAGAATCCGCATTTTAATAAGGTCCCCAGGTGGGCTAGTCCCTCATCTAATCCATAAGGAAACAGAAGCTCAGGGAGGTAAATCACCAGACCAAGCTCATACCAGAAAGTTACAATTAGAATTTAGCTCTTAGGCCAGCTGGTGGCACGGTGGTTAAGGAGCTGGGGTCCACATGGCCAATGTATAGATCCAGTCCCAGACCTGGTGGCTGGAAAAACACGCCTGTGTATGTGCTTGCATGCCCAAAATCCTGAGAAGGGACTGTAGTGTGACAGGCTCCACAAGGGGTGATATCTTGCTTCCTCTCTCTCTGGCTAGTATGCACACACTGCAGCCAAAAAAACAAAAAACAACAAAAAAAAAAGAGAACCGAGCTCTTAACTCCCAGTCCTGCGTCCAGCCCCCACATCTAACAAACATTTAAAGAGACCTGTTAGGTCCAGACAACACATCGGGCATGCTGGCTACAAAGGTGAACACGGTGGAGCTCTTGATAAAGGAGAGAGACTATCCTTTAAGTGTGGTGATGAGGCTGTCCCCGGCACGAGGCAGAAATAAAAGGGGGAAACAAAACCCTCTCTAGGAGACCAGAGAGAGAGGAGAGGAGAGGAGGGGGGAGGAACTCTCTAGGAGACCAGAGAGAGAGGAGAGGAGGGGAGGGAGGGAGGGGAGGAGAGAGGAAGGGAGAGGAGGGGAGAAGCAGCACACCAAATAAAAGGCAAGGGGTCAGAGTAGAAGGAAACACCTAAGCGAGGCTTGGAGGTGTGAAGAATATTGTGGAAAAACAAGAACTTTGGCGTTAATGAACGACAGCCAGAACCGCCACTCAAAGATAGAACAAGGACGGAGACATCAGGTAAAATCCCAATTTGCAGGTTCACAAAAGCAAATCCCCAAAGAAGTCATTTCCAAATCTGCAGACCAAGGTAAATTTATAATAAAATCTTTAAATTTTTATTAAAAATATTTCATTCAGGGGCTGGCAGGTGATAGTGTGGTTAAGGCTGCTAGACTCCCACATGGCTGACTGCAGTTCGAATCCCAGCCCTGGCAGCTTGCTCTCTCATTTTCCTTCTATTTCTCTCTCTCTGGTCAACTTCGAAAAATAAAAACTAAAAAAAAAAGTTTTAAATGATAATGAATACAATTTCATTTTTAAAATTCCTTTAAAAATAAGATTTCATTCAGATGACCTTTCAAGACTTTTTTCTCATACCTCTTGGAGTGTTTAACAGCCTACTTACTAGCAGACTGGGCGATTCTCCTTTGCTCTTTGCTCCCTACCCACCTTTGCAGTACTAGTACCCCCACAGGTATAAAATTAGACCTGGTATAGAGATAATGACCTAGAAACCCAAACAGGTGAGTGATCATGCTAATAGTCAAATTACAGTCAAATCCTCCCTTCTGTGGAATCCACCTACTCACTCCCCAGGCCAGAGGTGGAAGTTTAGACCTATGGCACTCCTGCACATGCCAGCAGAGCCCAGAGAAACAACGCCTGGGAGATGAACCACACAAACATCTCTACTTCCGCGCAAAAGATGCACGAAAATAAGCAGAGCGGTGTCAGGACAGCTGGAGGCGGCATGAACCCTGGGACGCCTCAGTGTACTAACACAGTTTCAGACCACGTATTCCCAAGAGCCAGTAATGTGACTTGACCTAAAAACAACATGTCTCAGGGAACCATCTGCCCATGGCTTTTCAGTTACAGGGACAGGCGTACCTCACTTCACACACCAGCGAGATCATAAAGGTGGGTATAAAATAAAGACCCGTCAGTTAAATCTTAAACTTCTCATGGTGAGGTCCTGTCTCTGTACTGGGCACAACATCAGCCATTCAACTCTCTGGCCTGGCTCCCCAGAAAGGAGTTTATGATCAGCAAGAGAATCCTTAGATAAATTAGGGTAGTTGCAATTGACAAGACTCCTATAGCAATATCATTTTAGAGAGACGCGCTTTTGCAAATTTTTAGTTTTGATGCACACATATCAGTGGCTATCAATTCCAAAAGTGACAGGCTTAACACCAGCCACTTTACAGAAACTTCATAAAGGTTTAGGCAGGTAAACACAACTTCCATGTGATGATTTCTGCCACACAGTTAACTACACAAGGTTTCTTACAGTTGTAGTTCAGGGGCCCAGGATGTTTTACAGGTAGCCTTCTTCCACATGGAGTCTTCAGGTTGTCAGAAAGTATAAGATAGATAAGCCACTGTACAAAACCAATCCTAACCACCACTCATGTTTTTAAAAAAGTGGCGGAGACTTGGGGCCAGCAGGTGGTATGATGGTTAAGCCAGCTGGATTCCCACATGACTGACTGTGGTTCAAGTCCCGGACCTGGCAGCTTGCTTTCTCACTTTCCTTCTCTCTCTTTGTCTCCCTCTGGTCAACTTCACAATATTAATTAATTAGTTAATTAAATTTAATAATAACACTGAATAAAAATTTAGTAATTATTATTTCTTTTAAGTGTTGGGGACCACCAGATGGCGTAATGGTTACGTCACTGGACTCTCACATAGTACACTGTGTTTTAAACCAGACCCAGTGGGTTTAAACTCATGTTAGATGCGTGTTCGTGGTGCCCAAAATCACGACAGGAGAATGGAGAAGGCATGTGTGGCCATCCCACCAGGGGGTGTTCTGTCTCTGGCGAGCACACATTCCCTAAAACAAAAATCTCTCTCTAAAAAAATAAAAATGTCATATGCTTTACAAACTGCTCATGTAACCTTTCCAGTCTCCCAAAGCCATGGGTCACAGCAACTGTGAGGGCCACACGCCCCAACCCCAGATGAGAAACAAAAGCCTGGTGACTAAGTGACTTGTTGAGGCCGGTTGATCTGTGGCAAAGCTGGATCCACAGAGAAAGAGGACGCGTGGGCAGGGGAGGAGCAGAAGGTGGGGCTTAGGAAGCCACGGTGCCCTCTCCAGTTCCCAGTCCCCACCCTCATAGGCCTTCGCTGACCCCATTCTTTTCCCCTTACAATATCGAATAATAAAAACCAGGAAATAAAAGTTAAAATCGATCAGAATGAATGCTCCAAGGAGAGCCCTCAGTGCTTCACTCCTTCCCTCACGTAACAGGTAGTGGAAGGAGCCCTGAAGAACGCCTCGAATCTGCCCGCGGAGCCCGAGCTGAGAACCTTACTGTCTCGGTTTCTCCATGACATTTCCTAAAGAGGAAAACGTATGGCAAACTGTGTAACCGGCTGGAGAGAGAGAGTGAGCATATAGAATTTGTGATCAATAAATGGGCCCTTTCAGGAAAGGAAATATGAAAATAATTACTACAGCAGACGCATAGGTTTACGGTGACTTATCTTTCAAAAATATACCCTGGGTCCAGCAGGTGGCCTAGTGTTAAGGTGCTGGACTCCCACATGACCCACTGCAGTCTGAGTCCAACTTGGCAGCCTCAAAAATCACAATGGGCGTGTGTGCGCGCCCAAAACCTCAGGAGGGGAAAGAAGGAGAAGGGATTGTGATGTGGCCATCCCCCCGCGGTCATTTTTCACCTTCCCTCTGTCTCTCTCTGGCAAGCACATGTGCCCTATGGCAAGAATCTAGGGACCAGCAGTTAGCGTAATGGCTATGTCGCTGGACTCCCACATAGTCAACCGCGGTTCGCGTCCTGGACCCGGTGGCTTAAAACTCACGCCGAGTGCATGTGTGTGCATGCCCAAGATCCCGAGAGGAGAATGGAGAAGGGACTGCGGCGTAGCCATCCCCGCTGGGGGGTGATTTCTCGCTTTCTGTCTCTCTGTCTCTGTCTGTCTGGTGAGCGCACGCGTCCTATAGCAAAAACCTCTCAAAAAAAAGAGAAAAGAATCTAAATAAATAAATAAAACAGTCTACAAAACCTCTAGCAATTATCATACTCAACAATAAACTAATGCAAAAGTTACTATCACAACTATTTAACAATATACAAATAGCTCTAATCAGTACAATAAAACAAAAGAAACCTAGCACATAAAAAAAGGAAAGGTAACTAACAATTTATATGCACATGGCTGTGTACACAAAAAATCCTAAGAATCTACTGACATTTTCTATTTCTGGGTAAAATAAAGTAGGTCGTGGAAACTGATTCAGCTTCAACAACCACTATAGAAAAAGCCACAATAGGGACCAGCAGGTAGTGTGGTGGTTGGGACGCTGGACACTCCCACATGGCCAACCATGGTTCGAGTCCCGGACATGGCGGCTTGATTTCTCGCTTTCTCTCTCCTCTCTTTCTCTGTGTGTTTCTCTCTGATCAAATTAGGATGAAATCAATGAATGAATAAAATTTTTTTTAAAAATGAGAAAAAAGAAAAAGCCACAATAAATTACAAAACCACAGTTTCAAAGATGTTAGAGAGGACCAGCAGATGGTGTAATGGTTACGTCACTGAACTCCCATGTAGTCGACCGTGGTTTGAGTCCTGGATCTGAAGGCTTGAAACTCATGCTGGGCATGTGCGTGCGCGTGCCCAAAGTCCTGAGAGGAGACTGGAGGAAAAGGGATTGCCGCATGGCCTTTCCCCCAGGGGCTGATTTCTCACTTTCTGTCTCTCTGGTGAGCCCATGCACCCTACGGCAAAAATCTCTCTTTTTAAAAAAGACTTTGGAGAGTTGTGGAAGCAAGGAATGGATAAACTGGAATTCCAGAATGGGCAAAGGCCTCTCAGGTGAGCCGATGACCACCTGTTTTCTTCTTGCTAATTCTAGGAGTGGATGAAAGGTCAAGACTGATCCCAGCAGAGGTACTCTACTGGGAGAAGAGAAATCATGGAAGTTTCTGTGGTCACATGACATTGGTGAGGCGGCAAGGGGGGTAAGGTGCTAGATACTCCCACATGGCCAACCACAGTTCGAGTCCTGGACCTGAAGGTTTGCTTTCTCACTTTCCTTCTCTGTCTGTCTCTCTCTGGTCAAATTAAAATAAATGAATGAATAAATAATTAAATAATTCTTTAAAAATTGGTCAGGCAGATTAAAGCCCCAAGAGGCCCCAAATTTGCAGCTAATTTTCCTCACAGGCAATATTCTGAGATACTATTACATTTCATAGCATGACTAAAATGAAAAAGGGCAAATACCAAGTGTTAGAAAAGTTACAGGGCAGGCTGGCAGGTGGTGTGGTGGTTGAGGTGCTAGATTCTCATGTGGCTAACTGTGACTCGAGTCTCGGGCCTGGTGGCTTTCTCATTCTCCCTCTCTCTCTGTCTCTTTCTGGTCAAATGGAAGAATAATGATAATAAATAAAACTAAATAAATAATTCTTAAAAGAAAAGTTACAGGGTAACCTAAACCCTCATACCCTGCTGCAGGAATCCATATTAGTAACACAGGTATTTTCAAACACTGGTACTATGCACTAGAGCTGATGACATGACCCAACAATTCGAGGGTTAGAGATATATCCAAAGTAAATGCATTTATATGTTCATAGCAGCACTATTTATAATAGCCAAAATTAAAAATGATTGAATGCCTACAACAATAAAAAAGATAAGTTGTGATACTTTTTTTTTTTTTTTGGAGAGATTTGCGCTCGCCAGACAGAGAGAGAGACACATAGAAACAGAAAGCGAGAAATCACCCCCCAGGGGGGATGGTCACGCCGCAATCCCTTCTCCTCCATTCTCCTCTCGGGATCTTGGGCACGCACGCACACGCGCCCAGCATGAATTTTAAGCCACCTGGTCCGGGACGTGAACGCAGTCGACTACGTGGGAGTCCAGCGACATAGCCATTACGCTAACTGCTGGTTCCCAAGTCGTAATACATTTATATGACGGAAGAGTACACGGTAACAAAAAAGGGTAATACATGGGTAGAACAAAGTACAACGATGAGGATGAGTCCCATTAGTATAAGACTGAGGGAAAGAAGCTAAATATTCTCTCATTTATAAAAAGTAAAAGAACAAGTACAATTAAGCTATGTCTTCATGTCAGGATAGTCATTACCACGAGTTGGGGTGTGATTAGAAGGGAGCGTGAGGGGAGCTTTGAGATGCTGGTCGAAGGCTGGTTATACAGGCACTCGGCTTCTGAAAACCCATCAAGCTGAAGGAACACTTACACTTTATTACAACAAAAAGTTCTTCAAAACAGAGGTTTGGTTTTTTGGGGGCGGGCGGGGGATTGGTGGCATAGCGTTAAAGTGAAACACTATGCGAGGCTGACCTGCGTGTGACAGTTCTAGCTTTGTGTCCAAGAACTCCCAAGTAGGCGAGGCATGCCTGTGCCCATAATCTGGTCTGGGTGAGGCTGCGGGTGGATCATGGCATCGGGGCCCTGACAGGGGCACTGTATTTCTCAGTCTCAGTCTCTCTCTCTCTCTCTCACTCGCGGAATACGAACCTAGAAGCAGTACCACCTGAACACTGGGAAGTAGCTCTCCATACCAAACAGGTGCTAAAAAAGGTTTGCTTTTTTCCAACGGACAGAATCAAGCCTTTATTATTCACTATATATGGTCTGAAAACTAGCTGTTAGTAGTTACTTACTTTAGGCCCCAGTGAAAATTTTTAAATAAAACCGACACAGTGACCAATTAAGAATAGCAAGCACTAAATGTTATACAAATAGAAGCAAATATATAATACAAATAAATGATTAAACTTTGAATAACTTTTTCCATCAACAATTTTCAACATTTATGTCAACAGCTCTTCTTTAATTGCCAGATGGCGTGAGTGCTCATGAGAGAGCGAGCGAGTGAAAGTGCCCCCCCCCCCGTTAGGGCATGTTCACACTGCAATCGTTTTTCCTCCATTTCTCCTCCCATCAGGATTTGGGGCATGCCCACAAACACCTGGCATGTCTTTCAAGCCACTGGGGCCAGGATTCAAACCATGGTTAATCATGTGGGGTCGGCTCCCAATGCACAGTACTTAAGCACTGTGCTATGTGGCTGGCCCCGTATCAAACAATGTCTAACCCAGGATTTGAGCTGGGTGGCTGGGAAGTTTCCAGGTGACTGGGAAGCATTCTCTGACTCATTCTCTGAGGTCAGCTGTCCAAGGGCAGCGCACCACCAACACTCCACCACCTGTACGGAGGGCCTCTCTCCACCCGAGGGCTCAGTTCTACCCCTGCGTAGACTCTGGTTCTGACGGAAGGGAACCTGCCCACCTCAGGAAATGCTGGGTCGGGAGACCTCTCCTGCCCAGCGATCCACCGGCCATTTTTGCCCGTATTTAGTAATGACACGTCGATTTTACCTTTTACCAAATGACCTCTGCTGACTGGATCCCGGACAAGCTGAACACTGTGGCCCCACTCAGCACTGCCCATTAAGTCAGGTGAAATGTTCACATGGGTCGACTCAATCGACAGAGGTACCTAGGGCTGTATCAGATGGGGGCAGCCTTCAGAGTTCCTCAAGTAAAATAGGTTTAAATGAACGTCACCAAGACACACTGCCTGGTACGTAGTAGGTGTCCGCATGCGGTCACCGTATTATTATAACACCACTGGTCCTCTGGGTGAGGACACAAACAGGCCACCTCAATAACCACCTTGTTATTACCTGCATTCTTAACACATACTCATGCGAATTCCAGTTGCGTACTGTCATCTCCACAGGTCAAAAACACTCACTGGGTAGGTTGGTAATAGGATGGTAATTTATAAGACCATCAGGGAACCAGGTAAATAATTACCTCTTTATAACTGCCATAGGTGAGACAAGATTTATACTCAATAGTCCTCAACAGGCAGCAATTTTGCTCCCTCACTCACAGAGGACACCTGGCAAGGTCTGGAGCCTTTTCCTTTTTTTTTTCTGAAGTGTCATTCATTCATATCTTCCATGAGAAAGAGGTGGAGAGAGAGGCACTGGCAATAGGGCCCTCATGCCATAACCCACACCCAGCCTCAGCCAGCCTGGATCACAGGCACACGTTCTGTGCATGTGAAGTGCAAAGGGAAGCCTCACACAAACCTGGGATCCCATGTGGGCTCGACATCCCAGAGAGCTGCATGATGGCTGTGCCAGTGGCTGGACCCTGGAAACGTTCCGGACTGTCTCCACTGAAGGGTTCCTACTGGCACGGACGGAGCAGAGGCCAGGCTGCTCAGGACAGCCTCCACAACAGAGAACGACGAGGCCCAGTAGGTCAACCGTGCAGAGGAAAGACCCTACAGCTCAGAGCTCTGACTTTATCCTCCAACATAATGGTCAAGAATCACTGGAACCAATTCTATCCACTTATAATAAACCTGGGTGGGGGCCGGCAGATGGCATGGTGGTTAAGGGTACTGGAAACCCCCATGATCGATCACAGTTCAAGTCTCAGAACTGGTGGCTTGCTTTCTCATTTTTTTTCTCTCTCTCTCTCTTTCTCACTCTCATTATCAGTCTGTTCCTCTCTGGTCAAATTAGGCTAAGTGAATAAATAAATAAAGTTGAATAAAATAATTTTTTTTTTAATGTTTAAAGAAATAAGGGGTCGGCAGGTGGTATGGTGGTTAAGGCAGCTGGAATCCCACATGGCTGACCATGGTTCAAGTCCCGGACCTGGCAGCTTGCTTTCTCACTTTCCTTCTCTCTCTCTGGTCAACTTCAAAAGGATAAAAAAAGTAAAATGGCAATGAATAAAAATAATTTTCAAATAAATAAAAATTTTAAAATAAACCTGTGTGAAATCCTCATCAAAATAGAGAAAACTGGGGCTGGCAGGTGGTGTGATGGTTAAGGGTACTGGACTCCCACAGGGCCCCGGTTGGGTTCGAGTCCCAGACCTGGCAGCTTGCTTGCTTTCACATGTTCCCTCACTCCCTCTCTCTCTTTTTCTCTCTCTCGCTCTGGTCAAATTAAAAGAAACAAAATTAAATAATTATTTTTAAAAATACAGATAACTACCTATAGTAAACTCCCATTTATGTGTCTAGCTAACTAGCTCTTTTTTTTGGAGAGATATTTTGGCTACAGGGCGCGTGCGCTTGCCAGACAGACAGAGAAGACAGAAAGCGAGAAATCCCCCCCCAGGAGGGATGGCCACACCGCAATCCCTTCTCCTACATTCTCCTCTCAGGATCTTGGGCGCACACGTGCCCAGCGTGAGTTTTAAGCCACCGGGTCTGGGACTCGAACCGCAGTCGACTACATGGGAGTCCAGCAACATAGCCATTATGCTAACTGCTGGTCCCTCTAGCTAACTAGCTCTTTATAAAGAAAAATCTAAACAAGAAAGGTTTCAATGAAGAGATGAGGGAAACGTAATGAAGACGGAGACAGTGAGGTTGCCAGGAATCTCGTTCTGAGTGTGCACATCCTATAACAAAAACAAAAAAAAAAAGAAGAAAAAGAAAAAGCATAAGAACAAATTTTTTTTTTATTTTATTATCATCATAATCTTCTTTCTATTACACTAGATTACATATAACTTTACATTGACTTCCATTGCTTTTTCAAAAGGGAATGCCATGCATGTCAGTCAATACAGAGATATCAATCTCCCCGCTTTATCATTCAATATCTTTTCCATGCTTTTCCCAATAATTATTATTATAATTTTTTTAAACAGTCAATCACTATTTCTCATTTTGCTTATTAAAAAGACTTCACCCATCATGAAATACTTCCCAGACCGGTTCAGTTGAGAATACTATACATGTCATCATCAACAGGTAATAAACCATATCTATTTCTCATTAACATCCTGCCTCTCTATTGTTCACTGCTGTCTTTATCCTCTTCTCTCTCTTTTTTTTTTTTTTTTTTTTTATACTTTGTTTTTTATTAGGAATCTCGTTCTTGAGTAAGCAACTCCGTGTACAAGTGAAGAGGTCAGTCTTAGAAAGAAGAGCAGCCGGTGTGTCCAGACAGACCTTTCCTGGACGCTCAGTCGCTACCTTGCAAAATGCACACTTTTTTAGGGTTTGTATACTTCAATGAACCCCTCGGACAGACCATATTTTTCCCATTTTTCCCGGGTGGGGAAATTAAGCCTTAGAACTTACTTGGTTACAGCTGCACAGATATTAAATAGAAGACATAGGGGCTGGCCCTGTGGCCTAAGAAAGCTGGACCCCAGGCAAGCAGGTGACATGGTGGCTAAGGCCCTGGATCCCACATGGTCAACTCCACAGCTGAGGTCCTGGACCCCCAGCAGCCTAAAAAATACGATAGGCACATGTGCATGCATGCCTGAAACACCAGGAGCATGCAGAAGGGACTGTGGTGAGGCTGCCCCACTGGGGGTGCTTTTCATTTTCCCTCTGTTTCTCTGGCAAGCATACATAGACTCTGGGAAATTAAAAAAAGGGGGGTTGGGAGGGAGGGATCATGGTGGGGAGAAGCGAAACATTTAACAGACACAAAAGTGGAAAGCTATCTGCTGCTGTGCATGGCAGTACCTTTGGCTGGACTAATACGCAGTGCTCATGGCTGGAGAGTCCATTTTGTATGTCATAAAGATGTACAGTAATTAAATGTAAGAAAAGGGGCCAGCAGGGGTCGTGGTGACTAAGGCGCTGGATACTCCCACATGGCGGACGACAGTTCGAGTACCGGACCTGGCTTGCTCTCTCACTTTCCCTCTCTCTGGTCAAATTAAAATAAACGAATGAATAAAATTTTTAAAAAAACATAAAAAAAAATTGGGGCCAGCGTGGTGGTTAAGGATGCTGGACTCCCACATGGCCCACTATGGTTTGAGTCCCAGAAATAGTGGCTCGCTCGCTCTTTCTCTCTCTCACTGTCTCTTTCTAGTCAAATTAAAATAAATAAAGTTAAATAAAATAATTATTTTTTTAGAAAAAAAGATTTTAAAAATGTTTTAATTATTTTATTTAAAAAATGTTTTTAGGGACCAGCAGATGGCATAATGGCTATGTCGCTGGACTCTCCCATGTAGTCGACTGCAGTTCAAGCCCTGGACCTGTGGCTTAAACTTACACTGGGCACATGTGTATGAGTGCCCAAGATCCCAAGAGGAGAATGGAGGAGAGGGATTGCGGTGTGGCCATCCCCCCGGAGGGGGCGATTTCTCGCTTTTTGTCTCTCTGTCTCTCTAGCGAGTACACACACCCTATAGCAAAAACCTCCCCCCTCCCAAATTTTTTAAAGTTTAACTATATTTTTTAAAAGAATTATTTTATTGAACTTCATTATTTATTTTAATTTGACCAGAGAAGGACAAAGTGAGAGAAAGTGAGAAAGCAAGCCAGCAGGTCTGGGACTAGAACCGTGGTCAGCCATGTGGGAGCCTAGCACTCTTAACCGCCATGCTACCTGCCAGCCCCCTAAATTTAACTATGTTTATTTAAATTTGACCAGAGAAAGAGAGAGAGAAAGAGAGGAGAAAGGAAGAAAGGAAGCCACCGGGTCTGGGACTCGAACCGAAGTTGGCCATGTGGGAGTCTAGCATCCCTAACCACCACACCACCTGCTGGCCCAAATTAATTATTATTTACTTTTTTAGAGAGAGATTTCTTGCTATAGGGCATGTGTGTTCACTAGAAAGAAGCAAACAGAGACAGAAAGCGAGAAATCACCTCCCAGGGGGATGGCTACACCGCAACCACTTCTCCTCCATTCTCCTCTTGGGGTTGTGGGCATGCACGCACACTCACATCCGGCGTGAGTTTTAAGTTGCTGGGTCCAGGACTCAAATCGTCAACTATGTGGGAATCCAGGAACCATCATAACCATTTTGCCATCTACTGGTCTTTTAATTTCTTTAAATAGAAGAACTAGGATTTAACCCCAAATCTTTAGACACCAAAGCATCATGCTCTTAACCATGTCACCAAGGTAAGGTTTATTTTCTCTATAGACACTAAATGTGCGGAGATACAGATATTCATAGAAGTGTTGATGGTTACTTACAGACAATCAAGTAATCTCTATTCTTTGAATTTTTTGGAATAATACCCCCCAAAAAATCTTTGAAAATTAAACTTACTGAACTCAAATGCACTAGTCTCTGCTTACTAAATTTATAGCTCAGGCTGAATATATATATTTTTTGAGAGGTTTTTGCTATAGGGCATGTGCACTGGCCAGAAAGACAGAAAGACAGAAAGCGAGAAACCGCACGCCAGGCGGGATCGTCACGCCTCAATCCTTTCTTCTCTGTTCCCTCTCGGGATCTTAGACACGCACACGCACCCAGCATGAGTTTAAGCCACTGGGTCTGGGACTCAAACCGCAGCCAACTACATGGGAGTCCAGTGACATAGCCATTACGCCAACTGCTGTTCCCAATATATTTTTAAAGAATTATTTTATTTTATTTCACTTTTGTTTGTTTGTTTGTTTGCTACAGGTCACATGCACTCAACAGAGAGAGAGAGAAAATGAGAGAAAGAAAGTTATAGCCCAGGTCTAGGATTCGAATAGTGGTTGGCCATGTGGGAGTCAAGTGCCTTAACTACCACGCCACCTGCTGGCCCCAAATAAGTGTACACATAAAGTATGAGGACATTACTATCAGGGAACCTTCCTCACTATCAGGGAAAGGAGTTACAAATACAGAAAGGAAAGAGGCTAAAATTAACCTTGCAGTTTTGGATTAGACTTGGAGGTATCTGTGAATTTCTGTTTTCAGTATATACAGGCAAATACGGAAGAAACGAGATATAAACCTGCGTCACACGTATACTCATATCCGATTATGTATACGTGTTTATGGACGCCGATACTCACACACGTGCCTACGGAAGTACCTGTTCACTAGCACACTGGGGCTTCCCAGCTGTCTGCCATCCGCGAGGGCCCGCGACAGCAACTTCCCCTCCGCCCCAAATCGCAGCGAGTCCACGGAGCGCCGAGTCCACGGAGTGCCGGGACGCGGCTTCTGAATTTTATCCTCCACCGAAAGGACCCCGCGGCTTCTTGGAGAAATGGCTGACTCCAGGACCAGAGCAGGGAAAGTGCAAGATGAGCAGGGAACACCTTGGCTGGGCCAAAAACAAGTGCAGGAGCCAGCCTGGAAGGGCTCCCGCCCGATGCCCGTATGTGGGGTGAATTTAAGCACTGGATTAAAGAACAATAGTAAAGGATTAAAAGCCGTGAAGAAAGTAGGACGCTGTAAACCCATAACGATAAAGTAAATAAAATGAATAAACTGAAAGTCTGATGAGGAACACCACCGTAACGTAGTTCTAAAGAACCTCCCCAAAATGTACTTATAAGAAAGGGAACAAAGAGTCGCTTTACAGTAGAGAACCCTGGCTAGAACTCCGAGGAGGAGCGCAAAATACCACCAGTAAAGAGACACATCAAATCCGAGCACCGCCGGACAGATGCAGT
>NW_006159692.1:4479217-4486849 GCF_000334495.1 Tupaia belangeri chinensis
CGACCGCACATAGGCATGGAGAGCAGAGACCGGGGCTTCTGCCCCATTCCTGCCAAAGGCGGGTGACCTGCATCTAATCGTGAGCAACAGTGAGGGACGCCCAGAACTAGGGGCATCCTGCAAAGGAAAGGTCTGTTCAAGAGCCACGGTCGTGAAAGGCCAGCACTGGACAATTCCAGTCTGAAAACACTAAAAAGACCTAACAAAAGAAAGATACTCAACTGAATTCCTTCTTTAAAGGATATAATTGGAGGACCAGCAGTTGGCATAATGGCAAAATAGGTAAATAAATGAGAAAAAGGAAATAAAGGAAATAAAAAATCTTCTGTGAAAAATTCTAATTAATAAATAAAAAAGAGGGAAACGATTACCAGTAGGTGCAGTACGAAATGCTGTAGACGCGATCCACCAGAGGATGCAAAAAATGATTTGTATAGTCCCAAAGTATCTCACCCAAGATACTCATCAAGTAACAAGGTAAGAAATTTATTTCTTGCTCTTGGGACCAGCAGGTGGCGTAATGGTTACATCACTGGACTCCCACGTAGTCCGCCGGGGTTCGGGTCCTGGACCCTGTGACTTGAAACTCCCATTGGACACATGTGCATGTGTCCCCAAGATGAGAATGGAGAAGGGACTGTGGTGTGGCCATCTCCCCTGGAGGGTGATTTCTCACTGTCTATCCTGTCTTGCTGATGAGTGCACATGCCCTATAGCAAAAAACCTCTCAAAAAATATATATATATATATAATTGGGACAACTGATTAAAATATGAATGGGATCTGAGGTTTAAATGCTAGTAAGGTATTGGGGGGGGGGTGGGCAGCAGGTAGTGTGGTGAAGATGCTGGACTCCTACATGGCCGACCAAGGTTCACTTCCCAGACTGGGAGGCTTGAAACGCACACCCAGCTTGTGTCCTGAGAGACGGGAAGAGAAAGGACTGTGGCATGGCCATCTGCACTGAGGTGCGACTTCCCTCCCTCCCTCCCTCCCTCCCTCTCTCTCTCTCTCTGGTGAGTGCATGCACCTTACAGCAAAAATCTCTCTCTGAAAAAATATGGTAGAAATGTATCAATGTTCATTTTCTTAGCTTATTTTTGCTTTGTTGTTCCTTTATAATAATTAATAATAGTATATATTTATTTATATAATTGTATATATTTATGGGGTACAATGTAATATTTTGGTATATGTATATGCTGCAGGATTGATTAAATCAAGCTGATTAACACCTATCACCTCATATACTTATTTTTGGGGATGAGAACATTTGATTTTTTAAAAATGTTTGCCAGAAGGCACATGCGCTTAGAGAGAGACAAGAGGGAGGGGGAGTGAGAAAGCACCCCCATGGAGAGTGGGAAGCCACATTCCCTTCTCTATTTTTTCTTTCTTTTGGGATTACACGTGCCCATCTGCATGTGCACACCCAGACTGGCATGTTTGTCAAACCACCCAACCGTGGAGTCAGCCACATGAGATCTAGCTGCCTTAGCCACAATGCTGCTGGCTGCCCTTAGACGGAAGGATTTTTGACAGGGCCTTGCCATGCCTCCCTGTGCGCTAGGATTTCAGGCACCATCACCACACCCAGCCTTTTTAGGTTGTCCTGGGAACCAAATCCAGGCCTACCATGTGGCTCAGCCTTGCAGGGGCATCCTACCAACTGCACTACCTGGGCCTCAAGCCGCAGGATTTTAAAGTGTTTATTCACATTTTTTTTTTTTGGGGGGGAGAGATTTTCACTGTAGGGCGCGTGTGCTCGCCAGACAGACAGAGAGAGACAAAGAGACAGAAAGCGAGAAATCACCCCCCAGGGGGGATGGTCACGCCGCAATCCCTTCTCCTCCATTCTCCTCTCGGGATCTTGGGCACACGCACACGTGCCCGGCGTGAGTTTTTTAAGCCACCGGGTCCGGGACACGAACCGTGGTCGACCACGTGGGAGTCCAGCAACATAGCCATTATGCTAACTGCTGGTTCCCCACATTTTTAAAATAACAACTGCAGGGGCCAGCAGGTGTGTGGTGGTTAAAGCACTGGACTTCCACATGGCTGACTGCAGTTCAAGTCCTTGAACTGGTGGCTTGCCTTCACACTTTCCCTCTCTCTCATCAAATTAAAATAATAATAATAATAATGATAAATAACGTTAATTAAATAAATCTTTTTTAAAAATAACAACTGTAAAACACATCCACTTGCTTTATTTTATTTCATTTTTTTTAGTTGAGTTTTAGTTTTGCTATAAGGTGCATGTACTCACTGGAGAGAGAGAGAGACAGAGAAAGAGGAAAAAGAGGAGGAAAGAAATCCTCCATGGGATGATGGTCATGCTGTAAATCCTTCTCTTCCATTCTCCTCTTGGGATTTTGGGCACCCATACACACACATCTGGTGTGTTTTTCAAGCCACCAGGTCTGGGACTCAAACTGCCAGTCTGCCATGTGGGATCCAGCTGCCTTAATCATCACGCTACCAGCTAGCCCCAGCCACCTCCTCTACAGCTCAGCGTACTAACCCTAGAGTGAAAGGAACACAAACAGAAGGAAGCAACATGTCAGCACAAGGAACAGAAAGGAATTGTGCACCAGTAGAAGCCAGAGTTGTTGAGAAATCAAAAAGTACTAGGATTAACAGAGATTTGAAGCTACTTATTCCAATGCCTAATAATAGAGGCCCATGCAAACTAACCAAGCTGGGGCCAGCAGGTGGCGCAGTGGCTGAGGCACTGGACTCCCACATGGCTGGCCACAGTTAGAGCTCTAGAAATGGCAGCTTGCTGTCTCACTTTCCCTCTGTCTCTGTCTCTGTCTCTGTCTCTGGTGAGGACATGTGCCCTACAGCAAATTTAGATATTGAAATGTTCACTTTGTGAGCTAAATAATGTGACTGAATGTATATAAAAAATTAAAAGAAAAAACCCAACAAATTAAATATTAAAAAAATAATAAAATAACCAATCTGGGCTATGTCAAAGTGACTTTTTCACTAGAACACGCCAGCCCCTAAGGTGACAGAGCTGTAGAAAGAATAAGGTATTTTCTCAACTGGGTGGCAGTGAGGAGGGGTGTAAGGTACAAACTCAAAACTAGGAGGCAGTCTCACTGGTATCTTCCTGAACAAGCTCTGAGCTAAAGAATAGTTTACTTTCGGGGCCAGCAGGTGGCGTGCAGGTTAAGGCACTCATTCCCACTGAGCCGAATGCACGAGTCCCAATCTGGAAGCTTGAAAATCATGTAACGTCCATGAATACCCAAAATCCCAAGAGGAGACAGAAGAAAGGGGTTGATTTCTTACTTTTCCACTCCCTGTCTCTTCCCATCTCTCTTCTCTCTGGTGAGTGCATGCGCTCTACGGCAGAAACCTTAAAAAAAAAATTTCAAAAACAAAACTTAATTTACGGGGGCAAGTAGACAGCATGGGAATGAAGATGCTGGATCCCACATGGCCAGCTTTGTAGGTCGAGTGTGCCCATGTTTACCTGTGATCCTGGCTGACAGAGGGGCTGGGAGAACACAGCTCAGGGTGGTCTTGTAATCTCTCCCACCTTCCCCTCTGTCATGAAAGAAAAAACTTTCAAACAGTTTTTTGGGACCAGCAGGTGGCGTGGTGGTTAAGGCACTGGATACTCACTCTCACATGGCTGACCACGGTTTGAATCCCGGACCTGGTGGCTTGCTTTCTCACTCTCTCTCTCTTTCTCTCTCTCTCTCTTTCTCTTTCTGTGTGTGTCTCACTCTGGTCAAATTAAAATAAATGAGTGAATAATGAGAACCAGCAGTTAGCATAATGGCTATGTCGCTGGACTCCCACGTAGTCGAAAGCGGTTCGCGTCCCTGACCCGGTGGCTTAAAACTCACGCCGGGCGCGTGTGCGTGCATGCCCAAGATCCCAATAGGAGAATGGAGGAGAAAGGATTGCAGCGTGACCATACCCCCTGGGGGGTGATTTCTCGCTTTCTGTCTCTATGTCTCTCTCTCTGTCTTTCTGGCGAGCACACGCGCCCTATAGCGAAAACCTCTCCAAAACAAAAGAGTGAATAAATAAAAAAAACTAAATAAAAAGATAATAATGATTTTTAAAAAAGTTTGTTTTGTTTTGTTTTAATTTGCTGGCAGGCACGTGTACTTGCCAGAGGGAGACAGAAAAGTGCAAAAGCACCCCTACGGATTATGGTCAGCCACAGATCTTTCCCTCCATTTCTCCTCCAAGGATTTTGGGCATGCATATATGAGTGTGTTTCTTTTTTCTGTTTTGTTTTTAGAATTATTTCATTTTATTTATCATTATTATTATTTTTCAATTTGCTACAGGGCATGCTTGATCACTAGAGAGGGAGAAAGAAAGAGAGAGCGGGAAAGTGAGAAAGCAAGCCGCTAGGTCTGGCGCTCAGACAGCAGTGGGCCACTGTGGGAGTCCAGCGCCCCGACAACCACACCACCTCCTAGCCCCAACCCAGCGTATCTGTCAAGCCACCAGGTCTGGGACTTGAATCTTGCAGTCAGCCATGTGGAATCCAGATATCTTAGCCACCAAGCTATCAAAGTTTTGATTTTATTATTATTAGTTTTACATTTGCTATAGGACATATGTGCTCACCAGAAAGAAAGAGAGCGAGAAGGAAAGAAAGAAAGCAAGTCACTCCGTCTGGAATTCAAACCAAGGTCAGCTAAATGGGAGTCCAGCTTCTTAATCACCAAACTACCCACTGGCACAAGGTTTCTATTTTTTAATTTTTAAAAAATTTATTCAGAGAGAAACAGAGAGAGAGAAAGTGGAAAATCAAGCCACCAGGTCCAGGACTCCAATCAAGGTCGGCCACATGGGAGTGTCTAGCACCTTAACCACCATGCCATCTGCTGGTTCCCAAGGTTTCTATTTTTGGGGGGAGGAGGGAAAGGTTTTTGCTATAGGGCGTGTGTGCTCACAAGAAGAACAGAGAGAGACCAGTCCAGTTGACGTAATGGCTATGTTGCTGGACTCCCATGTAGTCGACCACAGTTCAAGTTCCAGACCCAGTGGCTTAAACTCACACCAGATGCGTGTGGGTGCGTGCGTGCCCAAGATCCCAAGAGGAGAATGGAGGAGAAGGGATTGCGGTGTGTCCACCCCCCGTGGGGGGGTGATTTCTCGCTTTCTGTCTTTCTGTCTCTCTCTGTCCTTCTGGCAAGCTCATGCGCCCTATTGCAAAAACCCCTCCCCCCACAAAATAACTAACTACTAACTGGCTAAGAGAGGAAGTAGGAAGAATCAGAAATATGTAAATAGAAAAGAGAATGGTAAAACAAGACAAAAACAAAAAGACGAACAAAAACTCATGATTGGATTCTGCTCTTTGGCTCAACAGTGAACAGCAGTTATAAAATCATAATAAACACCAAATTGCAGATTTTGCTGTCTGCAAAAATCTGTGATTTTGGTAAGATGGAGTACAAGGAAAGGCTAAAGAGAGTTAAAGCTGGGGTCAGCAGGTAGCGTGGTGGCTAAAGGCACTGGACTCACCTATTGCCAACCATGGTTCAAGTCCTGGATCTGGTGGTTTGCTTTCTCACTTTCTCTCTTTCTCTGTCTCTCCCTGGTCAAATTAAATAATAATAACAATAAACTTAAATAAAATAATTCTTTTAAGAATTATTTTATTGAATTCATTTATTTATTTGACCACGCCACCTGTTGTCCCCAACAACAATGAAATTTTAAACTCAGCCATATATCAAACAGATTCATTTTAAGTTTTCTCTTAAAGGGCAGGATGTTTGATTTTTGGGGTATTTGTGATATCTTGTGTATTATTAAGAAATTCGAGCAGTGAATTCAGAATCTCATTCCTCAGAAGTCAGTTATACAAACATGGCATTTAGTTTGCCCCACATACCCACTTTCCATTATGGGTTAAAGAAAAAAAAGAAAAAGCTGGTAAATGATGGGCCCCATCGTGCTAGTCACTGCACTGCTGAATATTTTTTATTCAGTTATTATTACAAGAAAACTTGGATCCTTTTTGACAAAAGGCCCATAATAAGTAGTTCTATTTTCTTCATAAACTAATCTTTACCTGAAATGTTGTTGTTATGCTACCAAGGAAACTAGGGCTATTTAAAAAATAAAAAATGTTGAGGGAACCAAATGGCTATGAATATTAATATGTATCAGATGACATGTCAAAGGCATCTTCTTTAGTACACATCCTTCAGTCCATAAAACAATTACATAACCTCCGCTGCCAGAAACTCCATTATACCTGCATCATGATTCTAACCGATTACCAGGCGTTTTTCCTAGTCTCTGAACAACCGTTTGCTATAGAGCAAAGCAAAACTTTTTGGGTTTCAACAAAGACTAGGGTTTGTTTTTTTAAAGATTTCATTTTACTTTATTTCAATTTGACTAGAGAGGGACAAAGTGAGTGAGAGGGAGAAGGAGGGAGGGAGAGAGAGAGAGAAAGCAAGTCAGCAGGTCTAGGACTCGAAACACAATCAGATATGTGGGAGTCCAGAGCCCTCAACCATCACTCCACCTGCCGGCTCCAAGATAAGGGTTTTAAAACACTTTAGTATCAGACTCCTGGCAGTAGTAGAAACTTGGAAGTTGATCTAGAGACCAGGGCAAAACCAAGTTTAGAATCCAGGTGGGGACCAGCAGTTAGTGTAATGGCTATGTCGCTGGACTCCCATGTAGTTGACTGGGGTTCGAGTCCCGGACCCAATGGCTTAAAACTCACGCCGGGCACGTGTAAGTGCGTGCCCAAGATCTCAAGAGGAGAATGGAAGAGAAGGGACTGCTGCGTGGCTATCCCCCCTGGGGGGTGATTTCTTGTTTTCTGTCTGTCTGTCTGGCGAGTGCACGCGCCCTATAGCAAAACTCTCTCCAAAATAAATAAATAAATAAAAGATCCAGGTACACTGAGCTTTGTATGGAGAGCTCTTTTCCACTATGCTGTCTTCTCTTATGCCCTGTCCCTTGTGCAATCAACTTAATTCCCAGGGAAAACTCAGAACTACAAGCAACCCTGAAGATACACATTAACTTCTAATTTCTTTCTTTTTCTTTTTCTTTTCTTTTTTTTTTTAAGAGAGAGATTTTTGTTACAGGGTGCATGCACTCACCCGAGAAACAGAAAGCAAGAAATCAGTCCCCAGCGAGGATGGCCATGCAGCAATTCCTTCTCCTCCATTCTCCTCTGGGGATTTTGGGCACACACGCACATGCGCCTAGCCTGAGTTTTAAACCACCAGGTCCAGGACTCAAACTGCAGCCGACTACTTGGGAGTCCGCTCAGACCTTACCAGTCATATTTTAAATGCTTCCTGTAAATCTCCCCGTGGCTAGCCAGCAATTGCTTCAGTCTCAATACTCCTAGCTCACCACCTACCGTACATCTTTTCAAAAACTGCCTCCCTGTTTCTACTAGAGATGCCAAGTTGCCTCGAGGGAGGTAGACAACAGAATGGCCAACCCCTGAGACTCTTCCATGAGCCACACCCGGCTAAGGCACTTACCAGCTGTGTCTTTCAGCACGTTAACCTCCTTGGCCTCTTTGAGCCTCTGTCTCCTCATCTGAAAAAAGATCATACCACTTCCTGGGAACCAGCAGTTAGCATAATGGCTATGTCGCTGGACTCCCAC
>NW_006159692.1:4486920-4494738 GCF_000334495.1 Tupaia belangeri chinensis
GAGCGCACGGCCCCGGAATGAAAAACCTCCAAAAAAAAAAAAAAAGATCATACCACTTCCTCACAGAAATTATTGTGGCCAAACAAGACAACAAATGCAAGGTCTTCAAAAAATTATGGAAAATAGGTATGCAAACATTATGCATAGATGTCAAAATGGTTCTGCACCAAAATAAACTCTAATTCCTTTTTTCCATCAACTTTTTGGAGTTCCTACACATGGACAGCTCCTAGCACAATGTATGCATGTAATATAAATAAATATTAACTATTAAATCTTTTTTTCCCTTCATACTTGCCAGGGAGAGACAGAGAGAGAGAGGGAAGAAAACTGAGAAACCACCCCCCGGCGGGGGCATGGCCATGCCACAGTCCCATCTCCTCCACTCTGCTCTCTGAATTTTGAGCATGTGCACACATGCATGCAGCTTGATCATCAAGTCACCAGGTCTGGGATTCGAATCACAGTCAGCATGTGAGAGTCTAGCACCTTAGCTACTACCTGCTGGCCCAGCTACTGAACCTCTTCGGACTAACCAAGAGCCTTAGAGCTCAGTTTACTTAGTCTCCCTGGCACTTGTGTGTTGTCAGGCTTTGTGTCCATTTCCTTTTTCTTTTTTGGAGAGGTTTTCGCTATAGGGCGCGTGCGCTCACCAGAGAGAGAGACAGAAAGACAGAAAGTGAGAAATCCCCCCCCAGGAGGGAGAGCCACACCGCCATCCCTTCTCCTCCATTCTCCTCTCGGGATCTTGGGCATGCACGCACATACGTCCAGCATGAGTTTCAGTCACTGGGTCTGGGACTCAAACCGCAGTTGGCTACATGGGAGTCCAGCTACATAGTCATTATGCCATCTGCTGGCCCCTGGGTCCATTCCTATCCTTAGGCAGAGGAAATTTTAGAAACTCCTGTTTCTGAACCCCAGCTCAGGACTCATCAACCTAAACTCTTCCCTGATCTACCGATCTACAAAGTGGATCATCATTTTGGTTCTCTTTCTGAGTGCCTAAGGAGTGATCAGGCCACTGTCTACGGCCCTAAGAAGCCCCAAATCCATCTGACTTCCTGAGGGTAACAGCACCTCTCAAGGGCCTACGAGACTATGCCTCTGTGCACCCTGCTGCACTTGACCAACTCGTTTTCTTGGCCTGCCCTGGAAAACCGGCCACCTGCCGGGCAGGACCTGGCTGGATTTCTTTCCACCTCCTGCAGCTGAAATCTCACAAAAGTCTTCCTACCCTGGCAGCCCCTTCGAGTCTAGGCTCACCTCGGCACCAACCGTCGTCATTCAGGCTCAAGATCTTAGGCTGCCCTAGCTCCCTTTTCTGCCGCTCCCAAGCCCAATCAGCTGCTAACGCCTCCTGAGTCTTCTTCCACACGTCTTCTGCAGACATTCTCCTTTCCCTGTCATGTGCACTGCTTCTTTACTCTTCATTAATCTCTGTTGGCGTTTCAAACTGTTTCCAAAAACAGCCAGATTAACCCAAAAGACAGCTTCTGTATGGCATTCTACTGTTTAACAAGTATCGGAGGCTCTATACTTCCTACAGGGTAAAAATCTCACTGTCCAGGGGCCAGATGGTGGTGGAGTGGTCAAATGTGACACTCTGCAAGGCAATGCCACGTGGGAAGGTTCCCAGTTCATCTGCAGACTACTCCCTGAACATGCAGGCACATACTTGCACATAGTCCAGGGCAGGCTGAACGCTGGGGGTACATCGAGGTGTTGAGACGTGGTTGGGGGCGCTATTTCTCTCTCTCTCTCTCAGTTCCTCGCTCTCATTGAAGAAATAAATTAGCTTAGAAAAGAAAATTCACTGTCCTTTGCTTATAATGTGAATTTTCTTCCTTCAACACCTTTGCTAATACCATTCCTTTGATCTAAAATGCTCTCTCAGAGGCTGAATAGTGGCCTAGCAGTAATGCAATGCTCTGCAAGGCTGACTCACATGGGAAGGTCCCATGTTCACATCTGGAGACCTCCCTGAACATGTTGGGCCTGCACACACCTATGATCCAGTGCTGACAAGCTGGGGGTTGACTGCAGCATGAGGATTCTGTTGGGGGCGCACCTCTCTCCTCTCTCATTCATGGAAGAAAGAAAGAAATGTTAAAAAATGAATAAATAAGTTTAGTGAAAGGTCAGAGGCAAAAGAGTAAAATTACGATGTAAGAATGAGGCTCGGGACCAGCAGTTAGCATAATGGCTATGTCACTGAATTCCCATGTAGTCGACCATGGTTCGCATCCCGGACCCGGTGGCTTAAACTCACACGGGGCGCGCGTGTGCGAGCGTGCCCAGGATCCCAAGAGGAGAATGGAGGAAAAGGGATTGCACTGTGGCCATCCCCCCTGGAGGGTGATTTCTCGCTTTCTGTCTCTCTGTCTGTCTCTGTCTGTCTGGCGAGCTCATGAGCCCTATAGCAAAAACCTATCAAAAAAAAAAACGAGACTCGAAGAGGATAGGATTTATGCCTGGCTGTCTTTGCATCCCCAGCACAGGGACTGATCCCTGTGAAGACTGTCACATACAGGCTGAATGAGTAGATGGTGAGCAAACTAAAATGAGTAGATGGTGAGCAGACTAAAGACAACAGAGAGGACCTACCAAGGTTCCAGAACCCATCGTACCTAGAAGATCTACTCTAGGGCTGTCACCCTGGCTGAAAAACAGATTGAGCCTCTGGGTACATGTTTAGAAGATCTAAAATACCGATAGAAAAACAGAGAGGAAACCACTTTCACAAAAACAGAGTGGACACTGCCCCTCCACAGCTGCTAGTGAGACTGTCCTCGACTCTAACTCTCAGGGCAGATCGTAACTGTTTACAGTGTGTGGATTTGGCTAATGCTGATCAAAGATACTCAGGGGTATCCTGTCCTTTTAGACTATTAAAAGGCATTTTTCTGGTTAGAAGTACTTTAAAAGCCTACATCTTAATAATTAGTCCCGCTTGGCATACCACTGTTTCCAAAGTCTGCGGAATAAAGAAATGCCAATAGCGTGCTGCCTGCAAAGTGAGGTACACGCCTGATCTGGCGGTTTATCCTCTGGTTGCCAGGGTCTGGGCTGTTGCCTTCAGGTTCTCCAATAATTCAGGTAATTCCACAAGGTCCAAATTTATCCACTATGGCTGAACAGAGACGATAATGAGGCTACTTTTTAAATGAACTGGTCTCATACAAATGCTTGAAGACCATCTCTTTCTCAACCAGACCAGAAAATAAATGCAAAAATACTGGCAGAGGCAGTAAAATAGTTAAAGCGCAAGGCCCACCATGGTTTGAGTCCTGGACTTGGTGGCTTGCTTTCTCACTTTCTCTCTTCTGTCTCTTTGTCTCTCTCTCTCTCTCTCTGACTCTCTCTGGTGAATACACATGCCCTATAGCAAATTTTAGGAATATGTAGTAATAATAACATTAAATAAATTAATTCTTTGATTTTCTGCTATTTTGAGATTTCTGCCAAGTGGTTTTTGCTATAGGGCTCATGTGCTCACCAGACGGACAGAGAGAGACAGACAGAAAGCGAGAAATCGACCCCAGGGGGGATGGCCATGCTGCAGTCCTTCTCCTCCATTCCCCTCTCAGGATTTTGGGCATGCACACACACGAGCTGGGTGTGAGTTTCAAGCCACCTGGTCCAGGCCTCAAACTGCTGTCAACCACATAAGAATCCAGCACCTCAATTGCTTTGCCACATGCTGGCCCCAAATAAATATTAAAAGAAAAGAAAAGAAAATGAAAACCACCTCAGGCTCTGATGCCAGACAGACATTGGCTGAACCCCAGTTACTGTAGCAAATTAACTGCCCAGTGGCCATCTCCATTAACACTCTTCCTACTGTGTACAGCAGGCCTGATTGTCTTCTCTTTTTTTTTTTTTAGACTTTTGCTTTAGAGCACGTGCACAGTCAGAAATAGAGACAGTGAGAGGTAAAGTGAGAAGTCATTCTCCAGGGGAGATGGCCATGTCACAATCCATTCTCCTCCCAGGACCTCGGGCATGCACACACATGGAACGTGGCCTCTGCATCAAGCTGCCAGATCCGAGACTCGAACTGCAGTCGGCCAGGTGGGAGTCCAATGCCTAAACCACTACACCATTTGCTGGTCCCTGATTACCTTTCATAAGATTTGAATATGGGGACCACCTGTGGCCCGGTGGTTAAGCAGCTGGGTCCCATATGGCAAACTGTGTAGTTTGAGTCCTGGACCCAGTGGTTTGAATGCAGGTTCAAAATCCCAAAAGGTGAAATGGATGGGGAGGCACTGCAGCATGACCATCCTCATATGCGGTACTTTCTCTTTCTCTCTCTCTCTCTCTCTCTCTCTCTCTCTCTGGAGAGCACATGCATCGTCTAACAAATTTTTTAAAATAATATTATTTGGGGACCATCAGTTAGCGTAATGGCTATGTCACTGGACTCCCACGTAGTCGACTGCAGTTCGAGTCCCAGACCCGGTGGCTTAAACTCACGCCGGGCGCGTGTGCGTGCGTGCCCAAGATCCCGAGAGGAGAAGAATGGAGGAGAAGGGATTGTGGCATGGCCACCCCCCTGGGGGGCGATGGCTCACTTTCTCTCTCTCTGTCTCTCTCTGTCTGTCAGGTGAGCGCACACGCCCTATAGCAAAAAACCTCTCCAAAAAAAAATAATAATAATAATATTTGAACGTGTGTTCGCTTCAGATGTTGTTAGTACTTTCCTTTCTTCAACTGTGCCCAGAATCCTTTGATTGGATCTCCCTCTTCCTTAACAGCTTCATTACTCATTTTTTTTTAAAAAAAGTACTTATAAAAGGTAGAAATTTCTATATGGTAGATCCATTCCTTATGCTTTAAACCTCCCAAATTTTCCTCTCTGAGAACAACCTTATCTTTAAGTTTTGGCTGGCTAACCTATGCTCTGGACTTCATTAATGAAAATGAAGAGCAGTGTAACCATCGAGAACACTAAGTATAAAGAGAAGATACAAACCATTTATCTGTATAAAACTGTCAAAATTGAATTGTGATTTCTTTTTTGCTGTGTTTTGGTTTGGTTTCTGCTCTAAGGCACATGTGCTTGTCACACACCAGGAAAGTGAGAAATTACCCCAGATAGGGGGATGGCCACGCCAAAATCTCTTCTCCATTCTCCTCTCTGGATTTTGGGTGCACCCGAAGGATTGTCAAACCACCGGATCCAGGACTGGAACCATGGAGTCAACCATGTGGGATCCAGCTGCCTTAACCTTCATGCCACCTGCTGGCCCCTGGATTGTAAATCCTTTAAAATCACAAATTCTGTATGCTGGAGACAATATGGAGCTAAGCCTAGCCTATCAGCAACTAATTTAGAACAAAAGCAAGCATTTTGATCTGAAAGAGGACAGAGATATTTATGCACACCACTCCCACTTTTCTAAACTCAGGGATTGTTTTGCATGTTGGAGTGCATTTTGGGGTGTAGTGGATGGAGGAAAAAATGAGTTCCCTGGATCTTCATTTGCATGATTCCTTCCTTCTCAGAGTTATTGATGTCCTCCTGGTCAGGGCAGTAAAGATTAAGCCCCAACAGGTTTCTCTGCCTCAGGTCTCTCTCGAGTGCACAATACCTAATTTCCCAAACTAGCAGTTTCATCAGTTCACTCTCCAGCTCAAAAACTCTTAAGAGTTCCCTACCCTACCTACTATTCACTAGAAAATCCCACATAGAATCAAAGCCCAATTATCCTACTTATACAAGACTTGTGTCCTCCTAATTACCCAGGAAAGTTCTCTAAAGTGCCAATGAGATTAATCTGCTCACCGTCTCCCCAACACACACCGCCTGCACACTTAGACTGGATTACGCCCAGGCCCACCCACACCCCACACTTGAGGCACTGCTTCAAAGACCAGCCTAGACGCCCTCTTTTATCTCTGCCCCCCCCAAAGCACCAGGGCCCACAACCTTATCTTTAAGTTTTGGCTGGCTAACCTATGCTCTGGACTTCATTAATGAAAATGAAGAGCAGTGTAACCATCGAGAACACTAAGTATAAAGAGAAGATACAAACCATTTATCTGTATAAAACTGTCAAAATTGAATTGTGATTTCTTTTTTGCTGTGTTTTGGTTTGGTTTCTGCTCTAAGGCACATGTGCTTGTCACACACCAGGAAAGTGAGAAATTACCCCAGATAGGGGGATGGCCACGCCAAAATCTCTTCTCCATTCTCCTCTCTGGATTTTGGGTACACCCGAAGGATTGTCAAACCACCGGATCCAGGACTGGAACCATGGAGTCAACCATGTGGGATCCAGCTGCCTTAACCTTCATGCCACCTGCTGGCCCCTGGAGTGTAAATCCTTTAAAATCACAAATTCTGTATGCTGGAGACAATATGGAGCTAAGCCTAGCCTATCAGCAACTAATTTAGAACAAAAGCAAGCATTTTGATCTGAAAGAGGACAGAGATATTTATGCACACCACTCCCACTTTTCTAAACTCAGGGATTGTTTTGCATGTTGGAGTGCATTTTGGGGTGTAGTGGATGGAGGAAAAAATGAGTTCCCTGGATCTTCATTTGCATGATTCCTTCCTTCTCAGAGTTATTGATGTCCTCCTGGTCAGGGCAGTAAAGATTAAGCCCCAACAGGTTTCTCTGCCTCAGGTCTCTCTCGAGTGCACAATACCTAATTTCCCAAACTAGCAGTTTCATCAGTTCACTCTCCAGCTCAAAAACTCTTAAGAGTTCCCTACCCTACCTACTATTCACTAGAAAATCCCACATAGAATCAAAGCCCAATTATCCTACTTATACAAGACTTGTGTCCTCCTAATTACCCAGGAAAGTTCTCTAAAGTGCCAATGAGATTAATCTGCTCACCGTCTCCCCAACACACACCGCCTGCACACTTAGACTGGATTACGCCCAGGCCCACCCACACCCCACACTTGAGGCACTGCTTCAAAGACCAGCCTAGACGCCCCTTTTATCTCTGCCCCCCCCCAAAGCCCCAGGGCCCCCGCTGCCCATCTTCTCACCCTCACCCTCCCCACGCATCCCCTTCCGCTGGCTCTACAGGGCTCTCTCAGCATCTGATCCACTCCAACCAAGTCCAAGTTCCTTGGGAGGCAGACCACATATTTACACAGGGCCTATCACAGTGCCATGCACTCAGTAGGTCCTGGATATCCTTGATTAAACCCGGGAGGGGGTCAAATAACGTTTGTAAGTAGGGCAGGGCGATACTGCCCATCTGTCCCTACTGACGGGAAAGAGCATTTAGCGCCCACTGGGAGACCGAGCGTTTCTAGTACGCAGAGCAACGGGGAAATGGACACGCCGGATCGCATAAACCCGCGTCCTGTCCTGCTTCTGCTACAATCTCTGCGACCGTGGGGAAATCACTCTCTCCCGACCTCGCTGTCTGAGCTGTAAAAACACGGGAGCTGCTGCCGAGGATCCCAAGGTCTCTTTCGGCTCCCCACTTCGCCCCACAGGAAGCCCAACACTTGTCTCCTGGCCGAGGTACTGGAGACTGGCAAACTTTTCCAGTTCCCGCCGTGGGATTTCCGCACAGTGCTGGAAACTCGGTCCCCGCGGGGAAAAGCAGGACTGAGCGCGGGGTACGAGGCGGTCGCCCCCAGAATCGGATCCCTTCACCCGGCCGCTCACGGGCAGGGTCCCCCGGCGGTGTAATCCCCAGGAGCCGGCCGGGGTGACCGTCCGCGCCCCGCGCCCCCGCACTTGTGGCACACGCCCAGCGACGGCGGGTCACAGCCCGGTCCGCCTCACTGGCCCGAGGGACGCGCCCCAGGAGGAGCCAGGCCCCTCGCCCCCGCCCGGC
>NW_006159692.1:4495056-4500093 GCF_000334495.1 Tupaia belangeri chinensis
GGGGCCCGCGGGCTCCTGAGCCGGGAGCCGGCGGGTGGGCAGGCGGGCTCGGTGGGGTTCCGGCGTGGGTGCTGCGGGAGCCCAGCCACCGGCTTTCCTAGGCGTGGAGGGGCCCAGCTGGGTCACGCCCGGGAGCTCAGGTGTTATCGGGCTGCGGGGGACGCGGGACGAGGCGCTGATGAGTAGCCCGCGGGCGCGGGCCACGTTTTCCGAGGCACCGCATTGGCTGAGGCCCCGGGCCATGCAGGTGGGAACCAGGTGCGCCGGCCGGGCCTTTTCGCAGAAAACGAATCCGTGCGGGCGTGGGGCCCTCGAGCTCCCCCTCGAGCGCGGTGGGGAAGTGCGGGGCGAAGGCACAGACGTGCCAGGTACCTGGGCCAGGTGGGAGGTGAGGGGACGCAGACCCTTGGGGTCCACGAGAGAGAGGCAGGCACCCTGGAGGAGATTCTCATCCCGGGAAGCCCTCTGCTCTTCAAAGCAAAATGGAGATGACACAGGCCAGGGCACCACAAGGCTTTAGTGAACCTTCACATCTAGAGTAAAACTACTACTTGGGGCTAGTACTACTATTGGTACTGCTTCAGTCTTCACTCTTAAAACACGACTTTTCTCCCTGGTGGCGTTTTGGTGCTTTGCAACCACAAACAACCTAATAGTTGTTACGGATCAGGCTTTTCATTAAATTGAAGTAGTCTTTAAGGAAGGGAGCAATTAGGGATGGTGACTCCCTTAAGTACTTTTAGGTTTCTGATGTGGCAGCCCAGACTGCTGCTGCCCAGTGTCCCAAATCCTGGTATTGCTCAAGTGACAATTCAGTGGAATATCCTTAATAAAGTCGATGCTTCATCAGAGAGGCACCCAGGGACATTTTTACACTGCAGCGTCAACTGAAAGACAAATTTGAACAAAAGCTAACATAAAAATTACTGCAAGCCTCATGGTTTTCTGCGAGTAGGGGGTTTTAAGAACTTCTAAGTTACTAGTTGCAATGCAGACTAATGTCACCCTGATCAGCTCCTCTGACAGCGTAAATGTAAACTTTCTGAATGCATTTATGCTCACGCCATGGAATCTATAAATGGGTTGAGTCAAGGGTGGATTCAGTTTTGTTTTTTAATTCTGTCATAGGGTGCGTGTGCTTGCATCAGACAAAAAAATGGAAAGTGAGAGAGCACCCCCGTGTGGAACGATCGCACTGCAATACCTTCTCCATTTTTCCCTCGTTTCCAATTTTGGGCATGCGTGCACACATACCTGGTGTGTACCTTAAGGCCTTAACTGGGAACTTGCTGTTGGCTTCGTGGGATCCAGCCATCTGAACCACTTCACTACTGCCTGATGCCTGGATTCAATTTTGTAGGGCCTGAAACACATAATTTGGGGAACCTCTTTAAGAAATAGAATACAATTGTGAATACAAAATCAGCTAAATAAAATTAATATTTTTAAAGAGAAAATAAATCATAGCAATGAGTCAAGACTGAAAATCCAGGACCCTTTCTTCTGAGATTTCTTTCACCACTTTTTTTTTTTTTTTTTTTTAGGAACGCCATGCTTTCGGAGTAGAACTGAGTTGCCCTCTGTAACTCCCAGTCTGAGGCCTGTGCAAGGGAGGGTCCTGAAGTTTAAGCTTCATTAGCTTCATTAAGTCTACCTGGTTGGAGTAGATATACTGGATAAGAAAGAATAACAGTAATACAGTCTTAATAAAGAGGAGGTAGATGGAAAAAAATTTTTGAGGGCCTACTTTGTGTCTGGCATTGTACATAAATCTTTCACTAATTTTTTTTTTTTTTGGAGAGGTTTTTGCTATAGGGCATGTGTGCTCGCCAGAAAGAGACAGAGAGACAGAAAGCGAGAAATCACCCCCCAGGGGGATGGCCACGCTACAATCCCTTCTCCATTCTCCTCTTGGGATCCTGGGCACACACGCACGCACGCACAGGGGCCCGGCATGAGTTTAAGCTACCGGGTCCAGGACTCGAACCACAGTCGACTACATGGGAGTCCAGTGACATAGCCATTACGCTAACTGCTGTTCCCAAATCTTTCTCTAATCTTCACAATCAGCCCCTGAAATGAATATTCCCTGTTTACCAGAGATGAAAAAGCTAAAGCATAAGAAGGTTAGGTAATTAGCCAATGATTGGACAAAAAGGTAGTTGTATGGCCCATTCATAGTGGCACAGGTGGGAGGGCACCACTGCACAGGACTGGAAGCAATGGGAAGACCCAGGGTTCGTGTCCCAAGTCGGCCTGCACATACTCAGATGCCCCTGGGCATGCCTGTGACCTTAGCTGGTTGAAAGGCTGTGAGGGGTGGGTAGTCTCAGAGTAGTGAAACCTTCACAAAGGTACTGTCTTTCTCTCTCAAAATAAATACATAAGTTTAAAAACAATGGAGTTATAATCTGAACCCAGGATTATCCAATTCCAAAATCTGATTCTTTCATTCACTTGTTTGTGGACATGGATATCTTGAGTGCTTTCTAGGTACCAGGTATTCCAAAGAAGCAGGGGATGTAGCAGTGGACAAAAAAAAAAAAAGTTTTGGGGCTAGCAGGTGGCATAGTGATTAAAGCACTGGACTCCCACGTGGCCAACAGGGGTTAGGATCCCAGACTGGAAGCTTGAACATCATGACTGCCTAGTGCATACATGTGCGTGCCTAAAATCCCAAGAATGGAGGAGAAGGGATTGTGGCATAGCCATCCCCCTGGGGGGTGATTTCTCACTCTCTGTCTTTGTCTCTCCAGCAAGCACATGCACCCAATAGCAAAAATCTCTCTCTCTCAAAAAAAAGCAAAGTTTCTGCACTCCTAGAGCTTACCCTCTACCTGTGTGAGGAAAACAGACCACAGTCAAATTCATGAATAAACAATAAGAAAGATCAAGAACAGGGTAAGAGAATAAAAAGAATGCAGTAGGGGCTGTTTACATGGGATGGTCAGGAAAGGCTTCTCTGAGGACGTGACATTTGTGTAGAGCCCAGAATGCTGAGAAAAAGGCAATGTGAAGATCTAGGTAATGCTGCTTCCCACCCTTACACAAGTAAATATCAAGTGTGCGCCATACTGTAGACGCAAAAAATAGCAACACCCTGAAGTCATTTCTTGTCCCAGATGGGAAGATTAGACATAGCATACTTGATGCCAAATGTAAATTATTTTTCATTCATCTGTGGCATAAATCTCTTCCATTAGCCCAGAGTTCACCGTACAGCTGAGATAAAATCATTGAATGTGAAGCCTATTTCATAATAAAGCACTGGATATCTTCTGTAATTTAGTGAATATTGTGCCAAAGGTGAGTCAGGAATTCCTAACAAATTAGAAAAAACAAATTAAGAAGCAAAGTGGCATTTGTTTTCTTTCCTTTTATTTTCCTCCAGGTTTTTGCCATAGGGTGCATACACTTGCTAGAGAGAGACAGAGAGAGGGAAAGTGAGAGCTCACCCCCTGGGTGATGGCCATGCAGCAATATCTTCTTTTCCAGTCTCCTCTTGGGATTTGGGGGACATGTACGCATGCACTCAGTGTGACAGTCAAGCCTCTGGGTCTGGGACTTGAGCCACTGAATCACCCATGTGGGATCCAGTGCCTTACCGTCATGCCACCTGCTATCCTGGTAGTATCTTTTTTTTTTTTAGAGGTTTTTGCTATAGGGCGCGTGCGCTTGCCAGACAGACAAAGAGACAGAGAGACAGAAAGCGAGAAATCACCCCCAGGGGGGATGGCCACGCTGCAATCCCTTCTCCTCCATTCTCTTCTCGGGATCTTAGGCATGCATGCACACGCCCCCGGTGTGAGTTTAAGCCACCAGGTCCAGGACGCGAACCACGGTCGACTATGTGGGAGTCCAGCGACATAGCCATTACGCTAACTGCTGGTCCTCCTGGTAGTATCTACTAACACTAGGCATCCACTATGACCTAACGATTTCACTTCTACCTCTATACTCAATAAAATGTGAATGGACAGATGCATATGAAAATACACATCCTGGAATATCCACAGCAGTTTCCAGTTTTAAATTGGAGACAATCCAAATGCCTAGTAAGTGCAAAATAATACACAAGAAACATAAACCATGAAATATTCATACAGTGGAATTCTGCACAGTAATGAGAGTGAACAACAAAAAAATTACCTTACACTATTGGGATAAGTTTCACATAGATATTGAAAGAAACTAGATACTGTTTGAGTTCTTTTATATAGGGTTGAAAACCAGACACAACTCTTCTATATTGTACCGGCCTAATGGTGCAGTGGTTAACTGAGCTAGATCCCACATGGGTGACCGTGGTTCAGATCCCAGCTTCGGTGGCTTAAACACAATGTATATGAGCGCATGTGCCCCAAATCCTGGTAGGAAGGAGAAATGGAGAAGGGACTGCAGCGGGACCAGAGCACATCTCCCTCTTCCTCTCTGTCTCTGGTGAGCACACAAACCCACTGACAAAAACAACAACAACAAACTAGAAAGAACAAAAGCCAATTCTATAGTGAGAAGTCATTCCTCTGCGGTGGCAATGACTGAAAGGGAGAATGGGAGGAGGGTGTGTTTTACATGGGCATACTCAGTTTTTGAAAAGTTATTGAGCTGTGCCTCTTTTCCGGCTGGAACCATGGAGGGCGTTCAAGAGAAGAAAAAGAAGGTTCCTGCTGCGGCAGAAACCAAGAAAAAGGCTCCTGCTGCTGCGGAAACCACCAAGAAAAAGGTTCCTGCTGTGCCAGAAACCCTTAAGAAAATGTGAAGGAATTTTGCAGAGTTGAAGATCAAGAGCCTGAGAAAGAAGTTTGCTCAAAAGATGCTTCGAAAGGCAAGGAGGAAGCTTATCTATGAAAAAGCTAAGCACTATCATAAGGAATATAGACAGATGTACAGAACTGAGATTCGCATGGCCAGGGTGGCAAGAAAAGCTGGCAACTTCTATGTACCTGCAGAACCCAAATTGGCATCTGTCATCAGGATCAAAGGTATCAAAGGAGTGAGCCCAAAGGTTCAAAAGATGTTGCAGCTTCTTCATCTTCG
>NW_006159692.1:4500274-4501110 GCF_000334495.1 Tupaia belangeri chinensis
TCCTTTGGCCCTTCAAATTATCTTCTCCACGGGGTGGAATGAAGAAAAAAACCACCCATTCTGTAGAAGGTGGAAATGCTGGCAACAGGGAAGACCAGATCAACAGACTTATTAGAAGGATGAACTAAGGTATCCACCATGATTGTTTTTGTAATCTGGTCAGTAAATAAACAGTGGCTGGTTTTAGACTGCAATATATTGTTGTATTAGTAACTTTTTTGGTAACTTGTCTCTGCCTTGCCTTAACTATTGTGGCACATCTTGGTGCTTGGTAAAATTAAGCCAAGACTTCTGTAAGACTAGCGTCCATTTTATTATTTTGTGAAAATTGCTTAGGGACTATTGAAAGGCTTTTCCTACACCAGAAAGGCCTGATGTTTCCCCTTTTGAATTTTGCTGAGTAAAAATGGGTTTATTCAACGAAAACTTATTTCAGGGCATTCATGCATGATTTGTAGGTAACGTAATAAAATAAAGGTCAGGTTACCAAAAATGTAAAAATAAATAAATAAATAAATAAATAAATAAATTTTAAAAAAGTTATTGAGTTGTATACTTTTACCTTTCTGTCTGTAACACTTCAATAAATCTTCCAAAAAGGATAATCTTTGAAAACATAAAAAAAAAAAAAGACATATATTAGCCAAATGAAATTTTGGTTGTTGTTTGGATACTGATTTGAGCAAATTCATTGTGAAAAACATTTGTGAAAGTGGGACCACCAGTTAGTGTAATGGCTATGTTGCTGAACTCCCATGTAGTTGACTGTGGTTCACGTCCTGGACCCGATGGCTTAAACTCATGCCGGGCGCGTGTGCGTGCGTGCCCAAGATCTC
>NW_006159692.1:4502234-4503237 GCF_000334495.1 Tupaia belangeri chinensis
TAAATAAATAAATTTAAAAAAAGTTATTGAGTTGTATACTTTTACCTTTCTGTCTGTAACACTTCAATAAATCTTCCAAAAAGGATAATCTTTGAATACATAAAAAAAAAAAAAGACATATATTAGCCAAATGAAATTTTGGTTGTTGTTTGGATACTGATTTGAGCAAATTCATTGTGAAAAACATTTGTGAAAGTGGGACCACCAGTTAGTGTAATGGCTATGTTGCTGAACTCCCATGTAGTTGACTGTGGTTCACGTCCTGGACCCGATGGCTTAAACTCATGCCGGGCGCGTGTGCGTGCGTGCCCAAGATCAATGGAGGAGAAGGGACTGCAGCGTGGCCATTCCCCCTGGGGGGTGATTTCTCACTTTCTATCTCTCTGTCTCTCTCTGTCTTTCTGGTGAGCGCACGCACCCCATAGCAAAAAACCTCTCCAAAAAAAAAAAATTGTGAGACAATCAGGAAGAAAAGAACACTGACAAAAGAACACATATTTGATAATAACGAAATAATTATGCTCATTTTATATGTATATAGTGGCTGTGGCTTGTTTTTCAGAGAGAGGCTTTTGCTTTGGGGCATATGTGCTGGCCAGAGAGACAGAGACAGAGAGCCAGAAACTGAGAAATCATCCCCCAGCAGGACTGGCCACACTGCAGGCCACACTGCAAGCCCTTCCTCTCCATTCTCATCTTAGGATTTTGGGCACACACAAACATGCACCCAGCGTGTTTGAAACCACCAGGACTCGAACCGTAGTCGACTATGTGGGAGTTCAACAACGTAACCATTAGGCCTTCTGCTGGTGCCAGCTGTGGCTTTTCTTAAGAGTCTTTTGAGAGAGGGAACCAGCAGTTAGCGTAATAGCTATGTCGCTGGACTCCCACATAGTCGACTGCGGTTCGCGTCCCAGACCCGGTGGCTTAAAACTCATGCCGGGCGCGTGTGCGTGCGTGCCCAAGATCCCAAGAGGAGAATGGAGGAGAAGGGACTGTGGCA
>NW_006159692.1:4503300-4516786 GCF_000334495.1 Tupaia belangeri chinensis
TGTGTGCGTGCCCAGGATCCCGAGAGGAGAATGGAGGAGAAGGGATTGCGGCGTGACCATCCCCCCGGGTGGTGATTTCTCGCTTTCTATCTCTATGTCTCTCTCTGTCTGGCGAGCGCACGCGCCCTACAGTGAAAATCTCTCCCAAAAAATAAAATAAAATAAAATAAAGAGATATACTGAAACATGAACAATGAAATAATATAATACCTGAGATTTGGTTCAGAATAATTCAATGGAGAATGAGGAGGTAGGGAGAAGTTTACACAAAACCATATCGGCTATGAACTAACCATTGAAGCTGGAAAACGATGTCTGGGGTATTTATTATATAATTCTCTTTGATTTTGTTTATGTTTCAATTTTTCCATAATAAAAAGTTTTAAAATATATATTACTTTTAAGTACAGTACTAATAAAATACCAAAAAGCTACATGCATTTTTTAAAGAGTTTATAGACAAGTGATTTATTAATTATACATTTGTTTGCTAAGAGTTTTCCTAAATGACTCATGCTTGTTGGTCCTTAAAGTACGTCTGAGTTACTTTATGGACAGTACCTGAAATATTAATATAAAAATGTATAATTCATATTCTCCACTGTTCAAATTATTCTTGATTTAATCATTCAATCAGTTTTATGGGTGCAGGTCTTGCTTTCAACATTGAGGAGATACCAGAGAAAAGAACCACCAGGTTTCCTTTTTTTTTTTTAAGAACTATTTTAATTTTAGGACCGGCAGTTAGTGTAATGGCTATGTTGCTGGGCTCCCCTGTCCACGGTTCGAGTCCTGGACCTGGTGGCTTAAACTCACACCGGGCACTTGTGCGTGCATGCCCAAGATCCTGAGAGGAGAATGGAGGAGAAGGGATTGCAGCGTGGCCATCCTCCCTGGGTGGTGCTTTCTGTCTCTATGTTTCTGTCTGTGTGGCGAGCTCATGTGCCCTATAGCAAAAACCTCCCCCCAAAAAAGAATTATTTTAATTTTATTCATCATCATCATCATCATATATTCTTTTCCAATTTGGTCACAGAGCAACAGAGAAAGAGAGTGAAAGTGAGAAAGCAAGCTGCTGAGTCCAGGACTTGAACGTGGAGGGCCAGGTGGAAGTTGAGTGCCGTAACTACACCACTTGCCAGCCCCAAGTATCACCAGTTTCTATTCCTGTGGAATTTACACTCTAGTGAGGGGAATAAACAAGTAACGTAATGATTACATAAAATTAATTATTAATTCCATCATGTAATTAAAATAATACAAGCGTGGCCAGCAGGTGGTGTGGTGGTGAAGGGCGCTAGACTCCCACATGGCCGACTGTGGTTCGAGTCCCGGACCTGACATCTTGCTTACTCTTTCACTCTGTCCCTATCTGATCAAAATTTAAGTAAGCAAATCACCCTCAGGTGTGATTTAAGTAAGAAGTAAGTCCAGGATTCGAACCATGGTTGGCTACACGGGAGTCCAGCGACATAGCCATTACGCCAATTGCTGGTCCCCTTACTTTCCCTTTTTCTCTCTGGTCAACTAAAAAATGATAATACCAAATAGAATTAAATTTAAAAATATATATCCTTTAAAAAAAAACAAAGGTTGAAAGATACAGAGAGTCAACCATCTGTTTCTCCCTCTTCACTGTCTTCTTGTTCAGGACTCTTCTCAGGGCCTTCCCTTGAAAGCCTCGTTGACAGTTACAAACACTACAGACCAGCAAATGGTGTAATGGCTACGTTGCTGGACTCCCACTTGGCTGACTGTGGCTTGAGTCCCAGACCCGGAGGCTTGAAACTCATGCCAGGCCCATGTGCGTGCATGGCCAAAATCTTGAGAGGAGAATGGAGGAGAAAGGACTGTGGCATGGCCATTCCCCCAGGGGGTGATTTCTCACTGTCTGTCTGTCTCTCTCTCCAGTGATTACATGTGCCTTATAGCAAAAAGCTCTTAAAAAAAAGGGAGTTACAAACACTGAAGGCTGCTTTTTCTATCTGTATTCCTACCCTTATGGTCCCTAGGGAAGGGCCCTGAGGTTTGGCAAAGAAAGAAAACCATAAATGTGCCAAGTAGTGGCATGGTAGTCAAGGTGGCTTTATACCACATGGTCTATGACACAGTTCAAGTCCCAAGTCCATGACTCGTACCGTGGTCAGCAATTTGGAAGTCCAGGTCCCTTAACCACTGTGCCACCTGCCAGCACCAAGGGAATAATTTTTTAAAAAGAATTATTTTATATAACTTTATTTATTTTAATTTGACCAGAGTGAAAGAGAATGAGAGAGAGAAAGTGAGAAAGAAAGCCGTCAAGTCTGGGTGGGACTCAAATTGTGGTCAGTCATGTAGGTGTCCAGCGCCCTTAACCACCACGCCACCTGTTGGCCCCCCAAATGGATAATTTTTTTTTTCATTTAACTTTATTTATTTATTTATTTATTTATTTATTTATTTATTTTTATTTGACCAGAGAGGGAAAGTGGGGGGGGTGAAGAGAAGAGGATAGAGAAAGAAAGGGGAAGTGAGAAAGCAAACTGCCATATCCGGGACTTGAACCACTGCCAGACATGTGGGAGTTCAGCACCCTTAACCACCACACCACCTACCAGCCCCATAAATAATTATTTTTGTTTTGTTGAGAAGTTTTTGCTATAGGGCATGTGCTCTCACCAGAAAGACAGAGACAGACAGAAAGCGAGAAATCACCCCTCAGGGGGGATGGCCACACCACAATCCCTTCTTCATTCTCCTCTAGGGATCTTGTGCATACTTGCACACACACCTGGCATGTGTTTAAGCTCCCAGTTTCGAGACTCAATCCACGGTCGACTACGTGGGAGTCCAGCAAAATAGCCACTACGCTAACTGCTGGCCCCAATAATTCTTTAAAAAAAAAAAAAAGATAGTCAAAATCTGAATTTGGATAATCTCTATACTTATGCATTCGGGGACTGTGGTTTACTAGTTCATGAACAGTGTGTGAACTGTGTGTTTTCCTCAGTTTACAAGCACACACATGCGGACTTATTAACATCCTACCTAGCATTCAAACCCACAGACGGTAACTGAGCCGCACAGGAGTCAGGAATTATGATAAAAGATGTTTCAGGCTAGGCACTGCTGTACTGGTTTTGGAGGCTAGATCTCACATGGGGTTTGAGTTCCAGATCTGCTGGCTCAAAAAACACACCAGGTGTGTGTGCGTGCCTGCCCAAAATCCCAAGAAGAGAATGGAGGAGAAGAGATCGTAGCATGACCATCCCCCATGGGAGATGCTTTCTCACTCCTTTATTTTTTTTGGAGAGGTTTTGAGAGACACAGAAAGTGAGAAATCACTCCCCAGGGGGCTGGCCACGCCACAATCCCTTCTCCTCCATTCTCCTCTCGGGATTTTGGGGCACGCATGCACGTGTGCCTGGCATCTCACTCTTAATCTCTCTGTCTCTCTCTCCAGTGAGCACATATACCTTTTAGCAAATTGAAAAAAAAAAGTATCAGTTTAATAAAATGATTTATACAAGAAGTTGTTTCTTGGCCTAGTGGCTAAAGGAGCAAGATCCCATAGGACTGACCAAGGCTCAAATCTCAGCCCTAGCAGCTTGAAAAATATACTGGACGTGTGAGTGAGTGCCCCAGATCCTGGCAGGTGGGAAAATGGAGAAAGGACTGCAGGACAACCATGTCCGGTTAAGTGCGCTTTCTTCCCCTCTCTTTCCCCCGCTCAGTGTCTTTAGTAAGTCCACCTCTTCTGACAATTAAAAATTAACAGTAGGGACCAGCAGTTGGCGTAATGGCTATATTGCTAGACTCCCACGTAGTCGACTGCGGTTCGAGTCCCGGACCTGGTGGCTTAAACTCACGCCGGGTGCGTGTGCGTGCGTGCCCAAGATCCCAAGAGGAGAATGGAGGAGAAGGGATTGCGGCATGGCCATCCCCACCGGGGGGTGATTTCTCGCTTTCTGTCTCTCTGTCTCTCTCTGTCTGTCTGGTGACCGCACGCGCCCTACAGCAAAAAACTCTCCAAAAAATAATAATAATAAAATAACAGTAATAGGGGCCAGGGGGCCAGCAAGTGGCATGGTGGTTAAGTGTGCTGGACTCTCACATGGCTCAAATTCCAGACCTGGAGGCTTGCTTTCTTACTTTCCTTCTCTCTCTCTCTCTTTCACTCTCTCTCTGCCTCTCTGGCCAAATTAAAATAAGTAAAGTTAAATAAAATAATTATTTTTAAAATAATAATAATAGGGATCAGCAGATGCTGTAATGGTTATGTTGCTGGACTCCCACATAGCTTCCCATGGTTCAAGTCCCATGGACAACTTAAAACCTATGTCACGCATGTTTGAGCATCCCCAAAATCATGAGAAAAGAATGGAGAAGTGATTGAGACCTAGCCATCCCCCAGGGCATTTCTTACTCTGTTTCCCTCTGTCTTCCTGGTGAGTGCACGTGCACTATAGCAAAAGTCACTCTTAAAATAATAATAATAAGGCAGGTCTCTTAGCATAGTCATTAAATAAACCTAATCTCACATGTCCAACTGTGGGGTTCACAGGCTAGCCCTGGTAGCTTGAAAAACAGACTAGGGAGACCAGCAGATGGCATAATGCTTATGTTGGTGGACTCCCACAGTCGACCACAGTTTGAGTCCCAAAACTGATGGCTAAAAACTCACACTGGGTGTGCGTGCGTGCATGCCCAAAATGCCGAGAGGAGGATGGAAGAGAAGGGACTGCAGCATGGCCAACCACCATGGGTGGTAATTTCTCTCTTTCTGTCTTTCTGGTAAGCACGTGCACCCTATTGCAAAAATTTCTCAAAAAAAAAAGGAAAGAAAGAAAAGAAAATACACTGAGTGCATGTGCCCATTTATCTGAAATCCAGACAGGATAGAGATGGAGAGGGGACTGTGGTGCGACAATGGCTTCTTAGGGAGTGATTTCTCCCTCTCCTTTTCCCTCTGTTTCTCTGGTAAATGCATATGCCCTCTGGCAATTACAGAAACCAAAACCAAAACCAAAAATGTATTCAAGTGGTATACACAGGGCCTGCAGATGGCATGGTAGTTAAGGTGGCTGGACCCCACACGGCCAACTGTGCAGCTGAGCCAGGACTGCAAGCTAGAAGACATGCTGAGCACATGTGCATGCTTGCCTAAAAGCCTGAGAGGAGAACAGATGAGAAGAGAGTGTGGCATGGTCATTCCCCCAGGAGTGCTTTCTCCAGACTGCACATACAATCTTTTTTTTTTTTTCCCCCAGTTTTTGTCTTAGGGCAGTGCACTGTGGGGAGTAGGGTTGGACAGACACATTGAGAGGGAAAGTGAGGAATCACCCCCCAGGGATATGGTCAGGCCACCATCCCATCTCCTCCATTCTCCTCCTAGGATCTGAAGCACCCATGCTCATATGCCTGGTGCGATTTTCAAGCCACCGTGTCTGGGACTCGAACTTTGGTTGGCCATGTGGGAGTCCAGAGACTAAACTGCTATGCCATCTGCTGGTCCATTTTTTTCCTTCGTTTTCAGAGGGTGCAAATACTCACTAGAGAGAGACAGAGACAGAGGGAGAGGAAAAAGCAACCCCCATGGGGAATGGTCATGCTGCAATCCCTTTTCCTCAGCTCTCCCTCGTTTCTGGATTTTGGGCAGGCATGTACACACCCGGTGTGTTTCTCAAGCAGCCAGGCCTGGTGTGATAGGCAGTTAGCTAGAAATGAGCAGGCAACCCTAAAATAATAGCAGAAGGATATCTGTCACATCAATCACAATTTATCAGGAGTGACGACCAGACCGTCTGAAAAACTCCTTCCTCCTACCCAATTATTCACACAGGAAGGTAGATCCCATTTTGCTTCTATAGTACCTAAGGAAGACACGTAGGGGTAGTTGTAAATTTTACTCTTATCATTCCTCACAAGTATAAAAGGACCCAACAGGACTTTTTGATTAACATCCTTATTCCCACTGGGGCAATAAACTAATTGGGCAGTTCATCATAAGAAGGATGCTCCTATCACTCAGGCTCACACTGGGCATGTGCAATTAGGTAATCAAATTCCTCAAATTCTTTACCTGGGAGAGAGATGCACAAGCACAGGAGAAAGCCTGTGATTTCAAAGAACATAGATACTTGGGGCCAGCAGATGGCATAATAGTTACATCGTTGGACTCCCACATAGTTGACTGAGGTTCAAGTAAAGACCTAGAGACTTTTAACTCATGGCAGGCACATGTGTGTGTGTGTGTGTGTGTGCCCAAAATCCCAAGAGGAGACTGGAAAAGGGAGTGCAGCATGGCCATCCCTCCTGGGGGCTGATTTCTTGCTTTCTCTCTCACTGTGTCTCTCACTGTGTCTCTCCATTTCTCTTTTTTTTTTTTTTTTTTGTTCTTTTCCTTTTTATTCTTTTTTTTTTTTTTTTTGGAGAGAGGGCGTGTGCGCTCGCCAGACAGACAGAGAGAGACATAGAGACAGAAAGCGAGAAATCACCCCCCAGGGGGGATGGCCACTACGCAATCCCTTCTCCTCCATTCTCCTCTCGGGATCTTGGGCACGCACACACACGCGTCCGGCGTGAGTTTTAAGCCACTGGGTCCGGGAGGTGAACCGCGGTCGACTACGTGGGAGTCCAGCGACATAGCCATTACGCTAACTGCTGGTTCCCATCTCTCACTGTGTCTCTCCATCTCTTGAGTGAGTACATGCACCCTATAGCAAAAATTTCTCTCTAAAAAAAAGAATACAGATACTATGACAGACCTCCCACTGTTGAATATTCATTATTACCTCTAGTGATAAAAATAACACCTGCCAGTTCCAAATGTAGTTGCTACCTAGCAACCTGCCCACCCGAAAGCCTTTGGGGTGTATATCTTTTCTAAGATCTTTCTTTCCTATTAATTCCCTTTTCTACCTGCTTTTTATTGTGTTTGTGGCTTTATTTTGTGCCTCAGGGCAGGACTCTAATTGTAGTTATCTGGACCTAAAGAACCAAGGATTTTACACAATGCAGTTCAACACTCTTGCATCCTACGGGGGGCTTGAACTGGATTTCAGCCATGTGAAATCTGGCTGCCTAAACCACTTGACTATGGAGCTGGCTCAAAGTATATAAATCTTTTGTGGGTTTTTTTGAGAGGTTTTTGCTATAGGGTGCATGCGTTCGCCAGAAAGACAGAGACAGAGAGTCAGGGAGACAGAAAGCGAGAAATCACTGGGGGCAGGGGGGGGTGTGTGGTCACACGCAGTCCCTTCTCCATTCTCCTCTCTGAATCTTGGGCACACACCCAGTGTGAGTTTAAGCTACTGGGTCTGGGACTTGAAGTGCAGTTGACTACATGGGAGTCCAGTGATGTAGCCATTATGCCATCTGCTGGTCCCAGTACATGCAATCTTTTTATTTTTTATTTTTTTGAGAGGTTTTTGCTATAGGGCACGTTCAAAGACACAGAGAGACAGAGAGACAGAAAAGAGAAATCATCCTGTTTGGGGATGGCCACACCACAATCCCTTCTCCTCCATTCTTCTCTCTGGATTATGGACACATATGCACACGCACCCGGTGTGAGTTTAAGCCACTGGGTCTGGTCGACAACATGGGAGTCCAGCGACATAGCCATTACACCAACTGCTGGTCCCCATACAATCTTAAAAGAGAAAAACCAGATCAAATACATGTGCAGCAATACTGGTGGAATCTAGGTTACCTATTCTTTTTATTCTTTTTAATTTTTTTAAAGCCTCTGGTCAGGGAGTCAAACCATGGAATTCAACCACCTTAACCACTACCCTGCAGGCTGCCCCATATTGTTATTATTACTTTTTATTTGTTTTTGTTATAGGGTGGCAATGAGAGAGAGAGAGAGAGAAATCATCCCCAGAGAGAGTATGGCCACCCTCAATCCCTGAATTGTCTTTTGAAAGATCCTTCCATTGCAGGGTGAAAGCAGTAGAGGAAAGAGCAAAGAGCTCAAGCGGGCAGACTTGCTCAGCTTGATGACTTGGTTCAGGGAAGAGGTAAGAAACTTGGAATAAGGCGGTGGGGATAAAACCAGTAAGACTGCACTAGACGCGGGGGATGAAGATACCAAAGGTCCTGGTTGACACCACGTGAGCAAGACTGGGGTGGGAGTCCAGGGATAGAGTTCTATTTGGACAGGTCCTTTTTGAGATCTGAGCCATGGGAGAGTAGACGGAGTATCAGCCGGAAGCTGGCTACGTAGAACAGGGATCGCTGGCGATCTGAGCTGTTCATATTTCCTGGGAAGGCATGCAGGGAGTAGCTAAGTGGAAGAGCACTCAGGAGCCCTGAGAGTTCTCCACTGCATTGGACCGTTACTCAAAAACCTAAAGTAACATCTAGGTTCCGTGGGTTAAGCGGAGCCCAGAAGTACAACTCCCGGAATCGACTACAACACAGGCCCCTGTTACCGCATCTGCCAGGCCGGCGACCTGCACTTTAAGCGGCTCAGCATCCCCCAAGCACCTCCAAGGCCGACGTGCACCTACGGAAAGCCGGAGGGAGGTGCGCGAGCCGGGGCCCCAGCACCGCTGCATGCTGGGACTTGTAGGCCCCCGACACGCGTGCTTCCGTAAGCCTCGGAGGTGCCAGACCCAGAGGTGCCGTTAGATGCGCCCTCCCCTGCGTGGACCCTTTGCAGCGGTCGTCCTAAGACGCAAATCTGACCTTGCTTTCTTCCTCGGAATCCTTTGTCTACAATAACTTCTCACCACCTGAAGGATAAATCCAGAGTCCTTCAGGTGACATTCAGTGTCCATTTCATCATAACCTCATCGCTTCACACTTGCTAATTATTTTGCAAGCCCATTCTGCAAGCCAAGGCAGCTAGCTGCCTTTGGGCCTCTCCCGGGCTTTCCCAGCCCTCGGAATTCGCCATCAACTAGGATCCCGGCAGCCTCTCCAGCGTGTATGATTCGTCCTAATCTAGCTGCGCGGATCGGGTCACTGATTCTCACCACGACCCACTGAGACGGACATTGTTACTTCCATTTTTGCAGTTGAGGTTATTTTGGCTCAGCGACGTTATGTAACACGAGCAGGGCCACGCCGGCCTGGACTGCTCCCCCGCAGCCTACGCGCTCCCCAGCAGCTAATTATTTTGCAAGCCCATATTACAAGCCAAGGCAGCTAGCTGCCTTTGGGCCTCTCCCGGGCTTTCCCAGCCCTCGGAATTCGCCATCAACTAGGATCCCGGCAGCCTCTCCAGCGTGTATGATTCGTCCTAATCTAGCTGCGCGGATCGGGTCACTGATTCTCACCACGACCCACTGAGACGGACATTGTTACTTCCATTTTTGCAGTTGAGGTTATTTTGGCTCAGCGACGTTATGTAACACGAGCAGGGCCACGCCGGCCTGGACTGCTCCCCCGCAGCCTACGCGCTCCCCAGCAGCCGCGGACACACCAGCTTTTCGCTCTCCCGCGGGCCACGCCCCCGGGGCGGGGCTCAGTGACGCCACCGCGTCCCATGGTGCCTCGCGCGCCGCGCTGTCATTGGCCGGGCGACGCGGCGGCTGTTTCAAATCGAGGCGCCCAGGCGTTTCAAATAGAGGCGCCCAGGACCCTGGGCAGAGACGGGGTTCGTAGTACCGCAGCTCGGACTGGTGCGGACCGACCCCACGGCCGGAGCACCGGGTGGAGAGCGGGACGCTGAGCTTGATCTGCCGTCGTCAGTCTTGCAGCCCCCGGCAGCGCCCAGGCCCGGCGCCCGCCCGACAGCGCAGGCCTCCGTCGCCCGGCTTAATTTTTGGCGGCAACGGTCATGGCGTCCCAGCCAAATTCTGCGAAGAAAGATGACAAGGGGAAGAACATCCAGGTGGTGGTGAGGTGCAGGTAAGGAGAGGTTGCGGGAGTTCGGAGCGCTGGGGCTTTGCTGCGGGGCTCCGTCCTGCGCGGTCGCGGAGGAGGATTTCGTTTGCATTTTCTGAGAGGACCAAACCTGTCTGTTTCCCGTGTTCTGATCAAAATGACCCCAGGTTGCTGTGAGTAGTAGATTAGTGCCTGTTTTTCAGGAGGAAAGTGGGATGTTCGAATTGGAGTTTCTAGTTAAACTGCCATTCAGGAGAGTTTGTTGGTCGTTTTTACTGCAAAGTGCTTTCTTTAGAGGTGAGGTCGCTGAAGATGAAGGCGTTACTTTTATGTGCTATGCTGTGCAGTTTGTCCGTTTGAAAGAAGGCTGCAGACGTACTCGGAGATGGCACTTAGGCTGGGGTTATCGTCATCATCTCCATCACCTGTGAACAAGTCATCAGTCATCTCTTGACTATTCTAAATGGCAGTATTTTCTTCCTCCCTACTAAACAAACGTCACCGTATGTAAACAGTAGGGATTAAGTTATAGAGTGAGTTTAGTTTTTAAAAGATCACAAGTGAAGCTCGGGTCGGTACGTTGTGCTGCAACTCGGTCTTCCCTTTCCTGGCTGCCGGTCTCTGCAGAGAGACCAGACGACTTTCTGGGGTGAGGGGGTGTGTTGGGCTGTTTGGCTCTCCCCTGACCGGTTCCAAATAACTCCTCAGTTTTGAAATGACCTAGTAGAGCAAGACATACCTGTAGAAACTGCTGCTTAATTAGAGACTGATTTATTCAACTTTTTAAATGCTCTGTACAGTACTGGCATGTGTTTCTGTTTCTGTTGTTAAAGGTTGCTCTTGCATCTTTTCTGTAAATTGAAAAGTAGAATTGTGTCCTGGGAAAGTTCATGGAAAATAGGTACTATTATGTAAAAAACAATACATGGATTTCTTTTTTCTTTTTTGGCAAGCCGATTTTTATTATGTCTTCATTTCTTGCATTTGAAGTACTCTTCGATGACGTCTCTGGCCTGAGATTCCTTGTCATAGCGCTTAACTACTACACAGCTGCAACCAACCACTTCACGGGGTATTCCCTCTGTCAATTTTACAGAGGCCTACCCATTCTCCTAGTTTCTTGTTGTTATCAACCTTAATCAGGTTGATTTGGTGTACCGCACAAAGGGCCTCCACCAACTTGACCTACATAGGTTCATTACAGTTGCATGCAAGCACACGCTGGTGGGCTTGGCGCTTGTCTAAGGCTTTGGGCTTCGCGAATTCCACGTGCTAGGCCATTGTGGATGAGGGCGGTCTTCAGCACCTCTTGTAAAGCAGTATAAATGTCCATTACACCTCCAGCTTCAATGCCTACCTCTGCCCTGGCCCTGGCGGTGGATTACAGGTGGAGCTGAATCTTGAACACCCCAGCCTCCGCCTCCGAGCAACCCGGTGGCGGCAGGGAAAGAGCAAAAACAATACATGGATTTCAAAAAGAATTTTTTTTGCACTAAAATAAACTTATACTTTAATTTCACTTTTCTACCAGTTTCTTGAAGCCCTCTCGTATTTAAAAATTAAAAGGTATTTTTGAAACTTGTATCAACAGGCTTTTTTAGTTATTGTATCTAAGCTCTGGTGATTTGAAATGTAGATATCAAAGACATGATGACTAGATTTCTTCATTAGGTGTAAAAGGAGAACTTTGGTGGTAACCTAAAGTCTAGCCAATGACCAGATGCATTCTGGGGCTTCTGTTAGTAGTTACTTCTTTGGGTAAGTTTTTGAAAAATCAGCAGTGCATATGACAAATGCAAATGTTAGAATGATTTTGGTTGTTTCAATAAAGCCAAAAAAGCCACATTCCCAACATCAGTGCAGTCAGTATTATGTTTTCTGTGTGCACTTATTTTTTTATTGCTAGTTACAAAATATTTCAGACATATAAAATGTTATAAGGAACAATGTATGAATGTTTGTGTAGCCATCACCAAGATTAAGAAACAATCTTTATAGCTAAACCACCTGTGTACACCCCTGCCTGCGCCCACAGTTAACCATTAGCTTGAACTCATACGTTTCAAGCTTTGCCTCAGAGGACATTTCTTCTTTATCTCCAATGAATGGTGCTTAGGTTATGTCTAACAGTTACGGTGATGTTAGTAGAGATTTTTCAGTTTAGCCTTTTCTCTTTCAGATAGTCTTTCTAGGTGGGAATCTGTCATTAAGCTTTACTAGATAAGTAACTGTAAGTTATGAGGCCCTTAGGATTTGGTAATTCTTTTCTGGGCTCAGATAAAGTAATTTATGTTGTTTAAATACCTCAGGTTTTGATGGCCACATGTGATCTCTGTTACATATTCTTCTCTGATTTTTTATTTTTATATTTCCAATGTTTTTGGCACTGTTTAAAACTGTAAAATCCTTGGGAACCAGCAGTTAGCGTAATGGCTATGTTGCTGGACTCCCACGTAGTCGACCCCGGTTCGCCTCCCCGACCTGTGGCTTAAAACTCAGGCCGGGCGCATGTGCGTGTGTGCCCAAGATCCCGAGAGGAGAATGGAGGAGAAGGGATTGCGTAGTGGCCATCCCCCCTGGGGGGTGATTTCTCGCTTTCTGTCTCTATGTCTCTCTCTGGTGAGCACACGCGCCCTGTAGCGAAAACCTCTCCCCCCACCCCCCCACAAAAAAACTGTAAAATCCTTGTTAGATTGTTAGTAGAGGAAAAGCAAGATTTGACCCATAATACTAGCTACTGACTCTGATCCCCCCTCTTACTGCTCCTCGTTTTCTGAATTTTAAAAAATATGTTCATATACATATATAAAATTTACCATCTTAACCATCTTTTTAAAAAAGAATTATCTTATTTAGCTTTATTTATTCATTCATCTTAGCCACTTTTTTTTTTTTGAGAGGTTCTTGCTGTAGGGCGTGTGTGCTCTCCAGAGAGACAGAGAGATGGAAAGTGAGAAATCACTCCCCAGGGGAGATAGCCATGCTGTAATCCCTTCTCCAGGAATCTTGGACATGCATGCACATGTGCCCAGCATGAGTTTCAGCCTCCGGGTCTGGGACTCGAATCAGGGTCGAATACATGGGAGTCCATCAGCATAGCCATTAAGCCAACTGCTGGTCCCGCATCTTAGCCACTTTTAAGTATACAGTTGAGTGGTGTGGTATTAAATACATTCATAATCTACAACCATAACCAACCATCTTTAAAACTCATCTTTAAAAACTGAAATGCCCATTAAACAATAACTCCCTATTGTCCTCTCTCTCCAACTCTGACCACATCCCATTGTCTATGTCTATTGGTTTTTGAGTAACTTATTTCACTTAGCATAATGTCCTCAAGGTTCATTTAACCTGTACAGTATATGTCAGAATTTACTTTCTTTTTAAGGCTGAATAATATTCCATTTTATGTACATAGCACATTTTGCTTACCCAGTCATCTGTTGCTGCTTCTGTGTTTTAGCCATTGTAAATAATACTGCTATGAGCATGGGTGTATAAATATCTTTTTAATATCCTGTTTTCAGTTTTGGGGGAGTATTTACACAGCAGTGGAATTGCCCTATCATATGACAATTCTATTTTTTAACTTTTTCAGGAACAAACATACAAATTTCCACAGTGTCTGTATCATTTCACATTCCCAACATCACTACAAAAGACTTCT
>NW_006159692.1:4516808-4527760 GCF_000334495.1 Tupaia belangeri chinensis
TTTTTTCTTTTTTTTTTTTTTTTTCCTTTGATAATAGCCATCCTAATGGGTATGAGGTGGTATTTCATTGTAATTTGTTGTTGTTGTTTTTAAAATCAATTTCCTCTCCAGTGTGTGTGCTATCTGGAGAGAGAGAGAAAGTGGGAAAGCACCCTTGATGCAGTATGGTCACATCGCAATCCCGTCTCCATTTTCCTCTGGGGATTGCGGGCTTGCATGCACATGTGCCGGGTGTGGTTCTTAAGCTGCTAGTTGCGAATTCAAAGCAGGCTTTCGGCCATGTGGGATCCAGCCATCCTACCTACCACGCCATTTGGCTGACCCTCCAGCTTCATTCTTTTATATGTGGATATCCAGTTTTCTCAGCAGAATTTGTTGAAAAGACTATCCTTTCTTCCCCGTTAGTAGAAAATCCCATGTCCATCTATGAGCGAGTTTGATTCTGCGCTCTATTCTACCCCACTGGCTTATAGGTCTGTCTTTATTACAGTACCACAGTTTTGATGACTGCAGCTTTGTTGTTCATGAAATCAGGAAGTGTGAGTTCTCAAGCTTTGTTGTGCTTTTCAAGATTGTTTTGGCCATTGAGTCCCTTGAGAGGCTATACAAATTTTAGGATGAGTTTCTCTGTCTCTGCAAGACATGTCATTGGGTGGGGCTGGAAGGTAGCATAGTTGTAAATTGCAACGCTTTACAAGGCAGACCCACATGGGGAAGTTATCAATTCATGCCCAGGACTTCCTTGAGTACTGTGCCCGTGATCTGGGTTAGCTGAAACTGGGAGTGGCTTGTGGCATCAGAACCCTGTTGAGAGTGCTGTGTCTCTGTCTCTTTTTTAATTTGCGAGAGGGCACAAGGGCTCACCAGAGAGACAAACAGCGGGAGAGAGAGAAAGCCACTCCCCAGTGGGATTTGGTCACGCCACAATCCCTTCTCCATTTTGTCAAGATTTTTTGGACATGAGTGCATATGTTTCTGTCATAGGATGGGAGAGCGCTGAGCTGCATTATATTAAATCCCTGGTCCTTTATTTTATTATTTTTCTTAAATTATTTTACTTAACTTTATTTACTTAAATTTGACCAGAGAGGGACAGAGAGAGAGCGAGAGCAAGCAAGTGAGAGAGCAAGCTACCAGGTCTGGGACTCGAACCATAGTAGGAGTCCAGTACCCTTAACCACCACGCCAACTGCTGGCCCCAATCCCTGGTCCTTTAGATCCAGATCTCTAAAATAGCACGTGCTCCGGGGTAAGTTTTTGCCGACAAATACAGAAGTGCAGAGATGAGTTAAAGAGTCCCTTCCAAAATGACAAGAGTCATGAAGTCCCTTTAAAATTACCCGTTGTTGGGCCATGGGGAGATAAAACTTAGCCTCATCTGTGAACCCACCACATGGGCCTTTGGAATAGCCATGCAGAACTGCCCACTCTGTTTCTAGAGTGGGTGAAGGGTGTGGCAGGCCAGGGATAAGTGCTCCCAGAATAGAGGCAGGAAACTGGGAGGTGGATTTAGCAGCCTTATCTGCCAGGTGATTTCCTCCACTAACTTCGTCTGTCCCATCAAAAAATGTCCCTGTCAATGTACTACAACTTGTATTTCCAGCGGAAAACATGCAGCTCTAGGAGCTGGGGTCCATACTTAATGGGGGGATTTTCAGCATTTAACAGTCTCCTTTTCCTCAGGCGCGTGTACATAGGTGTCCAAGACCCCGAGAGCAGAATGGAGGAGAAGGAATTGTGGCGGCCATCCTCCTGGGGGGTGATTTCTCACTTTCTCTCTCCCTCTGGCTCTCTGGTGAGTGCATACGCCCATAGCAAAAATCTCTCTCTCAAAAACAAACAAAAAAATCCAAGGGTCCCCTTTCCCTTCAAATTGCTGCACAAGTATGCCCAGGAGGCATATTTAGAATCCTTATATATGACACTCAAAAAAATAGTGAGGGTCAGAGCCCTGGTGAGAGCAATTAACTCAGCCTGCTGGGATGAAGTCCCATGAGGCAAAGGTTTAGCTTTAATAGTACCTTCCAGAGAAGCTACCACACAGCCAGCCTAGTCCCCTGACACTGAGCTCCTGCCATCTGTAAACCAGGTGAGATCTGAGTAGGGGAGTGGCTGGCCTTGACGATTTGGTCTGCTTGTGAAAACCTCATGAATTACTTGAAGGCAGTCATGGAAGAGCATTTCCTCTGCAGAAAGAGGGAGGAGAGAGGCTGGATTGAAAACTGTACAGTACAGTGGCTGGCCTTGACGATTTGGTCTGCTTGTAAAAACCTCATGAATTACCTGAAGGCAGTCATGGAAGGGCATTTCCTTTGCAGAAAGAGGAAGGAGAGAGGCTGGGTTGAAAACTGTACAGTACAGGGTTTTTTTGTTTGTTTATTTGTTTGTTTTGAGATTCTTCCGTGAGGAAGGCTGCTTCTGCTGCTGCCCTAAAGCATCCTGGCCATCCCCTAGCCACTGGGTATAGGCAGGTGTGCAACTGGTCTGAAGCAGGGCCTATGTGCCAAGTTAAAATTCCCAAAGCAATTCCTTGTTGGTCCGTTACAAAGAGTTGAAATGGCTGGTCAGGATGAGGGAGTCCTAATGCTCGGGCCCTTAGGAGGGCTTCCCAGAAAGCCTTAAGGCAGCTTTCTGACAGGGCTCCCTGAGACTAGGTTCTCCCTCGACTTCACTTTTCAAGGCCTCATGTAAGCGCTGGGCTCTGTGTCCATAACCGGGCATCCATATCCAACAGTACCCTGCAAGCCCCAAGGATGCCCAGAGTTGGCAGTGTGTCTGGGGCTCAGGTATCCACAAAATGCCTTGGGCTCATTCAGGGAACAATTTTCTTTGTCCTTCTGAGATAAGGAATCCAAGATACTTCAGTTTGTGTGAGCTGGGTTACTGTACAGTACAGGGTGTAGCCTCAGTCAGGCTTTGTAGCCTCAGTCAGCCAGAAAATTCTAAGTGTCTACTAGATGCTTCCTTGCTAACTCCTTGGCAGGGGAGCAAAGAAGATCATCTACATAATGAATACGTTTCCCCCCTTTTAAGTTTAGGTCCCCCAGGTCTTTAGCTAAAGCTTGGCCAGAAGATGGGCACTGTGACGAAAGCCCTGGGGGTGTGTTACCCATGTTAATTGTTGAGGTGCCCTCTCTTTCTCCACTCAAAAGTAAACAGGAATTGGGAATCTTTATTGGAATGCAGAAGAAAGCATCCTTCAGATCTAAAACTGAAAACCAGTGAGGATCTGGGGACACCTCTCCCAGAGTAGTGTAAAGGTTCGGCCCCATTGGGTGAATGGGGACAACTGCTTCCGTTACAGCTCAGAGGTCCTGGACTAGGCAATGTTCTCCAGTGGGTTTTCAACTGCTAGAATGGGAGACTTACAGGGTGGCTCACAGGGGGTTAAAACACCAGCCTGTAGGAGTCTGGTAGTTATTGGTTGAAACCCTTGAATGGCCTCTGGTTTAAGTGGGTAATGTTTTTTTTTTATGTGGGGAGGTATTGGGATCCTTAAGTCTGATTTTAACAGGGCTAGCCGTTTTTGCCCTTCCTGGTGTCTCTGTCATCCAGACCTCTATTGATTTCCTGAATGAGATAATTTTGTTGAGATACCTCAGGATCAGGCTCCAATAGCAGTCCTCAAAGGGCTGATGTGCTAGGTCTCGGTGATAATTGAGCACCCAGCTTACTGAGGATATCCCTTCCCATAAGGGGAGTAAGGCATTGAGGTGTAATTAGGAACCGATGGGAAAAAAATTATGCCCTCCCAGTGCAGCCAAGAGCTGGGGTTAGAGGATAATGAGTTTACCTGCTAACTCCCACAATGAGATGACAGTCACAGGAGAGGCTCCAGCATAAGCGATAAGTACTGAGTAGGTGGCTCCCATGTCAGTAAGGAAAGTGGGGGTCCTACCTGCCATGTGCAAGGTCACCCTGGGCTCCGCCGATCTCATGACGTTGATGGCCATCGTGGGAGCTGACTGGACCAGAGGGCATCCTCATGGAAGGGCTCTGGAGGCCTCTTCAGGGTCCTGGAACTCCGGGGCAGTCCCTGGCCCAGTAGCCGAGTTGACCACATTTGGGGCCAGGCTTTCGTGGAGGCTTTAGTAAGAGTCCTGTGTCCAGGCTTCTGGTAGTAATTGCAGGTCATCAGGATTTTCTAGAGTGACCGGGAGATGGCTTCTGCACAATCAAAGCAGCAGTTAATTGAGTCTTCATATTTTCCTTCTGCTTTTCTTTTGCCTTAACCCTGTCTTCTAGCTCTAGGTCTTGGTCCTAAAAGACTGAAGAGATCACTCTCAGGAGTTCTGCTGAGACGGTGCTGGGTCCTTGTGATAGCTTTTGTTTTCTTTCTTTTTTAGAGAGAGATTTTTGCTATAGGGCGCATGCACTTGCCAGAGAGACATAAGAAATCCCCCCTGTGGGGGTGACCACACCATAATCCCTTGTCCTCCATTCTTCTTTTGGGTATTCAGCATGCATGCACACATGACTGGCATGAGTTTCAAGCTGCAGGGTCTGGGACGTGAACCTTGGTTGACTATGTGGGAGTCCACCAATATAACCATTTCACCATCTGCTGGTCCCAGAATTGACATGTTTATGATACTAAGTTTCCCAGTTCATAAACGTGGGGTGTGTTTCCATTTCCTTATGTCCTTTTTCATTTCTTCCAGCAATATTTTATTTTCATTTTACATGCCTTTTCCTCCTTGGTTAAATAAACATGGAACTGTTTTATTCCTTTTGATACTATTTCTAGAGGAATCATTTTTGCATGTTCTTTTTTGATTGTTCACTTTATTGTATAGAAATGTAACTGATTTGGGGCTGGCCCTCTGGGCAGTGGTTAAGCACTGTGCAGAGGAAGCTAGATCCCACACAGCCAAGTGCCGTTCAGGTCTTGGCCCCAGGCACCTGTGCATGTGTGCACCCAAGATATCCTGACTGGACAGGGAAAGGAAGGGAAAAGATTGCAGTGTGACCATACCCCACTGGGAGTGCTTTCCCTCTCTGGCAAGCACATGTACCATGTGGCAATATAAAGAAAAGAAAAATGAGGACCAGCAGATGGCCTAATAACCATGTAGTCGACCACAGTTCGACCACCTTGTGGCTTAACCTCATGCTGGATGCGTGTGCGTGCGTGCCCAAGATCCCGAGAGGAGAATGGAGGAGAAGGGATGGTATGGCCATCCTCCCTGCGGGGTGATTTCTCGCTTTCTGTCTTTCTCTGTCTTTCCAGAGAGCGCCCGTGCCCTATAGCAAAAACCTCTCCCCCCCACCAAAAAAAAAGGAAGGAAAAGAAAAAAATGTAATTTATTTATTTTTGTAATTTGCGTTGTAGGGTGTCTGTGCTTGCCACAGAGAAGGAGAGGAAAAGTGAGAAAGCTCCCCCTGGGGGCACGGCTGTGCCACATCCCATCTTCTCTGTTCCCCTCTGGTGCAACACATGTGCCTCGCCTGTTCTTCAAGTCGCAGGGTCTTGAGCTCGAACTGCTCCATCAGCAATGTAGGATCCAGCTGTCTTAACCACCACGCCACCAACAGGGTAGTTACTAATTTCTTTCCTTCTTTTGGAGAGATTTTGTAATAAGGGCGCCTGCGTTCACCGGAAACCTAGAAAGTGAGAAATCACGCCCCGGGGGTTGGCCACGCTGCAGTCCCTTCCCCACCATTCTCCTCTCTGGCTCGTGGACCTGTGCACACATGCGCCTGGCATCTGTTTTAAGCTGCCGGGTCTCGGACTCAAATTGTGGTTGAGTACATGGGTATTCCAGCGACGTGACTATCTTGCCATCTTCCAGGCCCCCGATAGTAGTTTCTAGTTACTTAGTGATAGGTAGTAGTAATTTCTTACTTCTCTGATTTCACAGCATGATGATACTCATTTGTTAACTTAATCACAAACCCAGGCAAGAGATTAGCTTAGAGATGCCAAGAATAATGCACCAATGGAAAAGCTTTAGCCACATGAAAGCAATTCAGTACACTTCAGGACTCTCGGTCTGTCTCAGTTTCAGTTGGTTGTGATTCATTTTGTCGAACCTTTAATAATCCTACATGCGCACGTAGGATACATGTATCCTTGTAGCATTTAGTACAGTGGGCAAATGACAGCTTTACCAGGGAGCACTGGGAGTGGCTGAGTCTGGTTCCCTGGGATCTTGAATTTATCTCACCATCGGAAGTATGCTAGGGTGTCCAGATGCTGTGGTGGAGTGGTGACGGCCACAGCACACACTGCTCCCATCACGCACTGCTCTTCCAGTCCACCTTGGTGCTGGAAGCCATATGACAACAGCGGTTAAGCTCCCGGGGGTGTGGGCACCCAGGGTCCTGAGGAGCTGGAGGGCTGGGAAGGGGGAATCAGGGTGTGACGAGGCTCTATCGAAGGTGCAGTGTCTATCCTCCCTCCGTGTGTCTCTCGTCCACACCCTTTCTATCATAGAATGGAAGGAAAAGTGCACTGGGGAGTGTGAGAGGCCCAGGGAAACTGAGGTCTTCTCAAGTAGCAGCTTTGTCTAGTGATACTGGGAAGATAATTTTCTATTTGGTAATTTCTTCCAAAATATGTGATACTCAGTGGGAAAAATAACTCATATCAAGCACGTCTGTCCCTTTGGCCCAGACCGTGTGAATATGTATGAATATTTTAGGGATGCTACTCTGTGGACTTTTCGTTTTTTAGCAATATTTATTAAGTGATGTAGTTTAACAAGTATTTGAGTGCCTGCTGTGTACACTGCATGGCAGTGGGCACTGAGGAAGTAGTACCCTACCCTGGATTTCTTTCCCTCGTAATCTGAGGTCTAGTGTTTAGAAAGGGTATATGGGGCTAGCAGGTGGCATGGTGGTTAAGGTGCTGGATTCCCACTCGGCCGACCGCGGTTCAAATCCTGGACTCATTGGCTTGAAAATCACAACAATAAATAGATAAATAAATGGTTAAATATTTTTAAAAGATAGAAAAGGTGTATAAAGGATGCTGTACAAACATAAAAAATGTAATGTAATTTTGGTTTAGGCAGGCGGGCATAACTTGTGCAATGGGAAGGACTCCAGGAGAAAGTAATCTTTTAAGCTAAATATGTCCTTAGGCATTTCTGCAGAATGAGGACTCTTGGTCCAGTCTGCTTGGCTCACAGTCCTGTGCCTGTGTCCTTTTTTGAAAAGTGGGGCTAGGGACCAGCAGTTAACGTAATAGCTATGTCGCTGGACTCCCACGTAGTCGACTGCGGTTCAAGTCCCGGACCTGGTGGCTTAAAACTCACACCTGGCGCGTGTGTGTGCGTGCCCAAGATCCTGAGAGGGGAATGGAGGAGAAGGGATTGTGGCGTGGCCATCCCCCCAGGGGGTGATTTCTCGCTTTCTGTCTCTGTCTGTCTGGCGAGCGCATGCGCCCTATAGCAAAAACCTCTTAAAAAAAAAAAGAAAAAGAAAAGTGGGACTAGTCACACCAGTCTCACTGTGTTGCGCGGGCAAAGCAAGTTAGTTCACGTAAAGCCCTTTGAACACTGAGTTCCTGGCATAAGTTAGTGCTTGATGTAGTCCTTCTTATTTTTATCTACTCTTTATCTGGTAGCAAGTACCCACTGAGAGGTCGGTATTTTGATACAAATTCGACATGCGCTTTTTACTAAGTCACAACGTGACCTATCCAATTTTAAGAACAGTAGAAATAGGAGCCTGCAAAATAAGTTTGGCATCTTTTTACAGGTTAAATTTTATTAATATCTGCTCTAAGAGACTGTCAGAATTAAGTTTTACGTATCTTTGACAAAAACGGATTTTACTTCTGGGAATTGAGAGAGTTTGTTTGGAGGTCCTAGCAGGGGAGGCACAGCTACTCATATACCCTCGACGGTTCTTCGGTCCTCCTCTATGGGGATGGTTGTCTTCCACGACCCAGCGCACAGCTTTGGGAGGGACGCACATGGAGCAGTGAGGGAAGAAAGGGACACCTGCCTAGCCAGCCAGATCAGCCGAATCAACCTTGACGGTCAATGGGGTGACACATGTCGCAGCCAGATCGCCCTGACATCCAAGGGAATTGAGACCTTTTAATTCTGCTATCTGCTTCAGCGGTATCATTTAGTCCTCACTAAACTCCCCTTCACCAACAGTGCAGTCAGACCATCGTGCTTTTACATTTTTCTTCTTAAAAAAACTAATAGAGGGAACCAGCAGTTAGCGTAATGGCTATGTTGCTGGACTCCCACGTAGTCGACCGTGGTTCGCGTCCCGGACCCGGTGGCTTAAAACTCACGCCGGGCGCATGTGCGTGCGTGTCCAAGATCCCGAGAGGAGAATGGAGGAGAAGGGATTGCGGCGTGACCATCCTCCCTGGGGGGTGATTTCTCGCTTTCTGTCTCTATGTCTCTGTCTGTCTGGCGAGCGCACGCACCCTATAGCGAAAACCTCTCCAAAAAAAAAAAAACTAATAGAAATCTCTAGATTTAAAAACTATGCTTAATTTAGTTCATATCTCTTAAGGTTACAATCATATAATTTTATTATCCATATTTAAAGTAGGTTAATGACTCAACTATGTAACCACTTGAAAAAGATAGTGGTTAAGTAAGATAGTTACTGAAAATGTCATTGATGACCTGGTAACTAAAAGTTCTTGAATAACTATGATTATTTCTGTTTATAGACCATTTAATTTGGCAGAGCGGAAAATTAACGCCCATCCAGTAGTAGAATGCAATCATGCTCGGAAAGAAGTGAGTGTACGCACTGGAGGATTGACCGACAAGAGCTCGAGGAAAATGTATACTTTTGATATGGTACTGACCTTCTTTTTATTATTATTTTCTTTTTTTAAAAAATAATTATTTTATTTATTTTTATTTATTTATTTATTTATTTTAATTTGACCAGAGAGGGACAGAGTGATAAAGAGAGGAAAAATGAGAAAGCAAGCTGTCAGGTCAGGGACTTGAACTACAGTCAGCCATGTGGGAGTTCAGCGCCCTCAACCACCACGCCACCTGAAGCCCCCCCTTGCCTTCTTTTAAAAAATGATGCTATTGTATCTTGATTATCCACTAATATAAAGTCATCCTAACATACACCGTTTCCCTGGATGTGTGCTACACTTAGAAATTTCAGTGCTTTTCAAGTTGTCATTTGGTTTGACTGGGTTCAATGAGTTACTTTACTAAAAACAAATGTACTAAAATGAGTAATTTTTAGTTTTCTTTGTTTAAGACAAAATTTTTTTTGATAGGTATTTGGAGCATCAACTAAGCAAATTGATGTTTACCGAAGTGTTGTTTGTCCAATTCTGGATGAAGTGATTATGGGCTATAATTGCACTATCTTTGCGTAAGTGAGACACTGTTTTTCAAGCTTATTAAAAAGTCTAAGGTGCATGTATATTTTTTGGTTTAATGCTTTGTTTAATTTTGACAGATATGGCCAAACCGGCACTGGAAAAACTTTTACAATGGAAGGTGAAAGGTCACCTAATGAAGTGTATACCTGGGAGGAGGTATTTATTGTTTATAACATACTTTGATCTCTAATGTGGTTGAAATTTAACTGAGTAAAACTTTACTGAGGGATTTTTGTCTTAAAATTAAGGTGAGAATACTCACGTCAAGTATAATTTAGCATAAAGTACTCCTGTAGTAAAATGAAAATATAGTATGACTCCTGTTTAAGAAGCAGATAGTCTCACTGGGAGAAGGAGGACGAATACGTGTGGCTCAGTTCACTGATGAAAGGGGTGTCTGTGACAGAATAGTGGGACCAAAATAACTGGAGAAAAGTTGGAGTATGAGTAGGGCTTAAAAAGAGGGCTTTGTAGTGAGAGAATGAGCCTCAAAAAGTTAGAATAGCAAGGGAAAGTATGGTACTTTATTAACCTTGAGTGTTCAAGAAATTAAAATTATTATATTATTTAGTAGTACATAAAGCATATAGGATCACAAGGTTTTCCATCAAATATGTTCAAATTTAATTTTTTTTAAACTGCATGTGCTCACCAGAGAGAGAGGGAGGGAGATTGTACTTCCCACTTGGATGTGGTCACACTACACTCCCTTCTCCTCCATTTCTCTGTCCTGTTGAGATTTGGGGCACTGACACAGGTGCCTGGCATGTTTTTAAAGCCATTGGGAGGGCCAGATTCGAACCATGGTTGGCCATGTGGGATCCATATCCCTTAACTATTGGGCTATGGGGCCTGGCCTGAAATATATTTAAATTAAACAAGTTTAATAATTAAGTTATTTTCCAAGTTATTGACATTTAGATAAATTCTTTACTTTTTCTTAAATAATTATTTATTGAATTTTATTTGTTCATTAATTTTAATTTGACCAGAGAGAGACAGAGAGAGACAGAGAGAGAAAGAGGGGAGAGGGAAAGTGAGAAAGCATGCCACCAGGTCCAGGACTTGAACTGTGGTTGGTCATGTGGAAGTGTGCAGTGCCTTAACCACCATGTCACCTGCTGGTCCTGATAGATTCTTTTTTCTAGTGGTTACATAGTTGAGTCATTAACCTACTTTATATATGGATAATAAAATTATATGATTGTAACCTTAAGAGATATGAACTAGACTAAGCATAGTTTTATTAATTTTATTAAGATACTTGGATAGTTGTAAAACATCCTTATTTTATTATCATAATTAGGGAATATACTTTTAGTTACACCACTTTTCTGATTAAAATGGTGGTACAGTATTATGTGCTCATGAGGAAAGTTGAACAGGATTTCTCAACTTGGCTTTTAAGTAGCTTTATCTCCATGTAATGAAGAAGGCTAACAGGTGTGACAGATTTGTGGCAGATGAGAGGAACACCATTGAGTTGACATGTTGCAAATGACTTAACACCTGTAACATCAGATTGATTGGTTATTTTCATAACTGACTGTTATATTATTTATGTTTAAATAGACTGTAAAGGGAGGCCTTGTTATTCCTGTTTTAACTGCCTCAGTAGTGGCAG
>NW_006159692.1:4527867-4533146 GCF_000334495.1 Tupaia belangeri chinensis
GAAAACCTCTCCAAAAAAAAAAAAAAAAACTAATAGAAATCTCTAGATTTAAAAACTATGCTTAATTTAGTTCATATCTCTTAAGGTTACAATCATATAATTTTATTATCCATATTTAAAGTAGGTTAATGACTCAACTATGTAACCACTTGAAAAAGATAGTGGTTAAGTAAGATAGTTACTGAAAATGTCATTGATGACCTGGTAACTAAAAGTTCTTGAATAACTATGATTATTTCTGTTTATAGACCATTTAATTTGGCAGAGCGGAAAATTAACGCCCATCCAGTAGTAGAATGCAATCATGCTCGGAAAGAAGTGAGTGTACGCACTGGAGGATTGACCGACAAGAGCTCGAGGAAAATGTATACTTTTGATATGGTACTGACCTTCTTTTTATTATTATTTTCTTTTTTTAAAAAATAATTATTTTATTTATTTTTATTTATTTATTTATTTATTTTAATTTGACCAGAGAGGGACAGAGTGATAAAGAGAGGAAAAATGAGAAAGCAAGCTGTCAGGTCAGGGACTTGAACTACAGTCAGCCATGTGGGAGTTCAGCGCCCTCAACCACCACGCCACCTGAAGCCCCCCCTTGCCTTCTTTTAAAAAATGATGCTATTGTATCTTGATTATCCACTAATATAAAGTCATCCTAACATACACCGTTTCCCTGGATGTGTGCTACACTTAGAAATTTCAGTGCTTTTCAAGTTGTCATTTGGTTTGACTGGGTTCAATGAGTTACTTTACTAAAAACAAATGTACTAAAATGAGTAATTTTTAGTTTTCTTTGTTTAAGACAAAATTTTTTTTGATAGGTATTTGGAGCATCAACTAAGCAAATTGATGTTTACCGAAGTGTTGTTTGTCCAATTCTGGATGAAGTGATTATGGGCTATAATTGCACTATCTTTGCGTAAGTGAGACACTGTTTTTCAAGCTTATTAAAAAGTCTAAGGTGCATGTATATTTTTTGGTTTAATGCTTTGTTTAATTTTGACAGATATGGCCAAACCGGCACTGGAAAAACTTTTACAATGGAAGGTGAAAGGTCACCTAATGAAGTGTATACCTGGGAGGAGGTATTTATTGTTTATAACATACTTTGATCTCTAATGTGGTTGAAATTTAACTGAGTAAAACTTTACTGAGGGATTTTTGTCTTAAAATTAAGGTGAGAATACTCACGTCAAGTATAATTTAGCATAAAGTACTCCTGTAGTAAAATGAAAATATAGTATGACTCCTGTTTAAGAAGCAGATAGTCTCATTGGGAGAAGGAGGACGAATACGTGTGGCTCAGTTCACTGATGAAAGGGGTGTCTGTGACAGAATAGTGGGACCAAAATAACTGGAGAAAAGTTGGAGTATGAGTAGGGCTTAAAAAGAGGGCTTTGTAGTGAGAGAATGAGCCTCAAAAAGTTAGAATAGCAAGGGAAAGTATGGTACTTTATTAACCTTGAGTGTTCAAGAAATTAAAATTATTATATTATTTAGTAGTACATAAAGCATATAGGATCACAAGGTTTTCCATCAAATATGTTCAAATTTAATTTTTTTTAAACTGCATGTGCTCACCAGAGAGAGAGGGAGGGAGATTGTACTTCCCACTTGGATGTGGTCACACTACACTCCCTTCTCCTCCATTTCTCTGTCCTGTTGAGATTTGGGGCACTGACACAGGTGCCTGGCATGTTTTTAAAGCCATTGGGAGGGCCAGATTCGAACCATGGTTGGCCATGTGGGATCCATATCCCTTAACTATTGGGCTATGGGGCCTGGCCTGAAATATATTTAAATTAAACAAGTTTAATAATTAAGTTATTTTCCAAGTTATTGACATTTAGATAAATTCTTTACTTTTTCTTAAATAATTATTTATTGAATTTTATTTGTTCATTAATTTTAATTTGACCAGAGAGAGACAGAGAGAGAGAGAGGGGAGAGGGAAAGTGAGAAAGCATGCCACCAGGTCCAGGACTTGAACTGTGGTTGGTCATGTGGAAGTGTGCAGTGCCTTAACCACCATGTCACCTGCTGGTCCTGATAGATTCTTTTTTCTAGTGGTTACATAGTTGAGTCATTAACCTACTTTATATATGGATAATAAAATTATATGATTGTAACCTTAAGAGATATGAACTAGACTAAGCATAGTTTTATTAATTTTATTAAGATACTTGGATAGTTGTAAAACATCCTTATTTTATTATCATAATTAGGGAATATACTTTTAGTTACACCACTTTTCTGATTAAAATGGTGGTACAGTATTATGTGCTCATGAGGAAAGTTGAACAGGATTTCTCAACTTGGCTTTTAAGTAGCTTTATCTCCATGTAATGAAGAAGGCTAACAGGTGTGACAGATTTGTGGCAGATGAGAGGAACACCATTGAGTTGACATGTTGCAAATGACTTAACACCTGTAACATCAGATTGATTGGTTATTTTCATAACTGACTGTTATATTATTTATGTTTAAATAGACTGTAAAGGGAGGCCTTGTTATTCCTGTTTTAACTGCCTCAGTAACGGCAGTCTTATTTTATTCCTTTTTTTTTTTTCCTTTTGAAGAGGTTTTTTGCTATATGGCACATGTGCTTGCCTTTTTTTTTTCCTGACAGAAAGTGAGAAATCACCCCCCAGGGGGGATGGCCACGCCACAATCCCTTCTCTTCCATTTTCCTCTCGGGATCTTGGGCACGCACACACACACACACACACACACACCTGGCGGGAGTTTACGGCACCGGGTCTCGGACTCAAAATGCGGTCGACTACATGGGAGTCCGGCAACATAGCCATTACGCCAACTGCTGGTCCCTATTTTATTCCTTTTTAATATTATAATTTCAGGATCCCTTGGCTGGTATAATTCCACGTACTCTTCATCAAATTTTTGAGAAACTTTCTGATAATGGTACTGAATTTTCCGTCAAAGTGTCTCTGTTGGAAATCTATAATGAAGAACTTTTTGACCTTCTTAATCCATCTTCTGATGTTTCTGAGAGACTACAGATGTTTGATGATCCCCGTAACAAGGTAATTCTGCCTTTGAGAATGAACCGTCTCCAAATCTTAATTAATGTGTGAGGCTTTGAGAAGTCAGTATACATTTTTTTAAAAACCAAGCTAATGGAAGTTCTTTTGCTATTTGGTCAGAGGGGCGTGATAATCAAAGGGTTAGAAGAAATTACAGTCCACAACAAGGATGAAGTCTATCAAATTTTGGAAAAGGGAGCAGCTAGAAGGAAAACTGCAGCAACCCTAATGAACGCATACTCTAGGTAAGAAAGCCAGTCTCCGTCCTACCCTGTTTTCTTATAAAGAACAATTAGGGACTTGGAAGAAGTCAATTTGGGATAGGTCAAGGAATTGCTATATAGGCTACTTACCTAGGTTTTGTGCTATAATGAAGGGGACCTCGTAATTGCCTTGAGATTTATAGGGAGGACACCTACATGGGAACAATGTTGAAAGGAGAGCAAAGACAAGTCGAACTAGAGCAGAAGATTAAATTTTTTAAGCAGAATTCTTTTTCAAATGAAATTGTACACAGGAACCTAGATCAAAATGTGGCTGCTGCAGTTGCTTTTGAGATGGGACAGAGATGCTTTACTTCCTCAGCTTTGTAAAAGTGGCCCCAACGCCCTTCTGTGGAGCCCTTAACGGTACTTAGAAAATACTTTGAAAATCTTTGGTTTAAATAAGGATTAGAAAAATGTTAAATCTTTATTTTATCTTTCTTTATTTTACTGGTTTTTGCTATAGGGTGCATGCACTCACCAGAGCATGACAAAGGGAGAAAGAGAGAAAGCAAGAACTCACCGCCTGGGGATGGGCACGTTGTAATCTCATCTCCATTTTCCTCCTGGGATGTGGGATGCACAGACACACACACACACACACACACACACACACACCCATGCATACATGTGCCCAGCGTGATTTTTAAGCCAGTGTTTGGAATTTAAACTACGCAGTCATGTAGAGTCCAACACCTTAACCTCTGTGCCACCTGCTGGCCCGAAATCTTCACTTTAAAATGACTTCATTTAATTTAAGGAGGCAGAGGACCATTAACACTGGCTCTCATGAGGAGGAAGGGACAAATTTTTTTTTCTTTTTTTCTTTCTTTCTTTTTTTTTTTTTTTTTTACTTTTCATTGAAATATAAAATTGATATTCCATCAATATGTATAGCTTTTGAACTCCTTTTCTTGAATGTATACTTGAATACATACACTTCATAGTTTAGCAGTGATCCTCTTGTATGTTTCAGTAATCATGTCCTTTACTCTTTCTTGTATTTGGGAGATTTACCTATTTTTCATTGACATTCTCAGAGCAGAGAAATGTACATATTCATGACAGTTGATATGGAGAGGGAATAATCTGATGGCTTGCCTGGTGCTGTTTGAATTTATGGCAGTGACATGTTTCAAACGGGTCTTATGAATGGGAAGATTGATTAAAAGCCTTCCCCTGTGACATACCAGGCAACTGTCCTGACCTCACCCCACAGCCAACTTTCAGAGATTCCTGAGGCTGCTGGTTCCTAAGTCTTTCCTTTTTTAAAAATTCATTTATTTTATTTTATTATTATTTTCAGTTTTATCAGAAAGAGAGACACAGAGAGTGAGATAGCAAGTCACCAGGTCTGAGACTCAAACCATAGTCAGCCATGTAGGAGGCCAGCACTTTAACTACCATACCACCTGCTGGCCCCAGTCTTGCTTTTTAAAAATAATGAAAAGAAAAAAAGACTGGTAGAAGGCGTGTGCTCAATGGCGAGAGACAGCGAGAGAGAGAGAGAGAAAGGAAAGTGAGAAAGCACTCCCCTGTGGGGGAGGGTCATGCTTCAATCCCTTCTACATATTTCCCTCCTTTTAGGACCTTTGGCACACACATATGTGTGCATAGTGTGTTTTTGAAGCTGCTGGGTCCTGACTTTGTACCACATAGTTTGCCATGTGGGATCCAGCCATATCACCCACCATGCCAAAGGCTGGTCCCCTAAGACTTTTAGGATATTTGCAAGTAGCTTCTTTCCCCTAAGATTTATTTATTTATTTAATTTTATTCTTCATCATAATTATTATTTAATTTCACCAGAGAGAGACTGATACAAAAATTGAGAAAGCAAGCACCAGATCCAGGACTTGATCCATGGTTTGCCGTGTTGTGGGAGTCCAATGCCTTAACCACCATGTCACCTGCTGGCCCCTCAAGTAGTGTTTTTTTGGGTTTTTTTTTTTTTTTTTTTTTTTTT
>NW_006159692.1:4533177-4533594 GCF_000334495.1 Tupaia belangeri chinensis
TCTGGCCCCCCAAAGAGTTTTTTTTTTGTTTTTTTTTTTTTTTTTTTTTTTTTTTTGGAGAGAGGTTTTTGCTATAGGGTATGTGCACTTGCCAGAAAATAGAGAGACGGAGATAGAAAGCTAGAAATCACCTCCCCGGGGAGGATGGCCATGCCGCAATCCCTTCTCCAGTCTCCTCTAGGGATCTTGGGCACACATGTACACTCGCCTGGCATGAGTTTAAGCCACCGGGTCCAGACTTGAACCATGGTTGGCTACGTGGGAGTCCAGTAACATAGCCATTACGCCATCTGCTGATCCCTCAAGTAGTTTTTTATTAGGGTCTCCCTTGTAAGTGGCAGATATAAGAAAGCCAAATCTAAACATTGTTCTTTCTACTTTTTGCCTTCCAAAATTTTATTGGTGTCTCCTGTCTGA
>NW_006159692.1:4534110-4560922 GCF_000334495.1 Tupaia belangeri chinensis
TTTTGAAAAATGCCACATTTCTATATTACCCTCTTTTGCTTGCAGACACCAAAGTATATTCTAAACCATTGTAAGATTAAATGGATACTAAATGTTTAAAGATGCTCCCTGAGAAAGGGATGATCTGCAGTCTTTGCCACCAACCTGCAAACATATACACCCAAATGGCTTAAGGTAAGATATTCATGAAGTGAAGGAGAAAGAAGAGTAACTTATCTTCAAAAGCACAGACACAGAAAATGTATTAACCACTCTTAAAGAGCATATTGGTTTGAGACATTTTAAAGGTTTATCTCAGAAAATCTAAGCCTGAGGTTACTTTTGCGAAAACTAATTTAAGCAGTGAAAAGAAAAGAGCTTATAACTTATCAATTAAACATTTTGGCCAATGGCACATTCTTTTTTTCCCCCTAGCTGAGAAGGTTGCTTTTTATCATCTTTAGAATCTGTTCTGCATTTAAACAATAAACTATCTTTAAAAATCATTGTATAACTTCAACCTATGGCAGTGGTATGCTAAAACTTGCTCATACTGGCTCCCTGGCTCCCGAAGGTAGCACTTCTTCCCAACTCTATTTTCCTTGACTTCATGTTAGTAACTTGAATTCAGCTATGCTGGGTGTATTTTTTTTTTTTGGAGAGAGGTTTTTGCTATAGGGTATGTGCACTTGCCAGAAAATAGAGAGACGGAGATAGAAAGCTAGAAATCACCTCCCCGGGGAGGATGGCCATGCCGCAATCCCTTCTCCAGTCTCCTCTAGGGATCTTGGGCACACATGTACACTCGCCTGGCATGAGTTTAAGCCACCGGGTCCAGACTTGAACCATGGTTGGCTACGTGGGAGTCCAGTAACATAGCCATTACGCCATCTGCTGATCCCTCAAGTAGTTTTTTATTAGGGTCTCCCTTGTAAGTGGCAGATATAAGAAAGCAAAATCTAAACATTGTTCTTTCTACTTTTTGCCTTCCAACATTTTATTGGTGTCTCCTGTCTGATAGTATCTATTTTATTCCACTTGGATTTGGAGCTTCCTTTCCAGTTTTACTATATTCTATAGGAATCAAATTGTGTTTTACATTATAATGACTAGGCAACTGGATCTTGTTTTCTAGTCGTTCCCACTCAGTTTTCTCTGTTACAATCCATATGAAAGAAACTACAATCGATGGAGAAGAGCTTGTTAAAATTGGAAAACTGAACTTGGTAAGTAATCACCTTAATACCACTGTTTTCATTTTGACCACCTTGTAAAGCAGTTTGAAATCTTATACTTCTATCGTTGGTAATATTTTAGTAGTCATTGTGTGGTCATTGTCGCTATATAGTGGGGGAGGAAATTTGTTAATTATAGAATAATGATTTTTCTGGCTATTTAATGCATTATGTATAATATGAGAATGGAATCCCTTGAATCCAAATCTAGTAGACTGATTTTATTTTTGTTTTTAAAACTAAAGGTTGATCTCGCCGGAAGTGAAAACATTGGCCGTTCTGGAGCTGTAGACAAGAGAGCTCGGGAAGCCGGAAATATCAATCAGTCCCTTTTGACTTTGGGAAGGGTTATTACTGCTCTCGTAGAAAAAACACCTCACGTCCCTTATCGAGAATCTAAACTAACTAGAATCCTTCAGGATTCTCTTGGGGGGCGTACAAGAACATCTATAATCGCAACAATTTCTCCTTCATCTGTCAATCTTGAGGTAAGCTCTCTGAAAGGAAGCCGCAAGTGTGGTGGCTGTTATGTCTTATTTAACTACCATGTTACGGTGGTATTCACTGGCTTGATCCATTCTATACGGTAATATAGAAGAATCTGGACTTTGCAGGTGGACACATACAGGAGGACACCACTGAAAAATGACCTTTTTTCTTATTGGCAGAGATCTTAACCTTCAATCGCCAGTTATTTAGTGGCGTTTCTACTCAGTCTCCAGAGAAAATCGCTGGGGTCATTAGCAGTGGGTGATGTACGGAGATGTAATTGAGGACTTAGAAGTGGGTCGAGTGAAGGCTAATGTTTTAGAGGCTGTCTAGAGAATGCTGAAGGTGCAGTTGGATGTGTGGGAACAGAGGGGAAAAACAAGAGAAGCAACAGAGATGCTAAAATCTACCCTTAATTGCTATCATCTTTAAATGGAAGCAGGAAAGCTTGTAAGGTCTCCAGCTTTCTCGTCATACCTTTATTGAGATTAATTCATATACCATAGAATTAACCCGGTTAAAGTGTTTTAATTTTAGTATATTACTAGACTTGTGTAAACATCACGAAAATCTAAGTGTAGAACATTTTCATCACCGCAGAAAGAAAGCCTGTCCCCACTAGTAACTGTTTTCTTGCCATTCCCAGCCCTAGGCTACTTACTACTTTTCATAGCTTTACTGTTGCCTGTTCTTGACATTCCATTATGTAAGCGGGATCACACAATAAGTGGTCCTTTGCTACTGGTTCTTCCACTGTGTTTTCAAAGTTCGTCCATGTTGTATGTATCAGTACTTTATTCCTTTTTATGGATGAATGTCTACTGTTTGGAGATAGAGCATTTTATATATTCACTAGTTGGTACAATTTGTTCGTTTTAAGGCTACTCTAAAGAAAGAAATAAATTTAATTGAGTTGTAAGGTTAAATACCCTGAAAGTTGAAGAGAACTATTTCTTTTTTTTTTGGAGGGGCGGGCAGGTTGCTATAGAACGTGCATGCTGAACAAAGAGAGGAAAAGAGAGAATCGCCCCTCTGGAAGTATGGCCACATTGCAATCCCGCCTACTCCAGGCTCCTCTTGGCATGATTTTCAAGCGACTGTATCCGGTACTCAGACTGTATGGCCAGCTGTGTGGTTTCCAGCACCTTAACAACCACGCCACGTGCTGACCCAAACAACTTCCTTTTTTTTTTTTTTGACTCTAGGACACGTGCGCTCTCTAGAGAGACAGACAGAAAGTGAAAAAATCAACCCTAGGGGGGATGACCATGCTGCAATCCTTTCTGCTTTTGGAATCTTGGACATGCACGCACGTGTGCCCAGCGTGAGTTTAAGCTACTGGGTCCGGGACTTGAACTGTGGTCGACTACATGGGAGTCCAATGACATAGCCATTACGCCAACTGCTCATCCCTTTTTTCATTATTTGTGTTAGAACATCTATATGTACATGTGAGTGAGAGAGAGAGACAAACAATCACCCTGCACAGCGTCTGGTCGTGCTGCAATCCCTTTCCGCCAGTCTTCCAGACCCTTACGTCTTGGGCACTCTCGAGTGACCGGCCTGGGGTTCGAACCATGGTTGTCATGGGGGATCTGGCTTCTTTTGAGCAGCACATTACCACTGCACCATTGAGCCAGCCTCAGTATAGTAGTCTTAGTGAATAGAATTTATAAAAGATTAGATACTGTAAATTACTAGTTGTAAGTTATTCTATATGACATTGTAGATAACAGGACTACATTCTCACATGATCTTTAGTAATTGACCTTTCCTTTATGACAGGAAACTCTGAGCACACTGGAATATGCTCATAGAGCAAAGAACATACTGAATAAGCCTGAAGTCAATCAGAAACTCACCAAAAAAGCTCTTATTAAGGTAATTGTGAATTTTTGTGGAGTAATGTAATCCTGCTTAACAAATGGGGTAATGAGGAACTGAAATAGGTACTTGTTAAATGAAGTTTGTTAAAATGCCTGTTAATCGTCTTTTTTAATCCGGTGATTTAAATTTTTTAACTTATAAAAATGTTTTTCTGTTGCTAATGTTGACTTTTCCAGCTTTATCAACCAAGCTGGTACCTTAGCAAAGTTTGCATTTATTTACAGTAACAGAATATTTGCATCATATATGTACACTATGCGGGCTTTTCCTTTTTTTGCTTGTTTTTAAACAAGGTCTCTAGCTGCTAAGCTCTTGTCTCATCTTTTCTAATAGCTGGGAGCTGAGATTATTTGCATCTTTAATTTACATACTATACCATTGAGCTATTGTGTGCATACAATTCAGTGATTTTTTTTTTTCTGTATAGTTATTGAGTTGTGTAATATCACCATGACCTAGTTTAGAAAGTTTTGATCACTATATAGTTGCCCTTTGCTCCTTTGCAGTTAGGAAGTGTTCTGTCTATAGATTGGCATTTGCTGAGCAATATCTGTTCTTTTGCATCTGGCTTCTTTAGGTTGGCATAACATTTGGGATTCTGTACATCTTAAGTCAATTTTTTGTTTTTTTTTGAGAGGTTTTCGTTATAGGGCGCGTGCGCTCGCCAGACAGACAGAGAGAGACAGAGAGACAGAAAGTGAGAAATCACCCCCCAGTGGGGATGGTCACGCCACAATCCCTTCTCCTTCATTCTCCTCTCGGGATCTTGGGCACGCACGCACACGCACCCGGCGTGAGTTTTAAGCCACCGGGTCCGGGACACGAACCGCGGTTGACTACGTGGGAGTCCAGCGACATAGCCATTACGCTAACTGTTGGTCCCATGTTGAACATCTTTTCATTGTCCATTTGTTGACCTCTTTTGGTAAAATGTCTATTCATCTTGCTCTTTTTTTTTTTTTTGAGAGGTTTTCGTTATAGGGCGCGTGCGCTCGCCAGACAGACAGAGAGAGACATAGAGACAGAAAGCGAGAAATCACCCCCCCCCCGAGGGGATGGTCACGCCACAATCCCTTCTCCTCCCTTCTCCTCTCGGGATCTTGGGCATGCACGCACACGTGCCCGGTGTGAGTTTTAAGCCACCGGGTCCAGGACATGAACCACGGTCGACTACGTGGGAGTCCAGTAATATAGCCATTACGCTAACTGCTGGTTCCCTTGCTCTTTTTTTTTGAGAGAGATTTTTGGTATAGGACACATGCACTCACTAAAGAGAGAAGAGAGACAGAAAATGAGAAATCCCCCCCAGGGGAATGGCACGTCATAATCCCTTTTTCCTGCATTCTCTTCTTGGGATTTGGGGCGTGCACGCATGTACCCAGCATGAGTTGAAGCCGCTGGGTCTGGGACTAGAGCGGTGGCCTACTATGTGGGAGTCCAGCAATGTAACCATTTCGCCATCTGCTGGTCCCCATTTTGCCCAATTTTTAACTGGGTCATTTGTCTTAGTAAGTTGTAATGTGTTGGTCATATATTCTAGATATAAGCCTTTGAGGAAATAAAATTTGCAAATATCTCCTCCCAGTCTGCCTTGTCTTTTCCTTTTTTTGGTGTTCAGTTTTTTTTTTTTTTTTTTTTTTTAAGTTTGTTTGTTCATTTTTTTTCATGAGAGAGACAGAAAAAGGCACAGACACAGGCAGGTTCCCCCAACGGGGTCTTCACGCTGCAGTCCTTCTCCCAGCTTCAGCCAGCCAGGACCACAGGCTGCCATGTATGAGCTCATGATCTGGTTTTTTCTTTGTTTTCCCAAAGTTTGATCATGTTATGTTTTATTTTACTTATTGTAGGTCTTTGTCATTCGGTGTGTGTACTTGCGAGGGACGGGAGGAGTAAGAAATTGCCCCCTAGGGATATGGCCACTCTGCAATCCTTTCTCTTCCATTCACCTCTCAGGATTTTTGACATGTCCACACAAGCGCCTGGTGTGATTTTCAAACCATCAGATTTAGGACTCGAACCATGCTCAACCATTATCCATCATGCCACCTGCTGGGCCCCGTTATTTTATTTTTAAAATCTGTTCTGCCAGTATCTTACTTTAAAAACAGAGTACAACCTGATTCCCTAAAATTCATTTTTAAATTTAATTTTAAAAATTTTATTATCATTATCATTTTTTTTTTGCTAGAGGGCATGTGCATCTATGAGAGAGAGATTGAAAGAGGGAGAAGAAAAAGCACCCTTACGGGGAATGGTCACAATGTAATCCCTTTCTTCATCTCTTCTTTTCGGGATTTTGGGCATGTATGCACACGTGCCCTGTGTGTTTCTCAAGCCACCAGGTCCAGGACTTGTATAGTCAGGCATGTGGGATCCAATCTCCTTAACCACCAGTCCACAAAGCTAACCCCATCATGTGGTTTGAATTGATTATTTTTAAGTTATAAGGCACATTTTTTTTTTTTACTTTAAGAGAGATATTTTTTTAAGAGGGCTCATGTGCTCGCTGGAGAAACAGACAGAAAGCGAAAAATCACCCCTCAGGCAGGATGTCCACGCCACAATCCCTTCTCCTCCATTCTCCTCTTGGGATCTTAGGCATGCGTGCACTGTTTGGCACGAGTTTTGAGCTGCCCTGTCTGTGACTTACATCATAGTCGACTATGTGAGAATCCAGTGACTTAACCATTACACCATCTGCTGGTCCCTAAAGTACATTTTTTTAAACTAATGGTATGCCTGATTACTCTAGTAACCTTTGCTGAAAAGGCTGTATTTTCTCCACCGAACTGATTTTGTACCTTTGTGAACAATTGGTCAGGCATATTTGTGTGGGCCCATTTCTAGGTTCTCTATTCTGTTCCATCGACTTACTTGTCCCTCAGGCAACACTACCCAGGCTTAATTACTGTAGCTATACAGTAACTTAAAATTGAGTAGTCAGTTTAAAAGGAAATGCAGGAGAGACAACCTCTATTTTTTTTTAAGGAATTATTTTATTTAGCTTTTCTTTCTTTCATTCATTCATTCATTTAATTTGGCCAGAGAGGGACATAAAGAGAGAAGAGAATGTGAGAAAGCAAGCTGCTAGGTCTGGGACTCGAACTGCAGTTGACCATGTGGGAGTCCAACGCCTTAACTACCATGCCATCTGCTTGTCCTGAGAAAACCTGTTTCTTTGTAAAGGATCTCAAAATGGTTAGGACCAGAGAAAAACTAATGACTTTGTATTTATTATTTTAAACACATCAGCCTCTTTTGTAAGTATTCATTTTTAGACACTTGTTTTTTGACCCCTAATGATATTAAATCCACAAATATTTGTGTACTCCTTTTTTCTTCTGAAAATATATATTTTTTATTAGTAGCGGGCATATGCATTCACCAGAGAAAGTGAAAGCACCCCAGTGTCGCACGGGCATGCCGCAGTCCCTTTACCTTCCTTTCTCCACCCCATCAGGGTCTTGCTCATGAGCCCGGTGTATTTTTTAAGCTGCTAGGTCTGGGACTTAAACTTTGTTTGGCCATGTGGGGTCCCGCTTCATATGTACAAAGCTTAGTTGCTGTGCCATTGGACCAGCCCTTAAGCAATTCTGTAGTGTAATAAAATATTCAGCCATTATTTAAAATTCCAACTCTCTTACTGTCACTTATTCTTAAAGTTTGTTTTAGGATCCAAGTAAGGTTCACCATTTGCAATTTTTTTGGTATATTTTCAGAGGTCTCAATAAAATAGGTTCATTTTCCATGTTTCTCCCACTTAAAATTTACTTGTAGAAGTACCTGTACTCTTTGTGCTATTGACTTTACCTAAAGTATTTTTGACTTGCTAATCTGTTCTTTAGATTTTCTAGCATTGGTAGTTGGATCTGCAGGGTTTGATATAAGATTCAGGTTTTGCATTTACTGGTTGTTAGCAAGACAGGTTCATAAGTGGTGGTGTATTCTTTTATCAGGAAGCATTTAATGTATGGTTCTTGGTCTTCTTGTGAGTAGTTATGATATTGAGTGACTTAATCCATTAGTTCTTTAAGACTGCAAAATGCTAATTTTTTTTTCTTTTTTTTTTTTAAGAGGTTTTTGCCTTAGGGAACATGCACTCATAAGGGGGGAGTGGACACAGAGGTAGTGAGAGGGAAAGTGAGAAAGCACCCTTCTGGGGGATGGCCAAGCTGCATCCTTTCTTCTCCATTCTCCTCCCTGGATTTTGGACACACACGCACATATGGCCTACGTGATTTTCAAGCCACAGGGTCCAGGACTCGAATTGCAGTTTGCCATGTGGGATTCCAGCAATGTAATTGGTACGTCATCTGCTGCCCCACAAAATGATAATATTTGAATTCAATCATCCTTAACAGATTTCAGAATACCTCTATAAAGAGGCACTTCATCCACCTAGGCATAAAAATCTGATAGGAAAGATAAGGCAAATGCTTAATTCATTTCCTATAGATGCCAGGTATGTTTTTTAAAAGTTTGTGATTTCTTTGTGGCATATCCTCTTCAAAGTGAATGGGAAAAATATCATACTAAGTTGGCACCTATAACATTCCTCTTGTGTAGGAGTACACGGAAGAGATAGAGCGTCTGAAACGAGATCTTGCTGCGGCTCGTGAGAAAAATGGGGTGTACATTTCTGAAGAAAATTTTAGGTAAGCCCTTGGCTATAGAGTGAATTTCCAACAATAACCATTTTCTGATAATAGGCTGTTTGAAAGTTATTTTTTTTAGAGAGGGATTTTTGCTATAGGGCATGTGTGCTCGCCTGAGAGGCAGAGAAAGACAGACAGAAAGCAAGAAATCACCCCTCAGTGGGGATGGTCATGTGGCAGTCTCTTCCCCTCCATTTTCCTCTTGGGATTTTGGGCAAACACACCTGCACGCACACTCAGCATGAGTTTCAAGCAGTTGGGTCCAGGACTCGAACTGCATTCAGCCATCTGGAAGACAATGGCATAACTATTAAGCCATCTACTGGTCCTTTCTTTTGTTTTGTTAGTTTTGCTATAGCACTTGTGTACTCACCAGAGAGAGACAAGAGTTGGGGGAGGTGAGAAATCATATTCCAAGTGATGGCTACTCCCAACCCCCTCTCCTCCATTCTTCTCTTGGGATTTTGTCACGAATGCACATGTGCCTGGCATAATTTTCAAGCCACCTTATCCAGGACATGAACTACGAAGTCAGTCATGTGGGATCCAGTTGCCTTAACCACCCCGCCACCGGGTAGCCATCTAAGACATTTATTTGAAGTTCATTTTCTTTCATTCTTTTTTGTTTTCGAGAGCAAAAATATATAGCAAAAATCTCCATTCTCCTCTCAGGATCTTGGTCACGGACGCATGTGTGCCCGGCATGAGTTTAAGCTGCCATGTTCAGGACTCAAACCATGGTTGACCACATGAGAGTTTAGTGACGTAACCATTACGCCATTTGGTGTTCTCATTTTCTTTATTGTTTTTTTTCCATGAGCCAGAGAAACAGCAACAAAAAGACATCGCTCCCAAAAGGGTCTTGATGCCATGATCCACCTTTGTTTTAGATGGCCTCAGATCATAGGCATGTACATGTGTGTGACCAGTATACTCAGGGGCATTCTGGGTGTACCCAGAACTTTCCCATTGGGTCAGCCTCACAGAATGTTGTGTTTTACGGCTGCACCACTGTCCATCTATTTATAGTCCATATTTGTGATTAAAGTCCTTAGTTTGAGGACCAGCAGTGGCATAATGGCTGTCACTGGATTCCCACGTAGTTGACCTTAGTTCAAGTCCCGGACTCAGTGGCTTAAACTCATACCAGGCGTGTGTTCGTGCGTGCCCAAGATCCTGAGAGGAGAAGGGATTGTGGCATGGCCATTCCGCTGGGGGTTGATTTCCCACTTTCTGTCTGTCTGTCTCTCTCTCTGACAATTGCACACACCCGATAACAAAAACCTCTCAAAAGAAAAAAAATTAAAAAAAAAAAAAGAAAGGGCAAGTCTTAAAGATGCTGCCCAAAGGAAAAAGTGGTTCTGGAAAAGGAGGTAAAGGGGGAGTGGCATCTGGGAGTGATAGTGCCGACAAGAAGTCATAGGGTGGTGCCACCAAAGGTGGTGGCAATGCAGTAAAGGTCAGACACATTCTGTGTGAAAAGCACAGCATAACTATGGAAGCCATGGGAAAGTTAAAGTCTGGAATGAAATTCCATGAAGTGGTCACACAATATAGTGACAATAAAGCCAGGCAAGGGGGTGACTTGAGTTGGATGACCAGAGGATCCATGGTGGGACCATTTCAAGAAACAGCATTTGCCTTGCCGGTCAGTGGGATGGATAAACTTGTTTTTACAGACCCACCAGTTAAGACAAAATTTAGATATCATATTGTTATGGTTGAAGGGAGAAAATAAAATGATATGAAAGACTGAAAAAAAAGGGAAAGAAAATTATTCATTTATAAAATAAAGACAGGAATACATTTGTTCTTTCTGATGTCGTCATTTATGCATCATTATGCTGATGGTAAACAAATGAGTTTGGGAAAAAATGATGAAAAGCTATTTGATGATGATGGATAGTAATGTCTTTGTCTTGAATGATGTGCAAGGTATTCCTTCTGGGAAAAAAATGTAATATACTGTAAAAGGTATATGTATTCAATGTAATATAAACAAGCTTATAATAAAACAGTAGTTGAGTTTGTATAACTACTGCAATTATATTAGAAAAAAATTTATAGGAATTAGAAAAAAATCCAAACTGTTCAACTTATATTAAACTTTGTTTTAGAGCTATGAATGGAAAATTAACTGTTCAAGAAGAACAAATTGTAGAATTAATTGAAAAAATTGGTGCCCTTGAGGAAGAACTGAGTAGGGTAAGCATTCAAAACTATTCATTATATGGAAAGTAAATCTTAAAAGAAAATATGAATGTGAAGGACTGGGTACTTTATACTTAAGATTTTTTTTCTTGTTGACCCATACTGAAATTAAATTGTGTCATAATTTTACTGTTTATCAATGTTACCGTAGAAGCTTTTTTGCCATTTGTATTTATGTAATATTGTAAGAAATTAACTGTCCATAACTCTTGTTAAAGCTATGAGCTAGTGAAGGCTGAGGCTTTTTGTTGACTTGTTTATGAAATGAAGGAAGACAGATACTGGAGAGAACTGCGTGTTACATAAAAGTAGTAACTAGGTCACACGGAGAGACCTGAACCTCCCGTGCCAGCTTGCATTAATTTCTGTATGTAAACCCGTTGACAGTGTTGGAAGGAAACTGATGAATTAACCCCACCACATCTGACCTGTTATTTGTTCTCAAACTTTTGAATAAGCCTGTAGGAAGAAACCAGATGGCATGTAAGATGTGCTAACCTTCCTGGTAGCTTGTTACAACCTTTGCATGGAAATAATTTGTTCCATTCTTCTGATGGTATACATGAACTAGCCAGGTGTCTCACAAACCAGTTCAGCATTTTTAAGTCTTTTTTTTTTTTTTAATGTTCAATGTATTATATTTAGGTTACAGAGTTATTTATGGATAATAAAAATGAACTCGACCAGTGTAAATCTGACCTGCAAAATAAGACCCACGAACTTGAAGTCACTCAGAAACATTTGGAAGAAACTAAATTCCAGCTTGTCCAAGAAGAATATATCACATCAGCTTTGGAAAGCACCGAAGAGAAACTTCATGACGCGGCCAGCAAGGTTTGGCCAGTTGTTTTGATTTGTACTCACGATGAACAAACAAGAGAATTTGTTTAAGCAGAGTTGTGAAATTTTGTTTATTTACCTCAAATGCTATTTCTGTTCATTTAAAAACATTAGTTGAGGGGCCAGCCAGTCATGTAGTGGTTAAGGCACTGGACTCTCACGTGACTGACTGTGGTTCAAGTCCTGGACCCGATAACTTGAAACTCATGCTGGGCACCTGTGTGTGTCTGCCCAAAACCCCAAGAGGAGAACAGAGAAGGAATTGCGGCACAGCCATTCCCCCTGGGGGTGATTTCTTGCCTTCTGTTTGTCTTTGTCTCTCTGGCAAGCACATAAACCCTATAGCAAAAATCTCTTCAAAAAAAAAAAACAAAAACAAACATTATTTCAGACCAGCCAGTGGCATGGTGGTTAAGGTGTCTGGATCCTACATACCCACTGCAGGGTTCAGGTCCTGGACCCATCAGCTTAGAAAACACATGGGTGTATGGGACCAGCATGGGGGTTAAGACACTGGACTCCCACATGGCTGACCACGGTTAGAGTTCTAGTCCTGACAGTTGCTTTCTCACTCGCCCCTCTCTGTCTCTCTCTGGTCATACGTGAATAATTAAAATAAATAATAATTCTTCAGGAAAAAAGAGAAAAAAGATGGAGGTGTGTGTGTACATGCTACTCCAAATCCTGACAGGAGAATGGAGGACAGGGATTGTGCTTTTTCACCGTCTCCCTCTCTCTCCAGAGAACACACACGTCCTATAGTAAATTAAAAGGAAAATAAGTTATTCGGCCTCCCTGGTGGTGCTATCGTAAGTAATGCAATTCTCTGTGCTGCTGAGGCTGTATGTCAGGTTTGGGTCCCGAGGTCTCCTTGGGCTCACTGGGCAGGCCGTGTGCTCATGATCCTGGTTGGCTGAGACGTGGGGTGGACTGCAAAGCTAAGACCCTGTGGGTACTTCTTTCTCTCTCTCTGTCAGATCTCTAAAACTTGCTAGTTCTTGTCAAAAGATACCCTTACGTAGCACAGATATTCACATAAGATTGCTTTTATCATATCCACTTATCAACATTTCCTTTTTAAATTCTTATATAGCTGCTTACTACAGTTGAAGAAACAACAAAAGATGTATCTGGTCTCCATTCTAAGCTGGATCGTAAGAAAGCAATTGACCAGCACAATGCAGAAACTCAGGATGTTTTTGGTAAAAATCTGAACAATCTGTTTAATAATATGGAAGAATTAATCAGAGATGGCAGCTTAAAGCAAAAGGCTATGCTAGAAGTTCACAAGACCCTGTTCGGTAAGTTCAAGCGATTCTAATTATTCTAGTTTTTATATGTGTAGTATGAGGCTAATTTCAGAACTGATCGTTTAGGGCTGGCCTTGTGGCCTGGTGGTGGAGGCAGCTGGATCCCGCATGTCCAGCTGTGGTTTCAGTCCCAGCTCTAGCAGTGTGAAGAACACTCCGAGTATGTGAGCGTGCATTTCCAAATTCCAGTGGGATGGGGAAACAGAAGGAATTGTGGCAGGCCCACACACTGGTGGGGTGCTTTCTCCCTTCCTCTCTCCCCGTTCCTCTCTAACAAGCACATGTGCCTTTTGGCATATTAATAAAAAGCAATAATGGAAACTAGAACATAATTTAAGATTGTAAAAGACTAGTACTCTCCTCAGCAGGTATATTATCTGTTTGGGCTGTTACCTGTCTTTGAATTAGAATAAATTTGTTTTCTATAAAATAGGTTGTTTGTTTGGTAAGTGTATAAACATTAGAGGTAAAAGTCCTTTGTCCCTGATGCTTACTCCTTCCACATAGGTATCATGGTTAGATTTTTTGGTCTCTTAATAGAAATTTTCTGTGCATAAACATTTTATAACACTTTTTCTTTTCTTTCTTTTTTTTTTTTTTGAAATGTATATCTAGTAGTTTTGCTATATTGTCAGAATAAGTGTCTATGGGCCAACAGGTGATGTGATGGTTAAGGGCAATGGACTCCCACATGACTGATCATGGTTTGAGTCCTAGACCTGGCAACTTGCTTTCTCACTCCCCGCCTCCTTCTGTTCCTCTCTGGTCAAATTAAAAATAATAAAAATAAATAAATTAATTAAAATAATTCTTTTAAAAATAAGAATAAGTGTCTATACCATCTTAAACCAATTCATGGTTGTCATCCCCCTTTAGAGAGAACCTCTTTAAGTATTATATATTATGAAAATATTATTCTCAGAAAGCTTGGAACAATTAGAAACAGGAAAAAAAATTTAAGAATTACTTATTTAGGGCTGACAGATGGCATGGTAGTCAAGGGCACTGGATTCCCACATGGCTGACTGTGGTTCAGTCCTGAACCTGGTGGCTTTCTTTCTTTCTCTCTGTTTCTCTCTTTCTTGTTCTTGCTCTTTCTCTGGCCAAATTAAAATAAAGAAATAAAGTTAAATAAAACAATTTTTGGGACCAGCAGTTAGCATAATGGCTATGTTGCTGGACTCCTATGTAGTCGACTGCAGTTCGTGTCCCGGACCCTGTGGCTTAAACTCACTCCAGGCGCATGTGTGTGCCTGTCCAGGATCCTGAGAGGAGAATGGAGGAGAAGGGATTGCGGCGTGGCCATCTCCTCTGGGGGGTGATTTCTCGCTTTCTGTCTCTCTCTGTCTTTCTGGTGAGTGCACGTGCCCTATAGCAAAAACTTCTCAAAAAATAAACAAACAAAGAAATAAATAAAACAATTCTTTAAAAAAGAAAAAAAAGAATTATTTCATTTTTTTTCTTTGCTTAATTTAGTTTAACCAGAGAGAGAGAGAGAGAGAGAGAGAAAGACAAAGCAAGCCTCCAGGTCTAGGACTTCAACCACAGAATTCTCTCTTGTTTTGATACTTAGAAATATGTCAAAGGCTTTTGGGATGCTATAGACTATATGTAATATATGTTTAAAATACCGATCATTATAAGTGAGCCAATTATTTTGTTATTAAATTTGACAAAAAGGATATAATTTTTCCAGCCTCTGAAGTAGCTCTAACTATTTGTATAGAATTTTTATATTTTTAATATATTTATGTTGGGGACCAGCAGTTAGCGTAATGGCTATGTTGCTGAACTCCCATGTAGTCGACTGCAGTTTGAGTCCTGGACCTGGTGGCTTAAACTCACGCTGGGCGCATGTGCGTGCATGCCCAAGATCCCGAGAAGAGAATAGAGAGAAGGGATTGCGGCTTGGCCATCCCCCCGGGGGGGTGATTTCTCGCTTTCTGTCTCTGTGTCTCTCTGTCTTTCTGGTGAGCGCACGCACCCTATAGCAAAAACCTCTCCAAAAAAAATAATATATATATTTATGTTGAAGTTTACATCTTTCTGTTCTGGTGTTACAGGTAACCTGCTGTCTTCCAGCGTCTCTGCACTGGACACCATTACTACGACAGCCCTTGGATCACTCACATCTATTCCAGAAAACGTGTCTGCTCATGTTTCTCAGATGTCTAACATGCTTCTAAAAGAACAGTCATTAGCAGCAGAAAGTAAATCTGAACTGCAGCAATTGATTGTTAGTAAATCTCTTACGCTATTTTCAAAGGGCTACCTGTGGTACATCTTTAAGCACAATGTTAATTGCTCTTCTTTTAGCTTAGTCTTTGCTGAACACAGTGATAGACATATCATTGTGACAGAGTATATTTTTTAAGATTTTCTCCATAAGGTGCATTTACTTGCTAGAGTGAGACTGAGAGGGAAAGAAATCATCCCGCAGGAAGGATTTTTTATCCATTCTTCTCTGAGGATTTTAGGCACATATGTACACGTGCCCAGTGTGATTTTCAAGCTGCTGGTTCTAGGACTCAAACCATGCTGTTGACCATGTAGGATCCAGCCACCTTACTTCCAGCTGCATGCTAGCCCCCAGTGTGTTCTCCACCAGGGCTGAGATTCTTATGAGGTCAGTCATGTGGGATCCCGCTCCTTTAACCACCAGGCCACAGGTCTGGCCCAATATAGTTTTTTCATAATATGTGTTTTCCATGAATGGTTTGAAGACCTGCTCACATAAAACCTTTGACACTCTTTTTAACGCATATCTGTAGTGGGAAGAATAGGAGTTACTAGTAATCCTTTCAGTGAGTGAAGGCATGTTGAGCACCACATGACTTAGTAGTTGGCCCAGAAATTGGTAGGTTACCTATTTCTTGAGGTCCTAGAATTACCGTGATGACATTACACTGACCAATCAGAAGAGGGTCTTGGGTCATTTTAAAACTACAGTAGTATGTTTAGTAATAGTAATACAAGACAAATAACCTACGTAATTCCAAGAACACTTATAACAGTTCTTGAGTTTGGATATTTGTAGTCAATCCTTGTGAGCCTTAATTGTAAAATTTTTCTCTGTAGTTCTGTAGAAGTCACTCATCTAGTACAGTTAATATTACCTCCTTCACACCTGATTTATGTATACTCCTAAGTTTGTAGTGTTACACTTCATGTAGGAAGTTCTTGGCCATGCCACTTTGTGTGTGTGTGTGTGTGTGTGCAAGCTCTGCCTTTGTTTCTGAGTTTAATAGTAATTTATTAAACATTTTCCAAGTAAATGCTGTCAATAATAGTTGAAACTCTGCCTGGATTAGATAGATTTTTTTTCAGTCACACTAATATGTGCTATTTTACCAATAGTTACTTCTCAGAAATTGATGCATTCACTAAGTGGTAGCCTATATTTATTGATGTTTACTATACATATATACAGTTATAAACCTTGTTTGAAACTAAAGAGGAGGTGGACTGTTGCTTTCATAGAATTACTTGAAATTAGAATAGTTTTTCTATCAAAAATAATACTAGTATGCTTTTAAGTATTTACTAGTTTATTTCTGTTTCAATTCTTCATCCCTGCTCTGGTGAAAGGACCTTAGGTCAGGTGCTTCAAAACACTCTTTTGTAATTGAGATTTATTGATTATGTCAAGGATCAGTACAGACATTTCAATTTGTACCCAATTCTTTTTTTTTGGGGGGGGGAGAGGTTTTCGCTATAGGGCGCGTGTGCTCGCCAGACAGACAGACAGAGACAGAGAGACAGAAAGCAAGAAATCGTCCCCCGGGGTGATGGCCACGCCGCAATCCCTTCTCCTCCATTCTCCTCTCGGGATCTTGGGCACGCACACACATGCTCCCGGCATGAGGTTTAAGCCACCGGGTCTGGGACGCAAACTGCAGTCGACTATGTGGGAGTCCAGCGACATAGCCATTATGCTAACTGCTGGTCCCCAATTTGTACCCAATTCTTAACATACGTACCAAAAATTTAAAAAGCCAAGTATAGGGATTCTTTTTAAGTTATTCCAGTGACATTCCAGCTTCAAATTTGAAGGCAAATTTTCCTTAAGAGGATATCAAGAACCACTGTCTTCAGATGTTGAAAGCTGTTATTTAAGTCCCACCAAATCACAATTTAGTATCATACACACTACATACTTCAAATTTCCAATCTTTCACAGCACATTAACAACATTATTAGGAAAACTGGACTACCACGACCAAAGATGTTACAGAGTGCACATAATTCCGACAGGGAGAGCAACAATCAAAGAGTGATTTTCTTTAGGAAACAATAGTACTAAAAAACATACTAGGAGTAATTTAAAATATTCAAGACACATTAAATGCATGACTGTGACTCCAAACTGCCATTTAGTATGCTTTGTATTTAGGATATAAAAACTACCCACTCACCCCCACCTATGGAATGTTAAGCTGACACGCAAGAGAGTCAAAGCCTCCTATAAGTCTATATCCCACTATTTTCTGCTTGTACTGAAAAATAAGCACCAGTAAATGATTTCACCTCTTAAAAAAAACATTTACACTTTAAAAATGGGATGAGGTGGGATTCTCTCCTTAAAAATATTTCTAGAGCCACTAGAAAAAATCGCATTTACAAAATAGATGATAAAGATATTCCTCTGGATTGTACAAGAAGAGAGACGGACCATTGATAAGATATGGTATATGACATTAGTCAGACTTGACTTTCTCGCCTGCTTCCTCAGGGTGCATCTCCTCCTTCGTAGTTTCTCCATTTTCTGCAGGTAAATCTTTAGTGTCTGGGTTGGCCACTTCAGCCTGTTTCCCCTTTGCTCCCCTTTTCCTTTTGTTTGCACTTTTTTGTCTGAAGATTTATCCTTCCCTGCCTCCTTTTTTGGCTTCATCTCCACTTTTGCAGGAGGTTTAGCCAACAACCTCACCAATCTCCTCTTGGGCTCTTCCTTGGCCGTCCCCTCCGCTGAGCTGACCTTCCTCTTGGGCATCTTGTCTGCGGACAGGGTGCGTGCTGGGTGCCTGATGAGGCCGCGGCGCGCCTAGAGCCTTTGTGGAGTTGAGCAGATAAACCCTACCACTCCTCCCGCTGCCTGAGCTGCTGGAACTCTCTACAAGTTCTTCTGATACAGAAGGACTTGTCATCAGTTTTTCCAAGTTAAAAACTTACTCCTGATGATTGTTCTTAGGCTTTTTAACTAGTAACCTAAACTTCTTTAAAATATATTTTATTCAGTTGTACCAGCAAGGGGGCCAGCAGATGGCATGGTGGTTGGGGTGATGGACTTACACATGCCTGACTGTGGTTCAAGTCCTGGACCTGGCGGTTTGCATGTGTCCTATAACAAAACTGAGAAAAGTAGTCAGTTTTAAAAAAAGAATTATAGCTGCAATGAATTGAAATAAAATCTTAGAAAAAAAAAAGAAAGAAAGAAAAGAAAAGAAAAAACAGGAAGCAAGGCCAGCAGGTGACGTGGTGGTTAAGGTGTTGGACTCCTACATGGCTGACTGCAGTGTGACTGGCATCTTGAAAATTATGCTGGGCATGTGTGCATGTGTGCCCAAAATCCCAGGAGGAGAATGAAGGATTGTGATGTGACCATCACCTCTGGGGGTGATTTCTCACTTTCCCTCCCACTCTCTCTCTCTTTCCCGACCCAGTGAGCTTAAAACCTATGGCAAAACCTTAATTTTTTTTTTTTTCCTTATACACTAAGAGTCTATTTTCTTTTCTTTTTTTTTTTTTAAGAATTATTTTATTTATTTATTTATGTATTAGAATTTGACCAGAAAGGGACAGAGTGAAAAAGGGTGATAGAAGGAGGGAAGGAAAGTGAGAGAGCAAACCACCAGGTCTGGGACTCGAACCACAGTCAGCCATGTGGGAGTCTAGCACCCTGAACCACCACGCCACCTGCTGGCCCCAGATCCTTTTTTCTTAATTACTAGAAGCAGTACTAAATTACTTAGGCTGATGTCAAGTCTAAACAAACATATCTCATCGGATAGGATATATAAAATAGAGAACAGAAACTTAGAGTTTTGTTAGTTTGTTTGTTTTGAGAAATTTTTTGCAATAAGGCATGTGAGTTTGGTGGAGAGACACAGATACAGAAAGTGAGAAATCAACCCCTAGGGGATATAGGCATGATGCAATCCCTTTTCCTTTATTCTTCTCTCAGGATCGTGGGCATACATGCATATGCATTCTGAGTGAATTTCAGGCCACCAGGTCCCAGACTCGAACTGTGTTCAGCCATGTGGAAGTACAGTAACTTAATCACTACGCCATCTGTTGGTCCCAGAACTGTAGAATTCTGATGTACAAGTTTAGTTACCAAAGTAAGATATTATCATGTAGTCATCTAGGTTTATTAAAGTGAAAATCTTTCTAAAGATCTGTTTGTTTATTTTTAAAACCAGAATGTTCTTAAGACTGACCTTCTAAGTTCACTGAAAACAGTATTGTCTCCCACTGTGGTGTCAATATTGAAAATCAAGAGTCAACTTATGCATATTTTCAAGACTTCATTGACAGTGGCTGAGAAGGTAAGCAATGTCACCTTCTTAATATCTCAGAATTGATGTTTAAGAAGGAAACTAATGTTTGTTTTTTTTTTTCCTTGAAAGATAGAAGATCAGAAAAAGGAAATGGATGAGTTTCTTAATATTCTATGTAACAATCTACATGAACTGCAAGAAAATACAATTTTATCCTTGGTTGAATCACAGAAGCTGTGTGATAGCTTAACTGAAGACCTCAAGACAGTTAAGCAAACCTATTCACAGGTAACTTGTTTACATGTGGGATGTAAAAAGAAAGTTTTATGATGACTTGATATGGCTTGGTAATCTGTTAAACATCTGAGATGTTGTAAAATTAATTTAGAAGACTGGAACTATCATAGCCACTGTTGCTTATAACAGTAATTAATGTGAAGTAATTGAGAATACCTCTCTTAATTAGTATTTGAGGATTCGCTACATGGAGAATCCCATAATGAAGTAGCGCCTGATAAACAAAGCACACCTTTTCTCATGCCAAGATGGAAAATGGAGAGACATCGTTAGAGGAGAATGTTTATAGCATATAAAGTGAACATGTATCTGCATTATAACTTGATCCACTGTTTCTTTCTAGGATGACACAAATAGTATTTTCTTTCATAAATGAAGCCCTGCTTCCTCTTAGTATTCTTTTTTTTATTTGCCATTATTATTTGTTTTTTTAAAATGTGACCAGACAGTGACAGAGAGAGAGAAAGGGAAAGTAAGAAAGCAAGCCACCAGGTCTGGGACTCGAACCGCAGCTGGCCATGTGGGAGTCCAGCACCCTAACCACCATACCACCTGACAGACTTAAATTGTAGTAATTAATACAATTAAAAATTTGTATTGGTTGGGAACCAGCAGTTAGGGTAATGGCTATGTCGCTGGATTCCCATGTAGTCGACCGTGGTTCACGTCCCAGACCCGGTGGCTTAAAACTCACGCCGGGTGCGTATGCATGTGTGCCCAAGATCCCGAGAGGAGAATGGAGGAGAAGGGATTGCGGCGTGGCCATCCCCCCTGGGGGGTGATTTCTCGTTTTCTGTCTCTAATGTCTCTGTCTGGCAAGCGCACGCACCCTATAGCGAAAATCTCTCAAAAAAAAAAAATTTATATTGGTTGATTGTAATGTAGTTCATGATTTAACTTTATACATGTAAACTATTCCATGTAAACTGTATGAGACTTTAAAACAGTCCTCTAACGCACGCTCGACAAACGTCAGGGAAACGGGAGAAAGTACGCCCCATGGAGAATAGTCATTCCACAATCCCTTCTTCATCCCTCCCTCCTTTCAGGATTTTGGGCATGCATGCTCACACTCACCCAATGTGTTTCTGAAGCCACTGGGTCTGGGACTCAAGCTGTCTTGCCAGTCATGTGGCATCCGGCTGCTTTAATGAACAATTATTAAAATTTTGAGCACGTATTCGCATGTAGACAAAACTGACAATACTGCATTACCGCCACTCTGAGATTAGTAGAACTGACAGACTTTACGCATACTCAGTGTGGAAGCTGTGCGCTGTCAGCTCATGTTATTTGCCAGAAATTGAACACTGAACAGACTGAATAGTGAATAACCTTGATGTATTTTCCATGCTTCTGGGTCTTTAGGGTACCCTCTTCATTTTGCAATGTAGTTAGAATGTCGTGTGCATATCACAGCATTTTTGTTTGTTTGTTTGTTATAGGGCATGTGTAGTTGCCTGGTAGAAACAGACAGTGAGAGGGAAAGTGAAATATCACCCCTTGAGGGGAAGACCACTCTACAAAACTCTTCCCCTCTGGGATTTTGGGCATTTACACACACACCCTTCTGGCGTGATGTTTCAAGCCACTGGGTCCAGAATTGCACTGCAGTCGGCCATGTGCAAGTCCAGCGCCTTTACCACCACGCCACCTGCTGGTCCCTTGTTTTAAAAGATATCAAATATGAACACAGATAAAACAGTTTTTATTTATGATCAAACTAAGTTCTGTAAAATTTTTAAAACTTTTTTCCAGAGGGAGTGTGTGTGTTTGTATATAGAAAGAGGCAGAGAGAGAAGAAAGAAAAAATCCCTCCCAGTGGGGAGTGGTCACACCGCACCCCTTGCCCGTTCTTTTCTCCTCCTTGTCGGAGTTTTGGGCAGGCACTATACACGCACATGTGTCCAACGACGTGTATTTCAAGCCACCAGGGCCAGGTCTGGAGTGCAGTTGGCCATGGGGATCCAGCTCCTATGCATAAGCTTGACTCTGTATTCTGGGTTCAGCCCAGCAACTGATATTTTTCTTTTCTTTTCTTTTCTTTTCTTTTCTTTTCTTTTCTTTTCTTTTCTTTTCTCCCTTCCTTTCTTTCTTTCTTTCTTCCTTCCTTTCTTCCTTCCTTCCTTTCTTTCTTCCTTCCTTCCTTTCTTCCTTCCTTCCTTCCTTCCTTCCTTCCTTCCTTCCTTCCTTTCTTTCTTTCTTTCTTTCTTTCTTTCTTGTTTTTGCTATAAGAGGTGTGCGCTAGCCAGAGAGAGACAGAGAGACAGAAAGTGAAAGCGAGAAATCACCTCCGCCCCCCATGGGGGATGGCTACACCACAATCCCTTCTCTTCCATTCTTCTCTCGGGTTCTTGGGCACATGCACACATGCGCCCGGTGTGAGTTTAAGCCACTGTTCCAGGACTTGAACTGCGGTCGACCACATGGGAGTCCATCAACATAGCCATTAAGCCAGCTGCTGATCCCACAACTGATATTTTTGAATTGCTTGACCCGTTAGGTTATCATCATTAAGTTTTCTCTTCTAATAGTGTTGTTAGTTGCAAAACAACATTGGGGGCAGCTGGATCCCACATGACTGAGCCTTTTGTCTGGACCTGGTGGCTTGAAAATTGCTGGGCGTGTGTGCATGCATGCTTGCCCAAAATCCTGAGAGGAGGATGGAGTAGCAGGGATTGTGGTGTGGCCATCCCCCTGGGAGTGATTTCTCACTTTACTTCTCTCTCTGTAAACTAAAGAAAGAAAGAAAAGAAAGCAAGCAGGCGACCTATATACCTGTCAAACTGATTCTTAAGCATAATCTGAGAAAACCATGAACTTGATGTATGTTATTGGTTTGAGATATACTGTAATTAATTTGTTACCAAATGTTAAAACAAGTTTTGTTAATTAATTCCTTTAAAGTATTCCTATAATATTATTCTTTTACTATCACTTCTACTGCTTTCCTCTACTGGGGAGAGGTGGAGTTAAAGATCTCTTGTCAAGTATATGTATAATTCACCTATGGGGGGATTACTCATGCTGTCAGTCATGTATAAAAAATGTTCAAGCATCCTAATTTCAAGTGTCTTTCCCCTTCCCACGACTTTCTTACAGGAACTACGCCAGTCAATCAGTCTTTGGGAAGAGCGATTCTGTGCTTTGGAGGAAAAGTGTGAAAACATCCAGAAACCACTTAGTAGGGTCCAAGAAAATATAGAGCAGTAAGCTGTTTTTAAATTCTCTTAAACTTTGCTCCAAATCTAAAATTACATCTAAAGAAAAATCTTCAAGTAGTACAAGAAATTTCTGTATACTTTTACCTAATCTATAATTTGTTAACATTTTATGATGTAAGAATGTACACATGCTGACAAACATCTCTCTCTCTCTCTTGATTGCCAGGGATAGAGAAAGGACCCCACACTAGGGCTTGGTCACGCTGCAATCCCTCTTCTTCTCCACCCTTCTGGAATTTAGGGCACACTCACAGTGGGGGTTTTCCACCTGTTGGGATATGAAAATGGGCTGCCATAGTTCAGATGGGTCAGAAGTGGCTCTGTGGGATGCAGCCTTCTGTGCCCAGGGCTTCAGTAGTGTGCCTTGGGGCCGGCCCACAGAAGTACCTTTCTATTCCATGTTTGTGCTGTTGTCTCAGACGGTGAAAAGCTTGACTGTCATCCATGTTGTATTTTCCTATTTTCTCAATAGTAGAATACACATTAAGTAATTCTGTGATTTCTAACCTTTATTACTAATGAAAGACACACTGACCAGAGCAGGGTTTGGCAAACTGTGACTGGGCAGGCTGGATGCTGTCATTGGGCTGGAGAGAGGCATGGCTGTCTCCATGTTGCCTCAGGCTGTCTTTGTGGAGTTGAGTCATTCCATCGAAGTTACTGCACTGTAGCTAAAGTGCTTGCTGTCTAGCTTGTTCAGAAAACGCTGGCTGATGTCTCTAGTAGAGTTGAACGTTGTTTTACGGCCTCATTGCTTGACTCCTACATAGTTACTATACTCCAGTGAGGGTTCAGTTTTCTTGTAGAAGCTTTATAGTTTTATGTTTCACATTTAAATTTGACATTTACCCCATTTGCCCATTTAATCGTTCTTTCCTGAAGCTGAAGCTTCCTTTGTTATAGAGTAGTTCCTTGCTACACTGGTCACCGATTATGTTTTTCCTTTCTCTAAGAATGTCTTGATTTCCCATTGATTCCTGAAAGATAATTGCACTGGATATAAAACTCAGGTTCAATTTTTTTTTTTCTTTTATAGAGAGATTTTGCTATAGGACATGTGATAATGAAAAATCACCCTCAAAGTCGGGGGAAGGCCACATTACAATCCCTTCTTCTTCATTTTCCTCTCAGTATTTTGGGTACACACACAAAAGTACCTGATGTGAGTTTCAGTCTGCTGGTTCCAGGATTTCAACTGTCATCAGCCATGTGGGAATCCAGCAATGTAACAATTGCGCCATCTGCTGGTCCTGACAGTTTTCTGTCAGTATTTGAAATAATGGTTATTCCATTTCTTTCCGGCCTCTGAGAGGAGAAATCCAGTTATTCAAATAATAGCTTCTTTATATGCAGTTTCTTTCAAGATTAGTTTTTCCTAAGTTTATGTATTTATTGTTATGAGAAAGAGACAGACAGACAGACAGACAGACACAGGGGTCGTTTCAGTCCACCCTCATTCTCAGTCACTGGGGATCATGCGCACACACTCAGCCAGCATTTTCAGGAGGTCTCCAGACGTGAACCCAGGACTTAACCCCTGTGGGTCCATGTACGTTACTGCTATGCCACTGCCTAGCCAAAGACTGTTTTGTGCTTAGGGTTTAGAAATTTTGTCATTTTGTCTCCTTACATATTTCTTCAAGTTTATCCTGTTTGAGGTTTGTTCAGCTTCTTAAATTTATAGACTTATGTATTCACCAAACTGTGGGTGTTTTCAGCCCCACACTCCTCAGCTTCTAGGACTTCAGAGACACAGATCTTAGGTCTTTAATTAGGTCCCAGAGATCCCTGAAGCGATATATAAATGCAGATATAGATGTAGGTGTTCCTTGTTGCTCTGATTGGGTACATTCTGTTATCTGTCTTCATGGTCACTGAGCCTTCCTCTGTCTTCTCAAACTTACTGTTGAACCCATTTAATTTCAGTTATGGCATTTTTCAGTTTCAGAATTTTTTAGAAATTACCAGAGGATATATTTGTTCAGAGTGAGAAAGACAAAGTGAAAGAGGATGGGGGGGCCAGTGCAGGAGAGGCAGCCCTGACTGGACATGGTCATGCCATAATCCCTTCTCTGTTTTTCTTTTTTGTTGGGATTCGGGGCATGTACATGTAACAAGTGTATGGGTTTTTTTTCCCCCCAAACCTCTGGGGCTGGGACTTGAACCTCAGTTGGCCATATGGAATATAGCTTCTTTAACCACAAAGCTTTGGGGTTTGCCCCAGTTTTATCATTTTTATTTTCTTCTTTTTTTATATCTTCTGTTTCTCTGCCTTTTCCCCCTACAAATGTTTTAATTGTTTGTGGAAGCTTTTTTCTTTTTTCTTTTTTCTTTTTTTATTTGCTACACGTCATGTGCACTTGCCAGACAGACAGAGAGATACAGAAAGTGAGAAATCACCCCCAGAGGGGATGGCCACACCACAATCCCTTCTCCTTATTCTTCTCTTGGGATTTTGGGCACGCATGCACATGCGCCTGGCGTGAGTTTAAGCCACCAGGTCCAGGACTCGAACTGCAGTCGACTATATGGGAGTCCAGCACCAGCCATTATGCCAACTACTGGTCCCATGGAAGCATTTTTTTTTTTTAAGAATTCTTTTTATTAAACTTTATTATTATTTTCCAGTTTTGATCAGCGAGAGACAGACTGAGAGAGAGAGAATAAAGATACTGGGTCTGGGACTCAAACCACGGTCGGCCAGGTTGGAGTCCCATGCCTTTAACCACCATGCTACCTGCTGGCCTCCGTGGAAGCACTTTTAAGGTCATTTCTTTAAAATTGTGGACAGATAATTCTAACATCTGAATTTTCTCATCATTGACATCTGTCTTCTGTTGTGTTTTATTTCTAATTTTTTATTGTCAGAGGCTTATGTGCTTGCTAGAGAGAGGTGGGGTGACAGAATAAGAACAAGCACTCCCCCCAAATGACTATGGTCATGCCACAATCCTTTTTCCTCTGTTTCCCATTCTGTCAGGATTTGGGGCACATGCACACAAGTCACCTGGCATGGTTGTCAAGTTGCTGGATCAGGATTTGAACCACCATTGACCTGTGTGTTTCTATTCCCAATGCACAGTCTTAATCACTGCTTGGAGCCAGCCCTTAACTCTTTTTTTTTTTTTTTTTTTTATTATTATCATAATCTTCTTTATATTACATTGGATTACATATAACTTTACATTGACTTCCATTGCTTTTTCAAAAGGGAATGCCATGCATGTCAGTCAATACAGAGGCATCGATCTCCCCGCTTTATCATTCAATGTCTTTTCCATGCATTTCCCAATAATTATTATTATTATAATTTTTTAAAACAGTCAATCATTATTTCTCATTTTACTTGTTAAAAGACTTCACCCATCATGAAATACTTCCCAGACCAGTCCAGTTGAGAATACTATACACGTCATCTTCAACAGATAATAAACCATATCTGTTTCTCACTAACATCCCCTCTATTGTTCACTTGCTATCTTTCTCTATCCTCTTCTCTTTTTTTTTTATAGTTTATTTTTTATTATAATTTTTTTTCCCATCGCAACACACAAAAATGAATTTTCCATCCAAGATATACTGTGCATTGGCTCAATCAAGCACGTCAACATATATGTTCTCAGCAAATAATTTCCCAATTCTTGTGTCCTGCATACCTTGCCTTTTGTTTTACCATCCTAGATTCCCCATCCCCCTCCCTCTGTTATGACCCATCCTCCTCCCACATTGTCCCTGTCATCCCCGATTGCCCTCCGTGCCTCACCCCTCCCCAAATGATCTGTCAGTGATCTTAATTAGTCTAAGTCTCTCCAATAGTTATCACAGCTGACACATGCCTCTACATGAACTCAAGTCTGACTTTAGGCCTAAACCCCATTGGGTAAAAAGAGCATACTATAAAGTAGAACCCAACTGGGCCCATACCGCTCACTGCAGCCATCAAATATCCATTTTTTTTTTTAAATGGTACGAATAGTTTAACCGTTTTTTTTTGTTTGTTTTTTGTTTTCGTTCTTTTTTTTTTTCCCTAACATTCATTCCCTGAGCATCATCACAGCGTACTAAATGTAATTTCCCATCTAGAATAAACTGCACAGTGACCCAATCAAGCATGTTATCATCAATAATATTCCACTTCTACTTTCTTGCTTATGCACATATATATGTTTTTTTTCCTCTTCCTCT
>NW_006159692.1:4561386-4589279 GCF_000334495.1 Tupaia belangeri chinensis
GGAGTGGGGGGGGCGCGAGCCCCTCCGGTGGCGCGGCGCGCCCCCCAGCCCTTAACTCTTTTTTGGCAGTCATTCACCCTGTTAGGCTTACCACGCATCCCTGGTCCACATTTGTGGGCTGTGGTTTTTACAGTAATTGGCTTGTCGTAGCTCTTGCAGGGTTATTCTGGTGTGCTCCATTGGTGGCTACCCAGTGGGAACTTTGTACTCTTGCTTTTGTTTAAGTGTTTCACTGCTGTTCTACTGAGCGCCTCCCCCTGCCCTGTGTAAAGCAATTAGAGAAAATCTCTCTAAGGGACAGGCTCTGTGTCTGGCCAGGTTGGCCCTGAGCCCCCAATCCTCCTGAAATTGCTCGTGTTATAGACACGCTATCGTGCCATGCTGTGATGCTGACCTTTCCAGGAGGCCTGTGTAGCCCGTTTTTCCTGCCTGCCTGGCATTTATTGTCTATACCAGGGTTGTTCAGTGCAGTCCAGAGTGTCTTAAGAATCACTCAAGAGTCTAGGTGACATGTTTTTGCCAGAGGACACAAAAAGAGAGAAAGCATGCCCCCTCCCTGCCATGGGCTCAGTCATGCCACGATCCTTTTCTTCCATCTCTCCATCTCTCAGAGTTTGGGGCACACATGCAGACGTCTGGCATAGTTTTCAAGTCTCCATAGCTGAGGCTTAAGAAATGTATTTATTTATTTATTTATTTATTTATTGAAATGTATGTATGTATTGTTATTTGACCAGCAAGAGAGAGAGTGTGTGTGTGTGTGTGTGTGTGTGTGTGTGTGTGAGAGAGAGAGAGAGAGAGAGAGAAAGAAAGAAAGAAAGAAAGAAAGAAAGAAAGTAAGTAAGTAAGTAAGTTGCCAGGTCCGGGACTCAAACTGCAGTCAGCCATGTGAGAGTCCAGTACCATTACCCACCACACCAGCTGCGGTCCCTCTATGTATGTACTTTACTATTAGCCATTTTTAATGCACAAGTGGGGGACAAAATGCTCATAAATGCTGCACAGTTTCACAAAACTCACTGCAGGGAGAAAAGTGACCGAGCTGGATCGGTAGTTTCCTACGATCTAGATGAATGCTTTCCTGGGGGAGGTGGACCTCTGATGGCTGCTGGAGGGGGTTTCATTCCTGGAAGGGACATGCTTATAAGTGTACCTCAAGCATGGTAAAGTCCAATTGGTAAACCCATGGATGTTCTTATGCCAGATGGCTTAGCCATAATGCCTGCAGGGGGGTTGCTCTGCCTACAGGTGGGAGTGGAGTCCCCCATCCTGGTGCGTACTACGTTGGGGCTCTAGAGATGCTGGCAGTAGCAGCAATAGCAGCTAGAGTGTCTCTGCCCTGTGGAGTCATTCCTCAGACAGAGCCTGCCAACGCCAGGGCCTCCTGCAGCTCCAGCAAGTGGTACCCGAGCAATGCCAGTATCGTTGGGAGGTGGCCCTTCCACAGTCATGGACACCAGGTTCTCGCCCGCAGCTACACCAGACCCAAAACCTGCGCTTCACGCTCTGGCTGCTTCGCATTCTTTGGCTTGATCTTCTGAACTCATCACAGTCACAGCGGATCGAATTCATGTGCTTTTCAAAAGCCTTGAAGGTGCCAATGAAGACTCAGCCGTCTTGCGGGGTACACCGCATTCTGTAGTCAGTGTGCTGCAGTGTCTTGCTGCTCTTGGCCACAGTCACGATTACTGTTCTACCAAGTCCAACATCCACAGTAAATTTTCGGGATTCTTGGGACCAGCAGTTGGCGTAATGGCTATGTTGCTGGATTCCCATATGGTCGACTGTGGTTCAAGTCCTGGACACGGTGACTTAAACTCACGCCAGGCGTGTGTGTGTGTGTGTGTGTGTGTGTGTGAGTGTGACCAAGATCCCGAGAGGAGAATGGAGGAGAAGGGATTGCTGCATGGCCATACCTCCTGGGAGGTGATTTCTTGCTTTCTGTCTCTCTGTCGTTCTGGCAAGTGCACATGCCCTATAGCAAAAATCTCTCTCAAAAAAAAAAAGGAAAATATTTCGGGATCCTTAAGGCCTGGAGGAAGGCTATGATAAAGGGATGATGCAGGTTCTCCTAGAAACAATGCAAGCGGGGCAGCAGCTTCAGCAGACAGAGCCTCGGTGTTTTAATACTGCTTTCACAGCCTCTTGGTGTCTCAGCTAAGAATGCCTGTCTTAGTTCTGCCTTGAAATCCACAGCAGTTACGTGCTGCTGAGAACGTCTTGGGTGCGCTGACATTCTTCCACTTCTGGCACGTGCAGTTCTGTGGTGTGTCTCAGGTGTCAGCGATCCTTGCTTGCTCCTTCATTGCTGGCCACCCCACTGTGCACAGCACTGCACCCCACCTCTGAGATTTGTACCGGAGCTGGCCTTGGGGACCTGGCTCCCTGTGCTCCGTGGCTAACCACCGTGCCACAGGGCTCATCTAGGTAATTTTTATGGACATTGACTGTAACTATTTTGCATTTGTTTTCATAGTGTCTAGTCACTCTTGACTAAATCTCATCTTTCCAATAGGCTGTGAATTCCTTGAAGGGAGAAATTTATGTTAATTGTATCAAGTTTACCACTTATTTTTTCCCCCTTTTCAATCATTTCCACTTAATTTGTAGGTAAACTGCTTGTCGACATCTCTGCTACTCACTTGCTTTACTCACACGGTGTTCCACCTAGTGGTCATAGAGGGTACTTTCCATTCCCCAAGGTGAGCTGTGTTCCTCCGAGAAGACCTGGAATGCAGTTATAGGGAGGCTAACAGAGGAGGGAACAGTGAAGTTTTCATTTTGATCTTTAAATTTTTTCCATAGGGCACATGTGCTCTCTAGAGACACATGGGGGTAGGAGAAAGAAATCACCCCTAAGGGGATGGCCATGCTACCGTCCTTTCTCCTCATCTCCTCTCTTGGGGCTTTTGGCACACATACACACTTTTCTTGCTTGTTTCCCGAGCCGCCGTGTCTATGAGGAGAAATAAGCATTTTAGCAATAGGGTAGTAAACTACCGTAAGCGATACAGAGGAAAGTCTGCTGTCTGTGCAGGGCTGGGAAAGGCTTTATGAGAATAGGTCGTTTCATGGCAGAGGTGATGTGCTGTGAAGGCAGCGGCCACGGTGCCCGCTCTCAGGGCGGAAGATGCACAGAGAGCGTGGGCTCTGGAGCCAGACTGCCTGTGCTCACATCTGCTCCGTGAGAGCTGTGCGGTCGTGGGTGTTACTGAGGCTTGCTTTCCCAACTATCAGTGCTGTTCTCTTCTCCAACAGGAAGTCTAAGGACACCATCGACAAAACAGCTTTTCACAGTAAACACTTCTGTGCGGATTCCCATGACTTATCACAGACACTCAGACATTTTAATCAAGAAGGTACAAAATTGGTTGAAGAGTCCATAAAACATTGTGAAAAACTCAATGTTGACCTGGAAAAAACATGTCGAGAGACTGAACGAAGATGTGAGTCTCTGAACTCAAGCATGGTCTGTTTCTCAGAGCAGTGGGTATCCTGCCTAAACAAAGGAGAAGAGGAACTGCAGAGCTTCCTGGAGGTAATAACCTTGTGACTGGGATCTGCTTTGAGGAGGATAGTGATAATCAGGAAACTATCAGTCCTAGGCTAAGAGTTGATATCAAGGGACCAGCAGATAGTGTAATAGTTATGTTGCTGGACTCCCACGTAGTCTGCTAAGGATCGAGTTCTGAACCAGGCAGCTTAAAACTCAAACTGGGCTTGTGTGCATGCATGCCCAAAATTCCAAGAGGAGAATGGAAGAGAAGGGACTGCAGCATGACTGTCCCCAATGAGGTGACTTTCTCTTTCTTTTTCTATTTCTCTCTGGCAAGTGCACACCCCTCTGGGAAATTTTGAAAAAAAGAAGAATGTGCCTTTTCACTCTGAAAAGTGTCCCAATTTGGATCATCAGTTCCATAGTCACCCATCTAAGACATACCAACCAAATCGCTTAATGAATTCTGGTTCTAGCAAACCAATTGCGAAAAGCATTTGAGATAGCTGCTGAAATTTGGACACTTGACCATAACTTTGTTGGGAAGGAATCGGCGTTTTAAGTATATGTTCTTTTCCTGTTTTAGCTTTTGCTATAGCATATATGTGCCAGCTACAGACAGCTAGGGAGAGTGAGAAATCACCCCACCAGACGGGATGGTTTTCCATTCTCCTCTTGGGATTTCAGGCATAACCTCCACACATACCGGCATGGTTTTCTTTTCTTTTTTCCTTTTTTTTGGTGAAGTTTTTACTATAGGGTATGTGTGCTCGCCAGAATGATAGAGAGACAGAAAGCAAGAAATCACTCCCTAGGGGGAATGGCCACGCCACAATCCCTTCTCCTCCATTCTCCTCTCGGGATCCTGGGCACGCACAGACACACATCTGGCGAGAGTTTAAACCACCGGGTCTGGGGCTCTAACCATGGTCGACTACATGGGAGTCCAGTGACATAGCCATCACGCCATCTGCTGGTCCTGCCGGTGTGTTTTTCAAGCTGCTAGGTCTAGGACTTGACCATGAAGTCAGCCATATGAGATGTAGCCGCCTTAACCTCCACACCACCTCTGGCCCACAACGTTAAAATTTTTCACGAAACGACAGTCTTAAAATGCTCTTAACTGTTGGAGAGACATGCAGTAATAAATGGACAAAGACGATTTGCTTCAGAAATAATCCTGTGTTTGAGGAGACCAATCATTTTCTTTTTGTACCCCAGGTACTGGTAAATGTTGAGGCTGGGTGGTGGGTACCAGGAGCTTAAATTTGCTGCTCTCCTAATTTTAAATGTGTTTTAAGACTTTTATTGTGGAAATTTTAGAAGTAAGGGACAGTGATATTTTGGATAAAGCATTGTGACTTCAATGTCGGTAATGAAAGCGTATTTGCATTACTTACAGGTTGTACACCAGTGCTGTGAGTCTTCGAGTTCAGAGCTCACTGGAAAGTTAAGTGAGCACAAAGCAGCCAATGAGAACCAGCGCACTGCTTTTATTGACCAGATAAATGCTGATGATGAAAAATTGATGGCACAAAATCTAGAGCTTAATGAAACTATAAAAATCGGCTCGACTAAGCTGAATTGCTTTCTGCAGCAAGATCTGAAACTGGACGTCCCAACAGGTACTTTAAAAGGAAAATACGATTTGTAAGTGTTGTGATGTCGAACTCAACTTGACACGGTGTCAGGTGTTCAGAAAAACCAGGTTCTGCCATGGCCTGATGGGAATTAAGCAGCTCATGGCAATCGGCTCAGATATGGAAATTGGAATCCCAAATAGTTCTGATTAAGCATTAGTTGTCCTTAAATGGGGGCTATGAACTGTTACAAATTTGGGCATCATGAATCAGAATTTCACAAATATTCAGGGAACTGGCTTTTTTATGATAAGACATGTTAAAAGAACAAAAATAAAGTTGACAGACCACACATGTGAATACCTAAAGTACTGGAGGGGTGTAACTGGCAAAATCCGGCTTAATGCAAAGATCACCACATTGTACACTTGGTTATGTGTCTCTGTCATCTTTTTCATGGACTCACCATTTTGGGTAATCAGATATGGCAAAGATCAGTGTAGGCTATGGTGATTCCAGGAGAGCTGCCTGGAAGAAGGTGTAACAAGCTGATTTACACAGGACCAGTAAGTAAGTTCTTCACTGGTTTGTTGTGATAGTTGAATACCTTGTAAGTTCACTAGAAATTGAATTGTGCACTAAAATTAGTCAATCTTATGATATATAAATTATATCTTAAAGTTGTTATTTTCTTGTCAGCATTTATATTGTAAAGGAGATGGTGCTAAACTATATTAGCTTATTTCTTTTCTAAAAGACCTATAAGATTTCTTGTTCGATTCTCAGTGATATTAAGATGTAAATGTTAAGTGAAAAGCCATGTGCTTTTGTGAATTATGGGAGCGTGAGTTCATTACAAAGAAATAATAACTGTTTATTGCTTAACTAGTAGGGCTGGCAGGTGGCGTGGTGGTTAGATCACTGAACACCCACATGGCCAACTGTGGTTTGAGTCCTGGGCCTGGCAGCTTACTTTTTCACTTTCCCTTTCCCTTTGTCTGTGGTCAAAATTTTAAAATTATAATAACAAAATAAATAAATGAATCTAAAAAGAATACATCACCACCAACACCACATTTACAGTGAGTGGTTATTCCTACCGAAGTATTCACGTTACGAAAATGTATTTTTGGTGCAGCAGTGCTGCTGTTTCTTAGAACATTGTGAAATTCTTCTGGAGCCTATAACATAGTTTTTGACCTCAGTTATGGAGAACATAGTAGGATGAATCTTGAAAATAGTCAAGTCTATTTAAGATCAGTTGTGCAATTGGAAAATGTTATTAGTTGCAAGCAATATATGGCCGATAAGTAACAAGACCAATTCTCATGTATGGCATTCATTCTGTTTGTGGAAGATAAGACTCCCTTGAAAGTATGCATTTTTTTTTATAAAATCCTATTTATATCTCATAGTACGATTTTCCTCAAATATCAAATGTCTCCTAAAGGTACGACACCAGAGAGGAAAAGCTATTCATACCCATCGACACTGGTGAGAACCGAACCACGCCAGCAGCTCCTCGACCAGCTGAAAAGGAGACAGCCTGAGCTCTTAATGATGCTCAACTGTCCAGAAAACAAACAGGACACCAGCCAGGTAACCTGACAGCATCCTCATTTTAGAACTCGCTCACAGCTGTCAATGGGGCCAATGCCCTGTGAGACATTTCACCCTCCTCCTGCCCACCCCTGCCTCTCATTAACGATGGTTACCTGATCTTTAAACCCATTTCTTTTAATCTGGCCCATTTTTAAATTACTAGGTTAGAAGATAATAATAATAGCTATTGTGTTTATGTGCCAGGCACTGTACTCGGCTCTTTACATATACGTTAACTGTCTTCTTTCAGTAACTCTGTAAGGTAGATGCCAGTACTATCCTCATTTTCTAATTTAGGGCACTAAGAATTCCTTTATGCCAGATTTCACAATGGAATTGCATTTCTAACCTAGACAACCAAACTTGCAATGTGCTCTTAACTGTATTAATTATAGAAAAGTTAGGAAATTACAAAGTAACAAAGGAAAATAAGGAACAAAACTATAACCCAAGTATTACTACTTTTTTAAGAGAGTTTTTTAAAAGAATTATTTAATTCCATTTGTTATTATTATTATTATTTTGTTTTAATTTGACCAGAGACAGAGAGAAAGGAAAAGTGAGAAGCAAGCCACCAGGTCCAGGACTTGAACTGTGGTCAACCATGTGGGAATCCAGTGCCTTTAACCACCACGTCACCTGCTGGCCCCTTAAGAGAGATTTTTGCTATAGGGCACTGAGCTGGCCAGAGACACAGAGAGAGAAAAGGCAAAAAATCACCCACCAGGCGGATGGCCTCCCTGATATTCCCTCTCTTTCATTTTCCTCTCATGATTCTGGGCACATGTGCATATGCACCCAGCTTGAGTTCCAAGCCATTGGATCCAGGACTAGAACCACAGTCCACCATCAGGGAGTCCAACATTTTAACCATTACACTCCCTCTTGGCCCTTGAACTGACTACTTTTAACATACTGGTGTAGGAACTCTGTATATAAAAATATATTAGGGATTATTTTGGGGGGACCAGCAGATGGCCTAATGGCTACATTGCTAGTCGGCCACAGTTCAAGTCCCGGACCACGCCAGGCGCATGTGCATGCATGCCCAAGATCCCGAGAAGAGAGTGGAGGAGAAGGGATTGCGGCGTGGCCATCACCCCCTGGGGGATGATTTCTCACTTTCTCTCTGTCTCTGTCTGTCTTTCTGGCAAGCGCCTGTTCCCCATAGCAAAATCCTCTCCAAAAAAAAATTTTCATACATACATACATAAATAAATAAATACACACACACACACACACACATATATGTATGTATGTATATATATAAATATATATATATATTTATATTTATATATATATATATATTAGGAGTTTATTTCAATATTTGGTAGACTTTTTACTAATTAGGTTGAGGTTTAGCTTTTATATAATGGGCATTGTGTTATATTCCAAGAAGAAAACTGCCTCTACTTTCTTGATTTTTTTAAACTTTGTTTTTAGGTTCTTGCTTAGGATATGTGTGCTCACCGGAGAGGTGGTGGGAGGCAAAGTGAGAAGTCGCCTCTCCAGGAGGGACGGCCATCCCACAGTCCTCTCTGCTCCATGCTCCTCCCGGGACTTTGGGCACACGCACATAGGAGCCTGGTGGTTTTCTAGATGATTTTTCAGTCCTTGGACTTAATCATTCATTCAGCTTCTTATTTTAGGATATGGATGAAGATAGTGTCCTGGAACCCTGCATTGAAGAAGCTCCAAGTCTAAAGACCCCTGTAGACGCCGATGTGGATTGTCCGTCGAGTGGCGGCGTCCCGTTTTTCCAGGTACCTGGCTCTGTCCTTCAGATAGCCCTCCACACCTGACCGAGTCACTCACAGTTCAGAGTAAGGGCATTGCTCGGGTGAGCAGAACAACAAAGCATTCGACTAGACTGGATATTCAGCCCATGATCCTTACCGGCACATTTATGGTATTCAGTGATACACGGTCATTTCTCTCTTCACTCTGCCTTTGACACGGAAGTCCTGGAGCCCACCTCTGCCTATACAGGTTTTGAAAGCTAAGGGATTTAAGGGCTTGAGAGACTGAAGGCCTCTTGAGTTACAGAAGTGATTTCTCCTGCCAGAGGCTGGGTTCTTGTTACCGTCTCCTGAGCCCCTGGCCTGCTCTGACCTGCGCAGCTAAATTCTGCAACCTCTCCTGCCCACCTTTTCATGCTGTTGGTAGCAAGGCATTATAAACTACCTCGTGTCTCTCCCTCTGGGAGATGCGTGTTTACAGAGCGTGCGAAGAATTTCCTTATGAAGGACGTTGACTTCCACGTTGTGTAGGTGAACTGCTGCTTCTGACGTGTGTGCCCTTACCTGTTTCTAATAGATTTCCCTCAAGGTGCAAGATTTTTTTTTTTTTTTTTTTTTTTTAAGAGGTTTTTGCTATAGGGCGTGTGCGTTCATCAGAAAGACAGAGACAGAAAGACAGAAAGTGAGAAATCACCCCCCAGGGGGGATGGCCACGGTGTAATCCCTTCTCTCCCTATTCTCCTCTTGGGATCTTGGGCACACACGCACACACGCTTGGTGTGAGTTTAAGCCACTGGGTCCAGGACTCGAACCACAGTCGACTACATGGGAGTTCAGCAACAGCCATTACACTAACTGCTGGTCCCAAGGCTGCAAGATTCTTCACCTCTGCTTTAAACTGCTTCAGGTCCTAGCTCAGATCCTCTTAAGTGCCTTTCTGTCTCAGGGCAATTTCCCCCCAAATTCTTTTACCCTTTGGTTTATTGCTCAAGAGAACTATAAATATTTCTTTCAGTTTTTCATCCTTTTCTGTCTTACAAAGTTAAGAAAGAGGGAAAGATAAGAAACTTAGTAACCATTTCATCTCTGGTCAGAAATTTTCAGTATTGCTATGTGGTGTTTTGAAGGCTAAGTTAGAGACTCGGCTATGGCAGGGAAGTCCCTGTTATAGCAGAAAGGTTTTGGGATGGAGATTGCCATCCTCAGCTGGAGGCGAGCATCTTAGTCCCTTTTCTTCTGCTATAACAGAACACTATAGACCGAGTAATTTATAAGGAAGCAGAATTAATAGATTGATTTATTAATTTATTTTTAAAGAATTGTTTAACTTTATTTATTTATTTATTTTTGACCAGAAAGGGACAGAGTGAGACAGAGGGTGGGGAGTGAGAAAGCAAGCTGCCAGATCTGGGACTCGAACCACGGTCAGCCATGTGGGAAGTCCAGCGCCATTAATCACTATGCTACCTGCTAGCCCCATTATTTATTATTTTTTAGAAGATTTTCGCTGTAGGGTGTGTGTGCTTCCCAGAGAGACAGAGAGGGACAGTCCCTTCTCCTCCATTCTCCTCTTGGGATTTTGGGCACGCACACATGTGCCTGGCATGAGTTCCCAGTCTCTGGATCCAAGATTTGACCCACTGTCGACTGTGGTAGTCCAGCGACAGAACCATTTCAGCATCTGCTGGTTCCAGAAGCAAAATTTATCCCTTACAGTCTGGAGGATGCTTCTGGCATAAGCTTGGCATCTGGCGAAGGCCTTCTTATTGCACAGTAACACGGTGTAAGGGCAAGGGAATATGTGAGACAGAACAAGATGGGGGCTGAACTTAACCTTTTACCAGGGCCCACTCCCACGAGAGCAGCATGAATCCATTCAGGAGGGTTTCTAATCACCTCTTACATGCCCCACCTCCAGTACCATTCCACTGGCAATTAAATTTTGACTTCAGTTATAGCAGGGACCACAACTAAACTGCAGCATTTAAACCATAGCATTCGGGGTCTGGCTGATGGCGTGGTAGTTGAGGGTGCTGGACTCCAGCATGGCTGACCATGGTTTGAATCCTGGATCTGGCCTGGCAGCTGGCTTTCTCACTACCCCCCCAAACTCTGTCCCTGTCCAGTCAGATTTATTTATTTATTTAAATATACATATACATATAAAAAAGAATTCTAAAACAAAAACCACCGCATTCTATCCTGGCCCCCAAAAAGCGCATGTCCTTCTCACAATGCAAATTACTATCCCAATATTCCCCAAAGTCTTGTTCCATGATCAACTCAAAATTACAAAGTCTAGTCTCATCTAAATTAGATTTGTGTGTAACTCAAAACACTGTTTATCCGAGGCAAACGCCTCTCTCCCTGTGAGCCTGTGAAATCAATGCAAATGCTGTGGTCAGACAGGTACGGGATAGATGGTCTCATTCCGAAAGGGAAAAATAGGCCAGAGAAAAGGAGCAACATGCTAGGTTAAGTCTAAATAGTGAAACACCAAGTCTTAAAACTGGAGGGTAATCTCCCTTGATTCCACATCCTACATCCTGGGCATGCTGAGGGCTTTGGGCCCCTAGAATATTGTTTGGCCTATCCCCGGTGGCCTTTAGGCTCTAGGTCCACGCATCAGTTTCGTGGGCTGGAGCCTTATTCCTGCAGCTCTCCTAAACTGGAGTTTTATGTCGGTGGCCCTATGCTTCTGGGGTCTCAGGAAAATCACTCTCATGGTTTTCCACTAGGTGTTGCCCAGTTGGGACGCTGGCAGGTCTGCCCCTGCAGGAGTTTCCTGCCTGGCCAGGCTATCTGCAGCCTCCTCTGAAGTCCAGCTGGAGGTCACCATGCCTTCTGGTGCTTGCGTTCTGGGATCCTGTGGGATTGGCACCGCCTGGACTCCCGAGGATGACTGGTACCCCAGAGTGGCAGGTGGAGCTGCAGCCAGGGCAGCCTACGGCGCTGTGTCAGAGTGCAGGGAGCAGAGACCCGAGGTGACTTGGATGGTGCCCTAGGCTGTGGGGGAAGGGCCGCCTGTAAGATCGTGGAATTATCTTTCTGGTAAAGTTTTGATGAATAGCTCTTTGCTCCCTTCTATCCATCGTAATTTCTCCAGCCAGTGGTCACGTGGCCACACCTTTAGTAGTCTCTCACACTTTTCACTCTACATAGGCAGGTCGCGGATATTTTCAAATTTTTCCACTTTTCTTCCCTTTTAGTTATAAATTCCATCTTTAAGTCATTGCTTTATTATTGTGTCTCACTGTACTCTGGTTAAAAGTAGCCACATGGCAGCCTAAGTTTTGCTGCCTAGATTTTTCTGACATGTGTCCCAGTTCAGTGCTCTCAAGTTCTGTGCTCCACAAAGCCTCAGGCATGGGCCCAGTGCTGCCAAGGTCTTCGTCACTTGGTAACAAGGTTAGCCTTTACTCCAGCTTCCAACAGCGCCTTCCTCACTTCTGACCAAGACCTCATCAGAATGGCCTTTGCTTTCCTTATTCTCCCGGCACTCAGATCCTTCCACTTCCATAATCTCTAACCAGACTCGGATTTGCTCTACAGCTTCCTGTGGGAGCCTCACCAGAACTGCACGTCATGCTCTGCTCACGGCAATACAGGCTTCTCACCTGCTCCTTCCACCTCATCCAGCCTCTGCTCATCACCCAGGGCTGTTGCTGCCTCCACGTTGTCAGGATTTTATGATACTCAAAGCCCTACCTCTGAATTTTGGCCGAGAAAATCACACTATAGCATCTAAAAATGATTTTTTTCCCTAATAGTCTGATGTGGGGAGTTTCTTTGGGTTTAAAACTTTAAAAGTTGATTTATGATTTGTCTCAGCATTGATGACTAAGTCTACAATAAATGCCACTAGTCTCTTAAAGTTCTCTATGTGTAAATAGGAAGACTCCAATGAAATATAATTACCAAATGAGGAAGAAGTTTTTTTGTTTTTGTTTTTGGAGAGATTTTTGCTATAGGGCTTGTGTGCATACCAGAGTGACAAAGAAACAGAAAGGGAGAAATCACCCCCAGGGGGCATGGCCAAGCCACAGTCTGTCCCTTCTCTGATCTCCTCCTGGGATCTTGGACACATATGCACATGTGCCCCGTGTGAGTTTGAAGCCACCAGGTCTGGGACTCAAGCCACAGTTGGCCATATGGGAGTCCAGCAACCTAACTGCTATGCCATAAGTTAGTTTTTAAAACATAAGTTTTTTAAAAATAAGATAGGATTTTAAAAAGAAGATAACCAAAAATGTTTTAAGGTTGTCCATTTACTGTCTCGTCTGTTTAAAATCTAATTGGCTTGGTGCTAGCAGGTGGAATGGTGGTTACGGTGCTGGGCTCCCACATGGTTGAGTGTAGTTCCAGTCGCAGACCCAGCAGTTTGGAAATCATGCCAGGTGCATATGTATGCATGCCCAAAATCCTGAGAAGAGAGGGTATAAGAGAAGGGATTTTGGCGTGGCCATCACTTCTTGAGAGGTGATTTCTCACTTTCCCTCTCTGGCAAGTGCACACACCCTAGGACAAAAACCTTAAAAAAAAGGAAAAGGAGGAAAAAAAAAAAGATGCTTTTTCTTTAACACATGATAGCAAGTTTTTGTTTTTCTGGAACAGGATTTCTAAACAGCAGCACTGTTAAGGATTTACGGATAATTTTTTGTTCTTGTGGATGGTACAGTTTAGCAGCATCCCTGCCTTCTACTCTCTAGCACCCCCTAGTGGTAACAACCAGAAATGTCTCTAAACATTGTCACATGTCCTCTGGGGGGCCAAAGGACTCCATGCTGAGAATCACTACCCTACAGTAAAATCTGGAATTATTTCTTAGAAAATAATGCAGAAAAGTAACATGTTTTCCATCCCATTCTCCATTAGTGGTGAAATAAGGAAGACATTCATTCATCTCTACTTGCCAAAAAAATTATTGGCTCAAATTTCTGCTGAACTTTTCATACACTTAAGTTTTCTTGCCTATAACCCAGAGAACTTTGAAAATAGAATGTAACTAATGTGTATCAAATGTAACTTTACATTAATTTAATTTCTCCTCTTAAATCCACAGCATAAAAAATCACGTGGGAAAGACAAAGAAAACAGAGCCATTAACCCAGAGGAGAAGACTAAAGTGGAGGACACTACAGAGCACACAGTTACGAAGAGCAGATTACCTCTGCGAGCCCAGATAAATCTTTAGTTAGCTTGAGAGTCAGGGATTTTATTTTTAAGAAAAATTAAAAGTAAAACCCTGAAACTCCAAAATTCAAGCCCTTGTGTACAGATTTAAAAATCGTAGACAGTATCAAGGCAGTACTGTAAATTTAGTTGGACTGAATTTCTAGCCATTTTTCTGACATCCCTGTAGTGCATTGGGTATTCAGTTGCGTTTTATTTGGGATTTGCTTGCATAAATATATCTTTTTAGCCTTTTATATATAAAAGAACTCTTTTATAACAAATGAAAGCCATTTTTCTTATATATTATTACAATGCATAAATAGGAGCTGCCCTGTTCTAGGCCTGAACTTATGTAGGTACATGTCACCTGCACCTGGCCTTGGAAAGGACCATGTCATTTCTCTCCTTGCTGTGACTCGAGTCTGTATTTCTTACTCCTCCCCAGACTTTCCTACTTTGTCCTCTCTAGATCACTTTTCCCCTTTTTGTCACCAAACCGTTCATAGAGCTACAGGAAGAGATCCTTTCTTATGAGCTAGCCAGACTTTTACCGTACTATCTTAATGCTTTCCATCCTCACTATCTGAATTCTATCTTTTGGTTATAGCCAAAAAAAAAAAAACTATTAATAAACATGACCGTATAAATTTCTCTTCTTTCAATACTTTGAATTTGTTTCCCCCCCAGATGTGAATTTTTTTTATGAGGCCTACACTTAGCTCCTACAGAATTCACAAAAAGCCAACTTCTGCAGAACATAAATTGGTGTCACGGGAGAACTGCCTGGATCCCTGCGTAATGGCGCTTAACGGTGCGGGGCTGCTGCGGCCCCACTCTAAGGCCTGTGTCTGCGAGAGGGTCACAGTGATTGAAGGAGTTTTTGGAGACTACCAATTAGATTGTAATTTATATTCCTTTGTTTACCTGATAAAACTTGTTTGTTTGTATATAATAAAATACATAAAATATGTATATGTGTTTTTCTTTATTGCAATCTGAACCCCTACAAGGGCCCTGGCATGTGTGGTCTGGCAACCATATTCGAGAGCCCTTAGAAAGAAGAGGTGTGAAGAATATGTTTCATGCCTACAGGGAGTTTACCATATAGATTTTAGAGAGATTTGGCTTTGATAGTTAATTAAGTAAAACCAAACTCTATTGCAAAATTAGAAAGATGTCACTACACGGGACCAGCAGGTGGTATAGTGGTTAAGGCACTGGACACTCCCACATGGCCGACCATGGTTCAAGTCCTGTACCTGGTGGCTTCTCTCTCTCTCTCTCGTCAAGTTCAAATAAAATGAATGAATAAAGAAAAATAATTTGGGGACTAGCAGTTAGCGTAATGGCTATGTTGCTGGACTCCCACGTAGTCGACCGCGATTCATGTCCCGGACCCGGTGGCTTAAAACTCATGCCGGGCATGTGTGCGTGCGTGCCCAAGATCCCGACAGGAGAATATAGGAGAAGGGATTGCGGTGTGGCCATCCCCCCTGGGGGATGATTTCTTGCTTTCTGTCTCTGTCTGTCTGGCGAGTGCACGCGCCCTATAGCAAAAACCTCTCAAAATAATTCTAAAAAAGTCACTTCAAGAAATTAAATTTACCTTGCAGAAGTATTATCTTAATAAAGATAATAGATATAATTTCTCTGCAAAATTGGATTATCTTCGGTCAATCCATGATTAATAAATTTGATTTGCACATTGACTTGCTTGCCCTATAATTTCTTATCTGGCATGGGTGTGTTTACAGATATACAAAATGCATTCAAATTCCCAAAGTAAACTGCACAGATAGTACCAAGGGTGTAGGTCATCTGATACGCTCCAAGGCCTGTACCTTCGGGGTACAATTTGTGACACACACCAACCCTCATGCAGTCTGAAGCCCAGCTTTCAGTTATCTCATGACTGTTTTAAAGTTACTTGAGATTGCTAATGGAGCCGCCAGATAGAATCAAAAACAAACCTCCAGAAAATTTTATTTCCCTATTTTTTTTAAAAAGATTTTTGCTATAGGGCATGCACTCTTGCTGGAGGGACAGACAGCAAGAAATCACCCCCAAGAGGAGGATGGCCATGCCACAATCCTTTTTCCATTCTCGGGATTTGGGGCACAAAAGCACACACACCCAGCGTGAGTTTCAAGCTTCCTGGTCTGACTTGAACTGTGGTTGATCATGTGAGAGTCCAGAATGAAACCATTATGCCATCTGCTGGTCCCCCCAACAAATTTTAATGTCCAAAGCCATAAATTAGTTCTACACTTTCATATATAATTTCAGGAACTCAAAAAATAACCGAAAGTAGCATCAGCAGGGGCCGACAGGTGGCATAGTGGTTAAGGGCACTGGACTCCCACATGGCTGACAGCGGTTCGAGTCTCAGACCTGATGGCTTGCTTTCCTACTCTGTCCACCCCCTCACTCTGTACCTCTGTGGTTAAATGAATAAAGTTGATAAAACAATTCTTTTAAAAAGCATCGGCAGGAAATGGCTCTGTTCTTCAGCGACATTGAAGAATTAAGTAAAACCATTCAGAAACAACTCTGTCAGAGCATTGGAGAACAAGTTTACAGCTAACAAGCATATACTGAATCAAGATAAAGGCCATCTCAAACCAGTAGGGAGGCGTTGCAGTGTTACTCGCCTTTCTTGGCTCAACATGGGATCCTGATCCCTGCTTCCTAGAGAGGAGAGAAACTCTCTTCTTAGAATATTGTGTTTATTATAAACTGTCTGGAGTAATCTCACACAGAGCACTTGCCTTTGCTTTGTCTAACTCAAAACTCAGTGGTGGAAAAGTGGCTGGCCTTTCTAGAAGATACTGTAAACAAATGAAGAACTCACTACCTACCCAGGGCAAGAAGCCCCAGCAGCTGTAAAGAAAGGAGCGTCCACCTTTCGACAAAAGCCTCAAGCATGCAAAGAAGCAAAGTATGGCTGATTTACAGATGAAAGCACCAGCTATCTCAGAGGATGTCCAGACCCTGGACTTAGCGGCAAAAAGTTTCCCTCAGCTTCCTGAAACATGCTCAAAGAGCTAAAGGAATCCAAGAGGCAGCGTCTCATCAAATAGGATATGTCCATAAGGACATGGAAAAGAAACCACGCAAGTTAGGAGCTGAAAAGTACAGTAACAAAAGGGGGGGAATGAAATGGTTCCCACAGCGGATATGAGCAGGGAGTGGACAGGATGGGACGCTAAAGCTAGGTCACTCGGAATGATCCAATCTGAGGAGCAGGAGAACAGGAAGGAAAACGAGCAGAGCTTAAGAGGCCTGTGACTACACCACACATACCAACATCTCCCAAACAGGAGTTCCAGAAGGAGAAGAGAGAGAAAAAGGGAGTACGAAGAAGTTTTGAAAGAAACGGGTTCAAGTTTTGTTAAAACACTTGAAATGGGATCCACAGGTGGGGTATAGGTTAAGGCACTGGCCTTCCACGTGGCTGACCGCAGTTCGCGTACTGAACCTGGCAGCTTGCTTTCTCACTTTCTCTCTGAGGTCAAATTAAAATAATAATAAAATAATTCTTAAAAAATTAATACCAGTTGAATATGCCTGTCAAACAAGATTGTGGAACTCAAAACAAAGTAGACTTAGGAAAGATCCACACCAAGGTGCAATCCTGGAGTTTCCCCTTTATCCACAGGATCCGAGGCCCTCAGTGGGTGACTTCTTCAGGCCTGAGGCCTGTATACACCTTATTTGTATACATACATACAAGCTATGATAAAGTTAAATTCACAAGTTAATTAATAAATGAACAAAACAGCTATGATAAAGTTAAATTCACAAGTTAATTGATAAATGAATAAAACCAATATTACAAGGTGCCAGTATTGCTACTCTTAAGCTTTGGGCCGTTTTTAAGTAAAATAGGGTTTTTTTGAACACAAGCTGTGTAATCCCACGACAATGTGATAACAGGCCAATGAGGGTAACGTGTGCACAGCGGGTACACCGGACAGAGACATGATTCTCGTCGGGTGGGACAGAGCAGGGTGGGAGATGTCATCACTCTACTCAAAACGGCACACAATTTAAAAAGTACTGCTCATTTCTGGAATTTTCCACTTAATATTTTCGAACTCCAGGGGACTGCGAGTAACCTAAACTGCATTAAAGGAAACCAAAGATAAGAGGAGACTACTGTATAATCAAACTACGAAACTGAAGACAGAATCTTGAAATGTTCATTAAAGCCACAGTGAGATGCCCCTTTATATCCAGGAGGATGGCCCAGACAAGTAATATAGAAAATAGCGTGTCGGCGAGGATGTTGGGAATCGTACCCTTGTACATTGCAGGTGGCAGTGTAAAATGTGAAGCCACTGTGGCTCCTAAAAAGGTTAAACGATTTCCATATGACCCAGCATTTGCATGCCTAGATGTCTTCCTAAGAGAAATAACATGCATCCACACAAAAATGTGTACACAGGGACCTGCAGGTGGCGTGGTGGTTAAGGCATGGACTCCCACATGGCCGACCGTGCTTTGAGTCCTGGACCTGGTGGCCAGCTTTCTCACTTTCCCTCTCTTTCTCTCTGTCTGTCTCTCTCTGGTGAGCACTCATGCCCTCTAACAAACTAAAAAATAAATTTATTTAAAAAAATGTGTACACAAATGCTCATAGTGCTACTGTTCATAATGACCAAAGAATATAAATAACCCAAGTGTCCGTCAATGTATCAATGGATAAAATACAGATACACACATGGTGGGCTACTCAGCCATAAAAATACAGTATTGAGATGTTGCTGTTTATGAACCTCAGACACTGCTGAGTAAAAGAAGTCAGACACGAGCTCACATGTATAATTCCACTTTTATCCAGAATGGATAAATTCATAGAAACAGCTGACTGGTGGTTACTTAGGCTGGGGTGAGAGAGGAAATGGGGAATGACTGTGGTTCGAGTCCTGGACCTGTCAGCGTAAATCTCACTGACGGCACGTGTGCATGCGTGCCCAAAATCCCAAGAGAATGGAGGAGAAGGGATTGTAGCATGGCCATCCCCCCGTGGAGGGATGTTTCTCGCTTTCTGTCTCTCTGTCTCTCTCTGTGTCTCTGGCAAGTGCAAGTGCCCTATAGCAAAAATCCCTCTCTTAAAAAAAAAAAAAAAAAAGTAAGCAGAAGAAAAGAGATTGTTTTTATAAGAACAAGCTGCTGACAGCTAAAATTGGCAATAGAGAGTTTGGAAGCAGAGACTGAAATGATAGCTCCGAAGTACGGAGGCAATGTTACTGGAAATGCTGCAGTAAGGTCTTCTGAAAACTCACTCCACCGTAAAAATGAGAATATTGAGACTGGGGCTGGCAGCTGGTGTGGACTATGTTGGAACTGAGATGAGGTCCCTGTGGGTCAGGAGGGCGACTTTCTGTAGGTTGACTTGTGGGGTCTCTACTGTGACCCCACCTTTCTAGGAGGTGGACCCCAGCTCTCAGCAACCACCACACCCTCCATGGTGCTTCTTGCCCGCCTCTCTCTGAACTTTGCTCTCGCTCTGACACCAGCGGACTGGAGGGGTGAAGATCTCGCGGTTGGTTTCTTTGTGGATCTGGCACCGTAACATTGGTTCCTTTCATTTTCTCATAATACTGGGTTGTCGGAAAAGTCCTAAGTATTTTCCTGTTTTTCTACGCAAAAATGCATCACAACTTTCCTGATAACCCAATAGAATCGGGAGTGCTCCTTGAAGCTAAGAATGGGGGATTATGTCCTCAAAAAATCTCAGATCACTCCATGAAAATGGAAAAATCAGGGCCGGAATCTGGACTGGCTTTAACATTTTCCTTCAAACATTTGGGTCCTTAGCAACAAAGTCTCTCTTCCTCTCCTTTCCGGGTGGTGATAGAAGGGCAAACAGCTGGTGAAAAAATGCAAATGAGCAGATTGGTGTGCTCAAAGTTCTAGACAGCATGAGTCCTGGCCCGTCATTTCTGGTACTTTCTCAAGGGCTGCTGCCTAGGAGTTCGGAGGCATATCCTCAGAATCAGAGTCCACGTAAAAATCTCACTTCTGATATTGTAAACGTTGTTAAAATTATCACGGAACCCTGGTGATTTCCCTATGACATCCTTTGATCATTAAATAAAGGCCTGGGGCCAGCAGGTAGCATGGTGGTTAAGGTGCTGAACTCCCACATGGTTGACCACAGTTCGAGTACCAGACCTTGTGGTTGGCTTTCTCACTTTCCCTCTCTCTCTGATTAAATGCACACACTCTGTAACAAATTTAAAAAAGAGAGAGACAAGGGAACCAGCAGTTAGCATAATGGCTATGTTGCTGGACTCCCACATAGTCTACCGCAGCTCGCGTCCCAGATCCCGTGGCTTAGAACTCACGCCGGGAGCGTGTGCATGCGTGCCCAAGGTCCTGAGAGGAGAGTGGAGGAGAAGGGATTGCAGCGTGACCATCCCCCCTGGGGAGTGATTTCTCGCTTTCTGTCTCTATGTCTCTCTCTGTCTGGCGAGCGGCGCCCTATAGCAAAAACCTCTCAAAAAAAAAAAAAAAAAGAGAGAGAGACAAATAAAGTTAAATAATTTTTTAAAAAGGAAAAACTTGTTTTAAAAAATTACTTTATTTAACTTGATTGATAAGATTGATTGATTGATTGATTTAAATTTGACCAGAGAGGGACAGAGTGAGAGAGGGAAAGTGAGAAAGCAAGCCACCAGGTCCAGGACATGAACCACGGCTGGCCATGTGGGAGTCCAGCGCCCTTAACCACCACCATGCCACCTGCCAGCCCCCAGAAAGATTTTTTGTAAAAAAAAGAAGCCTGCATAGTAGCTTTATTGAGACATCATTTGCCCATTTGAGATGTTTTTCTCTGGGATAGTCACTAACTTGTGTAACCATAGCCATAACTTTTAGGATGTTTGTATCACTCCCCTGAAAATCCTTGTGCTCCTTAGCTGTCACCCTTCCTTTACCCACCCCTCCCCTAGCCCTGGGCGCCCACTGGTCTACTCTGTCTCTGCAGACTGTGTGTTCTGCGCATTTTACATGCGTTGACTCACAGTCTGTGGCCCTCTGTGTCCGCCTTCTTTGAACATGGTTTTCGAGTTTGTTCGTGTTGTAGCATATATCACGACTCCATTCCTTTTTGTTAGCGAATAATATTCCATTGTACGGGGTCTCTCACATTTTACTTATCTATTTAGCACTTGACGGACATTTGGGTTGTCTCCAATTTGGGGCTATTAAGAATACTTCTGTGAACATTTCTGAGCAAGGTTTTGTGTGGATATAGGTTTTCATTTCCTGGCTATCCACCTGGAACTGCTGGGTCATGTGGTAACTTTTTGTTTAATCTTTTCAGGAACTGCCAGATCTTTACCTAAAAAACTGCTTCCTCTTACATGGCCGTCAGCCTGAGGGTCCCAAATCTCCACACCCTCATCTCACCAACACGTGTGTGTGTGTGTGTGTTAATTATTACAGCTATTCCAGTGGGTGCGAAGTGGTATCTCATTATGGTTTTGATTCGCATTTCCCTGAAGACTATTATGTTGAGAACCTGCTCATGGGCTTATCTGCCATTTGTACATCATCTTTGGATAAACGTCTATTCAGCTCTTTTGCTCATTCGCAATACTGGATGCTGGTGCTGGCAGGTTGCATGGTGGTTATGGCACCGGACTCCCATATGGCTAACCATGTTTTATGTCCCTGACCTGATGGCTTACTTTCTTACTTTCCTTCTCTCTCCATCTTTCTCTGATCAGATTTTAAAAATAATAATGATTAATAAAATAAAATTAATTCTTAAAAAAATGGACACTTTGAGTTGTTCGTTTTTTTTTCAACTATTCTTTTTCCTTTATTCATATTAGAGCCCATACATGAAGTAGAGAGAGCGAAAGATGAAGAGGATCTGGTCACCTCACGATCCTCTTCCTCCAGGCCTCCAGCTCCAGTCAGATCTGGGGCACTCACATGTGTCCCTGACAGGGGGCTTGAACTGTGGTCAGTTGTCGTAAGGGATCCAGTTTCTCTCAAGTAGCACTTTACTATAGCAGCCAGCCCCTTTGTCACTTTTTAAATTGAGCAACTTGCAACAGCAGATGGCATAGAGGTTAGCTGCTGGACTCTCACATGGCCAACCGCAGTTTGAGTCCCAGACTTGGGGGCTTGAAAATCATACCAGGCATGTGTGCATGTGTGCCCAAGATCCTGGGAGGAGAACAGAAGAGAAGGGATTGCAGCATGACCGTCCCCCAGGGGGAGATTTCTCACTTTCCCTCTCACCGTCTCTTTCTACAGCAAGTGCATGCGCCCTAAGGCAGAAACCACTAAAATAAATAAATAAATAAAGAGCAGCTAAATATCATATGCTCTCCCTAATGCTCCGTGGTCAGTGAAGCCTCCCCCATCACAGTGCATGTACCACACACTGGCACGTAAAACATGGACAGAGAACACTGTTGACGTGATGTCACGGTGACAATGCCCACATATCTCAGGACTGCCTGTTCATGACAGAATCGAGGCATTTTTATCTCATCAGACTGACACTTTGTAAGTTAGTAAGACACTAACCAATTAATTTTATTTTGTAAAGTATGAATTATAATTAAGTACTGATATATGCTTTAATATATAATTTAGTCATCCTAATAGTTGAAGGTAATACAACTTTTAGTGTAAGTACTAATAAAATCAAGTTGTTACAATAAAACCCATGGATGCTTTCAAGCTATAGCTAATTAGGAATGTTACCTCTCCATACATTTAATTATTGAAAAGAATTTGCAAGTTTACCTAAGTTCTTACTAGATAAATTAGAAGTGAGAACCACCTTCTCTTCTTACAGAATTTGGTCTCTTGCACAATAGCAATGACTAAAATAAATGGTGCCAAATTTTTGGAGGGAGTCTTGTTTAATTCAGAATATAATTAAAATCTCATGTAGCTTTATTGGTTTTAGTATCCAGCAGAGAAAAAATATTGAAACTCCAAGAGATTTTGAATTAAATAGCTACAACAGTTTTGTTTTATTAGTTCTGACTGTGTGAAAAAAAAAAAAATCATAAGGACAACTTTGGAAAAATCTAACTCTTAGACCCCCAAATGACTTTTAAAACAATAAAACGAACTATAAAATCTACACAAGTCATATTAAAAATTATGTAGTTCAATAAATGTGACATTCACAAATGTGGTTGTAATTTTTTTTTTAACTCCAGTGAAGTGAATGTGGATCTGACGACTGGATTTGGAAAAGGCAGTGTTACAAAGCTTACCAGAAGTAAGTGCTTCAATTAGCTGGCCAGGGTTATGTCGCTGACCTGGAATGTTCTGCTGATTCCTTTTAAGCCACTTCCCAGGGTCTATGGCTAGATCAAAGAAAGGGATGCTACCTCCTTTATTAGCGATGGTTTAATAATCCTGTATTATGATTTCCTTAGCATTTAAGAAAGTTTGCTAGAAGGCACGGGCACTCACTGGACAGACACAGAGAGAGGTAAGGTGAGAAACCACTTCCAAAAGGGATGGTCTTGCCGCAACCCCTTCTCCATGTTTCCTTTCAGGGTTTTGGAGGCACGCACACACGTGTGCGCATGCGCCTGCCGTGGTTTTCAAGCCCCTAGGCCCGGAACTCCACCTGCACAGCCAGCCATGTGGGATCCAGTGCCTTAACCACTATGCCATTGGCTGGTCCTCCCTAGCATTTTAATATTCATTCTTGGAAGGTGTATAGGTTTAGATTTTTTTTTTAAGCTGGTGGTTGACTCATATACAGAATAAATTAGTACTACCAACCCATACTATTTTTAAAATTTATTTATTTTATGAGAGACACAAAACACAGAAAGAGAAACACTGCCATCCACTCAGCCTTGGCCAGGGTGCCCACGTGCCTAGCACACTCAGGGAGGTCATCAAACATGAGCCCGGAACCTTTCCAGGTGGGTCGGCTTTGCAGAGCCCCGAGTTTCAACACTGTGCCACTGTCTGGTCCCTCAACCCATACAACTCTTTTCTTTTCTTCTTTTCTTTTCTTTTCTTTTCTTTTCTTTTCTTCTTTTCTCTTCTTTTTAAGGTTTTTGCCATAAGGTGCGTGCACTCACTGGAGAGGAAAGAGACAGAGATACAGAGAGGGAAAGTGAGAAATCACTCCCCAGGGGTATGGCCATGCTGCAATCCCTTCTCCTCCCTTCTCTTCTCTGGTTTCTGGACACACACATGTGTGTCTGGCGTGATTTTCAAACCACCAGATCCAGGACCTGAACCGTGGCCAACCATAAGGTGCTGGGAGTCCAGCGCCTTAACCACCATGCCGCCTACTGGCCCCCAACCCTATGGAGAAGGAAAGCTGCCTGGTAAAGGCATTCAATGAACTGGCTTAAGCATCTTAGTTACCTGCAAGGTGAAGAGGCAGCAAAAAGGAAAAAAACAAAGATGAAGGAGAAACATTTTGTGAGAAACATAGTATCACAATGATCTGCCTCGTTCACTGAGGTCCCACCTTTGAAGACCTGAACGTAACCTTCAAAGGCAAGTTTGCACATCATACGGCAAATGTCCTCTTTGTCCCCCAAAACCTGTCACTGTCTTTGGAGGGCAGAAGAGCATGCCAACGGCTCCACCAGGCCATGCAATGAGAATGGTGATGGGAGGAGCTGACACGCTCAGAGCTGAGCCGCAGAGGGGCCGGCGATTCCCCAGCAGCCCTCAATGGACAGTTCCAGGGCGAGGCACTATCTAGAACTATATGCAGATGTAACAAGTAATCCACAAAAATTTCACCTCTTTATTATAAAAAATGAAATAGCAGGGCTGGCAGATGGTGCGATAGTTAAGGACACTGGACTGTGGTTCAAGTCTCGGACCTGGTGGCTTACTTTCTCACTTTCCCTCTCTCTCTCTCTCTCACTCTGTCTCTTTCTGGTCAAATTAAAATAAATGAATTAACTTAATAAAATTAAGTAAGTCTTAAAAAATGAGATAGCACTTTCATTTTTAATGGATAAAATCATATTTAATGTTTCCAGCTTTTATACTGAGAAATGTCAACCTACAGAGAAGTGGAAGCTGAAACTATAGTACAACGAACAGCCATGTACTCTTCATCCAAATTCAGCAATTAATAATTTTCTCTATTTGGCTTATCTCCCTATTTTTATTTATTTATTTATTTAGAGAGATTTTCACTATAGGTTGCGTGCGCTTGCCAGAAAGACAAAGAGAGACAGAGAGACAGAAAGCGAGAAATCACCCCCTGGGGGGATGGCCATGCCGTAATCCCTTCTCCTCCATTCTCCTCTTGGGATCCTGGCCATGCACGCACACGCACCAGGTGTGTCTAAGCCACCGGGTCTAGGACTCGAACCACAGTCGACTACATGGGAGTCCAGCGACATAGCCATTAGGCCAACTGCTAGTCCCCTCCCTATTTTTATTTTTAAGGTGTGTGGTGGTTTAGATAAAGTCTTGCTGTGTTGTGATCCTCCTGTTTCAGCATCCTGAGTAGCTGGGACAACAGGCATTGCTATCTCCATCTTCATGTACTAAAGTGTATACCTATGTACATAAAATGGCAGTGTGCATATGTACATGTGTGTGCATCATGTATGTATACCAAGCTATTTAAAAGTAAGCTCCAGATAGCATGACCCCTAAAAACTTGCACTCGTTGGGGCCAGCAAGTGGCATAGTGGTTAAGGTGCCGGATTCCCACATGGTCGACCATGGTTCCAGTCCCAGACCTGATAGCTTGCAAATCATGCCAGGCATGTGTGTGTGCATGCCCAAAGTCCCAGGAGAAGAATGGGAGAGAAGAAAGTGTGGCATGGCCATTCCCCCGGGGGTGATTTCTCACTTTCCCTCCGTCTCTCTCTGTATCTCTCCTGTGAGCACATGCACCCTAGTGCAAAAACCTTAAAAACAGAACAAAACGAAAAAGAGTTGTGTATACATCTCCCAAGAACATGGACATCACTGATGTAACTCATAATACCAGTATCATTCCGAAGACAGTAACGATGCTATCTAGCATACAATTCATATTTGGTGTGCCTCGATAATTCCCCCAAAATGCCTTTCGTAGTTTCGGAATGTGTGCGTACATACGTGAATGTGTACTGTTATCTTCCACAGGGTTTTACTACGTTGCAATCTTCCTGCTTCTGCCTCCCCAGTGACTGGAACGACAAGCATGTGCCACTGTGCCAGGCTTTCTAGGATGGCCTGGGAATGGAATCTGGGCCTGCCATGTGGCCTTGGCTTGCGGAGCAGCAGGACCAGCTCCTGCCACTGCACCTGGGCCACTCATTAAAAAAAAAAAAAAAAAAATCAGAATCCAGTCTGATTGGGATGATGCTATGAGACCTTGTGAAAACGCTCATCCTCAAATGTTGCACCTATGGACCGTAATTCCTTCTTGAATAAGTTAGTGCATCTTCTGATTTCATTAACGTTCCTACACTTGGTAGCTGGCATTCATTCTTCCAGCTCTCCTGCCCACAACCCTTCTCTCGCTCTGTGAGTATTGGAGGCATGAACTGCTACATTCAATGTGTTATAATGTATTTTTGAAGCTTAAATCACCCCGAATTTGGCTAATGGGAGCCCCTTCAAGGTAGTTCCTGGTTTCTTTCCATTGTTTCTGGCATAAAATATCTTTGGCCTCACCTTGTCAAGTGTCTGGCCCTACAGCGAGTCAGTCACTTCTTCAAGGACTTGCTAGTAACAGGAATAGGTCACGCATCCACACGGTTCAGGTTTCCAAATATCCAAAAGGCATGGTCTCCAGCCCCCCCCCCCTTCCTAGGTAGCCCATGCTATCCCTTTTTTGTTAGCCTTCCAGTTAGCTTACATAACAGAGCAAACACACGATATTCGTACCTCCCCCAGTTTTTAATTCAAATGATAGCGTATTACACTCCCTGAGTCTGTCTGCTGCACTTACAGCTCTTGTCCATCATTCCGGTCCTGAAAGATACTTGTAACTGTACCCCAGAGAGATTAGGAAACTTCAGGTCAAGTCCTAGATGGTTCAGGTGAGAAAAACTTCCTAACAGTGACTTGACCAAAGCGGCATTACCATTCACACGCTGTTCTTAGACCTGGACAGTTCCTCCCTCTCACCCTGGGTTCGCTGATTCCCACTTTGAAACATCAGTGCCTTGGGGAAGGTTTTTCCCTGCCAAAGGCCCCCAGCTAGGTGATGTCCCCTTGTGACAAGGTTTCAGGTCATTTCGTACGTCGTCTTTCTAGCACATACAGGTCGCTGTATTACGTTTGTTTCCTGCCTTGGTGAGGGCGGGGACTCCGTCTGTCTTGCTCAGGGCTGGCATAGCCGCTCAACATACATGTGCAAAGTGAAGCTCGAACCCAGGGCCGGCCAGCTCCCAGCGCACGCCTCCCCCTGCTGCGGTCCCGCTGGAGTTGGAGAAACTGCTACAAGATGTGAATTAAAAAACCTCAATTGAAAAAGCTGCGAAGTCTTTCCATTTCCACGATTAACGGAGAACCTTAGCCGAAACAGCTCACCGCGAGGTGTGACGACCGCAGGAGGGCGTCAATCAACAAAATGCCCCCTTGCCCCGGAGGTGAGCGCAGCCACACTGAGCCGAGGCCACACGGGCCAGCGCCACAGCTTCAATAGAAAACACGTGCAAAACCAGGGAGCCGGCTGCGTGCAGCTGTGATCCCCCAGACCCCAGGGCCGGTGGAGGGGCGACGTGGAGTTGCCCCCACTGGACCAAAGAAATCTGCGTAGCCTCTCGGTGCCCCAAGGCTCGGCCCGCCCTTGATTCCTGCGCGTTAAGGTTCCTGCCAGCATCCCCAAGGAAGCGGTCGAGTCCGCAGTCCCCAAATGAATCGGGCTGGAGCAGTCACAAGTCCGGAGTACCCGAAGTCTCGTCGTCCGTATCCTGCTGGGCGCCGCTAAGGGCCACGGATGGTCCTCTGGAGCAGCTCTAGGAGCTCGGGTCACCGTCCCACTGTGTGCTGGGAAGCGCCCGCACGAGCAGCTGCGGTCCACGGTTGCTGGGGGAGGGCACCGGCCAGGGAGTGCTGTCAGAGGCCTGCGAAGCGCGCCTGCCCGCGGCCGGAGTCCCGCTGCTCCCCGCCCGGCCTTGACAGTGTCCTCGAGCTTCTGCAGAGCTGCCACCCGGCCGGGGCGAGGTCCTGAGTCCGCGCTCCAGACAGCTGCTTTCCTCGCGCCTCCCCCGACGGACGCCGGGCTTGCTTCGAGGGCGCCGTGGTCGGGGGGCCTGGAACTCCGAGAGGCGACGGCGGCGGCTGTGGCGGGGCTCCGGGGCGCTGGGGGAGTCCCTGGAG
>NW_006159692.1:4590085-4649575 GCF_000334495.1 Tupaia belangeri chinensis
CCGGGCCGCGCGTGTCACCCAGGGTGGAGCCCTCCTAGCCGGAGCGACCGGCAGGAGGGTGTCGAGGCGCCCCGGGCCGGCCCCTGCCGGGCAGGGATAGCCGCCGGGCGCGGGTTACGGGGCTGGACCCGGTTCAACACGCTTGTGCAGTGAAAGAGCCTGACCCTTTCCGTTCATACAGGAAACCTTGAGTTCTCGATAGGAGTAAATCTGGTTTCAGAAGCTGTTAAGTGTTTTCCTGGCTGCACGAAGCAGACCCTTCCCCCGGAGTGGTGCACGCTGCTGATTATTTTATCGACATCCTCAATACAGACAAATTCAGGAAACACTCGACTTCTGATAGCCGGGATCCGTTTTTCTGATATTGTTCATTTCCTCTGTGTGGGATGTGACTTTATGGCAGCTAAAATAACCAGTTGCTTCCTATTTTTTTTTCGAGGCTGTTTTGCACCCGTCTGAAGCCTGACGCAAGCAAAATCTCGAAAAAGAAAAAAAAAAAACAACAAAAAACTAAACAAACAATACAAGCTTTCAAAGCGCTCAGGTGCAGGCCTGCAGACGGACTGAATGACGGAGTAGGGAACTGCAGACCCCGGGCACTAGTCAGAAGTAGCAGCCTGGCCACGTTGAACATCTAGAATTTACGAGGCTTGTCCCCTCAGCCATGTGGCCTAAGAAATGAGCCACTCGCGATGCGCATTGTGGGTGGCCCTTGGCTCTGGGTCCATTCTCTGTCATGGGCAGCTACAGCTTCGGTAGGGGCCTGGAGACAACAGACCTAATTAATTGACGTTTTAACGTCGTTATTACTAGGCCTGGTTTACAGCTCAACTCACTGCCCTTAGTATGGGAGGGAGTTATAGTTTAGCTCTTTATTTAAAAAAAAATGGTATTTTTCACTCCAGTCTCGAGGGTTTGGTGCCCTGGCCTGGCTCTGTCGCCTGCAGCCCGGCGGGCCTGGGACAGCGTTTTCACAGAGCGAGCCCCGGGTTTCCTTGGGTTACTGCTGGGACGGCGCAGGAGGAAGCAAAGGGTTTTTCGAGATAGACCAACAGGAAACACATTGACGGAAATGTTGCCATAGCCCACGGGGCGGCTTTAACTGGCCGCCCCCGGGCGGGGTGTGAAATCAGAGGAGGCCGCGGCGCCCTCGGGCCAGGATTGGAGGTTTCTCCGCGGCCTAAGGTGGCGGCGGGCAGAGCGCTGGCCTGGAAGCCAGGCTTGGTGGAACAGCCCTGCCCCGACCCAAACGCACACCCCCCAGCTATTAATATTTGTTTCGAGGGACCAGCAGTTAGCGTAATGGCTATGTCGCTGGACTCCCATGTAGTCAACTGCAGTTTGAGTCCTGGACCCGGTGGTTTAAACTCACACCGGGCGAGTGTGCGTGCGTGCCCAAGATCCTGAGAGGAGAATGGAGAAGGGATTGCGGTGTGACCATCCTCCCTGGGGGTGATTTCTCCTTTCTGTCTCTCTCTGTTTTTCTGGCGATCTCATGTGCCCTATAGCAAAAACCTCTTCCCCCCCAAATTTTGTTTCAAAAGAGCAGTCACCAGGAGAGGAGAGGACCTGAAAGCGCAACAAGGTGTGACTCCATTGAGAGCAACTGAGGAGAGAGGGTCTGGCATTTGAAACGCTGCCTTTGGGGGAGGAAAAGCTTGGTGTTAGTATTTAGCCATAGGTGTGATGGTTGGGTGTGTGTCTGCGACGCTACAGGATGGTCTATGTGCAGGAGGGTGTGTGCCTTTGAGTGTTTGTCAAGTGTGCATCTCCAAGCGTGTCAGTATGTTGTGAGCCTGTTGGGCCAGGGCGCCTGCGGGTGTACGTGAACCTGTGGGGTAGGTGGCGCCTTGCGTCTCCTCCTTCGTTGTATCCTCCCAAGCCAGGTAGGGCTTCAGGGCCAGCTCTGATTACCGCCCCTCCTGCCCGCAGGCAAACCTTTGCTCTGGAGTCCCTTCCTGCAGAGGCCTCTGCATAAGAGAAAAGGCGGCCAGGTGAGGTTCTCCAACGACCAGACCATAGAGCTGGAGAAGAAGTTCGAGACCCAGAAATACCTCTCTCCGCCAGAGAGGAAGCGTCTGGCCAAGATGCTGCAGCTCAGCGAGAGGCAGGTGAGGCGCCTGGCGGGCTTGGGACCTCCTCCAGGGGAAGGCTTCTGGGGCAGGGGCTGCGGGGCCGGGTCGGTTGGGACCTTTTCCAGGGGAAGGCTTCTGGGGCAGGGACTGCTGGCGAAAGAGGGGCGTGTTACCGCTGTGTGCTTGGGTGAGGCGGGCGCACTGCCCTGGCGCTCCCTGGAGGGATGGTGGGCTCTGCAGTTCTGAGTCCACTTCCTCACCGCCTCCTCAAATCCCTTAGGGCTTTGGACCCCTGGCGAGTTTTCTTTCTCTTTCTGGTAGGTCAAAACCTGGTTTCAGAATCGCCGCGCTAAATGGAGAAGACTAAAGCAGGTATCGACAAGGTTCTGTTTCTAGGGAAAGGGAAAGAAATATTTTTATTTTATTATCTCAATCCAAGGCCTGTTATAGGTTGTATGCAAAAGTCATTTGAGGGACTATTTAACCTCTTCACCTTGATTGAAAAGGCAAATAGTCCTGCTAAAAAACCAGGATGAGCACTCAGGTGGCAGTAACGCTAAAAGCAGCTAATGCAGTTCCTATAGCAATTATGCTGGGGTTTTCACACACGGGGCTAGTAAAACTCTGCCTAATTGTTTTATAAACCCCATATGTTGTTTATCTAATTAACGCAGGAAAGATAAAGTAATTGACAGTAAATGACTTAAGCAGTTATCTTTGGGAGAAAATTGTTTCTTTTATTTACACAGCCATAATAAAACCAGGCAGAACTCGAGGGTAAATATAAAGAAACAAACACCTCTCAGTTGTGTTGGCCCTGTTTTTTTTTTTAGAAGAATTAAATATCAAAGGGTTTTAAAATGATTTTCCAGTGAATGCCAGTTCTTAAAATGACTAGAAAACATATAAGAAAATGCGCAAGCTTGTTTGGAAAGTAGCTTAAACTTCCTAAGAGTCATTCTTCCAATGACCTTGTTATGTAATAGCCGATCAAAGCAAAGGCTAATTCAGTTTTTAAAGCAGCTCTATTGACTTAAAGCTAAAGATTCATTTTTGATGTCCTAATCTGGATATGTTCTCTAACGTTGCCCGAAGATTGCTAAAGTGTTCATTTGCCAATCTATGTGCAGATTAGAATAAAATATTTTGAAAGAATACAAATGGGGGAAATTTAGAGCAGTGTGGATTTTAAAATGTGTTTCTCATTGCCTTTTCATTAAAAACAAGATGGTGCCCCCAAAAAGATAATTTTGAAACAGAAAGTAAAATTCTCATAATTTTTGTTGCTCGAACATGATTTAAATATTTGCAGATTCCCCCTTAATCTCTGATCTTGGACATCTATTAACATTTGTTACATGGTTGCAAGCCTGATCAATCTATGATTCTAGAGTCTTATTTAAAAACAATCTTAGCAGTATATCATAATGTTTCTACCTAGGGTTTATATCCACTTTAGACAGTGCACAGGATTGAAAATTTACTGACTTATTTAGTTGGTCAAAAGCTTGACTCTAGTTTACCAGGCACTTTTAAAATAGTGATTTTTATGTAACATGGGAATAGTTTGCATACATTTGCCCCAGATCTTAAGCCAGTTGTGGTTACTGGTCCCCTTCTCACTTGGTAACCTTCTTCCAGCCCTGCCTTTTTTCCTTTGTTGTAATATTGCAACTCGCTACCCATTTATGCATGTGGATGTTGATAAATTTGCTCCAGAAAATGAGTGAAAAAGGAGTCATTTGAATACTTTTGAAACTTTCTTCTGAATCACTGCCTAGCTTTCTTATTTCCTAATGTCTAGAAGACCCTGTTACATATTTAAAAAATGAATGCAGTGTGCAGATGCAGTGATTTGATTTCTTTTTCCTTGTAAACTTTTGAGAATCTTGAGGTGTGGTCTGGGCCGGTGAGCAGCATTCAGCAGATGGAATACATTTACACTTACATTAGTGGCTGGCTCTTACCTGTCAAGAGTATATGCTTTCTCTGATGGAACAAGAATGTTTATTTCTCTTCTTCCAAACTGAAAAATAAGCACAAGTGTGTATTTTTTGAATAAAAAAGATAATAGCTTGAAAACAGTTGATAAAGTAAAACATGAAAAGCATAGTACTGGGTGAGAAGACTTTTCTCCATATTTCATGACCCTACCATTTCTATGTTTATTCCCTTTATTCAGGAGAACCCTCAAAGCAATAAAAAGGAAGAACTGGAAAGTTTAGACAGTCCTTGCGAGCAGAGGCCAGACTTGCCTAGTGAACCGAATAAAGGTGCTTCCGTAGAGAGCTCGCAGTGTTCGCCCTCCCCTGTCTCCCAGGAAGACCTTGAATCAGAGATTTCAGAGGATTCTGATCAGGAAGTGGACATTGAGGGTGATAAAGGCTATTTTAATGCCGGGTGATGATCGCGGGCACTGACTTGTTGACAAAACCAGACTTGGAAGTAACGTTCTGCCACAGAAAGTTCGTGGAAGACCTGGAATTCTCTCTGAGCAAAGGGATCAATTTTCCGGTATTCTGAAAACCCAAAGTCTGTGGTGCATGACCCAATTAGTTTTGGTTAATTAACCAACCTGCACTTGGACCTTAATTTTGACTTAACAAGTGGTGTATGGATCGGTTTTAGGTTGTGGGGGGTATGGTGACTTTGCAGTGGTTAATTTCATCCCTTTTTTTTTTTTTTTAAAGTAAATGGTTATTTCTATTTATGAAAAGGAATTCTGAGTTTTTTTGTTTAAATTTCAAAGTTATAAAGGTTCTTGATAGGATCTTCTTGAATGAGTTTTCTATAATTCATATCTAAATCCCACTTAATGGAAGAGCAATGGGCACCCCAAATCCAGAGGTATCTTGGAACAAGGGGTTCACAATTCTGGAAGCCTTGCAGTATTTTAAAAGGAAGTCCGTACTTCGAAATGACATTCTACTGCTGTCTTAAATCCCACCGTCAGAGCTCTGTCTCTGGGAAGCATGTTCTCTTTGTCAGAAAGGTATTGAGAAGACTTGCAGATGCTGGGTTTCACTACCCCTTAGGGCCTGTTTGACGGAGGTGTTAGGGGACTGTACCAATGCAAGTGGAGAAACTGACCTGAAGACCGAAATGAATCCCAGATGAACTAGAAGTTGCAGGTTAATTAAATGTAAGTAGATTGTAGATACTGTGTTTTATATTAAGCACTGTTTATAACGTGTATATAGAATCGTGCACTGTAAAAAATATTATTCACTCATTAAAACCCCTTTTTTAATGAATAACTTGTCTATAAATTAAATCCGTCCTCGGGACGACTGACCTCGTGGGACATACCATTCCTTGATTTTTAAAGGCCAAGCACCTGTCTTCGTGAAGCGCAGCCTGTGCACGGTGCGGTGCTTGGTGGGCGGTCTGAGTGTGGCTCCCGCCAGCCCAAGACATGGACTTGGGTGCAGAGGATGCGAGTACGCTGGGCTCGTGGGTACTGGGGGCGGCTCCAGCTGGCGGCACCTCGCCTGGGCAGGTGTGAGCCCCGGCACACCAGGAGGCAGGGAGAATGCCGGCTCAGGCCCGGTTGAGCTGCGCCGCTGAGCACAGACCCATCGTGCCCCATCGATTCTGCTGCGACGCGGACTAGCCCTGGACACCGTCCTTGACCGGAGTGAGTCAACACCGCGTCATACCCTGGCGGCCGAGGCTCAGGCGCTGGTTCTGCGCTGCGAGGCCGGGGTCCTGGGGTCTGGGGGATCCGGCGGGGCGTAGATTGCGTTTGGGCAGGTTCCGGCTCAGAGGCTCAGAATCACCAGCTGGGCGAGTGGGAACTCTGCGGCCCCGCCCCGAGTGCTGGCTCGGGAGGCCTGGGCGGGGCATCTGCAGCTCTGAGTGCCCAGGGGACGCCAAGGCTGCTGGCCTGGAACTACACTGGGGCCCCCTGCTTAGGTGCGCGTGGAAGGAGCAGGTGGGACCTCCACTCCTCCTTCACTCCCGCCAACCTGCTTCCCTCCCAGCTTAGGCGGTGGGGTGGGGTGTGGGGAGGAGAACGGGGAGCAGGGGCATGGGGAGGGAGGTAGGAGTGGGTGGAGAAAGGGGTGCGGTGAGAAGCGGCAGAATAAACCGCAGGGTGCGTGTGTGGGAGGCTGTTTGTCCAGCTATGCCACCGAGTCCCCGGCATTCCAGGACCACAAAGGATCTGTGCTGTGGGGAGAGGCGGAACACTCTCCCACCAGCCTTGGCCTCCACGGAGGCTTCCATTTGCTGAGTTTGGCACCTCCTGGCTGAGGGCCATGAAAGCATGACCCTACCCTGGCCCCGCGACCAGGGTGTGGCTCCCTAGACATGGAGCCTCAGGTGAAGATGGGAGTTAAAAATGTCGTTACTCTAAACATTTTGTAATTTTAATTTTACATTTAATTGTTGCCCATTTTGTGGAATCCAAAATGATTTTTCAAAGCTTGTAGGCAGTGTGTGACAATCAAATCAAGGATTAAATTACCATATTCATGATCTCCAACTAATAAACGTTACATCATAATGTACTGTCGTCATTCTAATAGGTTTCCCCCCCTTAAGTCGTTGCTCTTAAGGTGTCATCACATCCTGCCTCCTTAGATTCCAAGAAAGCCCCTGGAATTGGGTAATTTCGATTTCTAAAACAATTAGTACTGGTCCTTTAGCAGACAGATGTGGATAAACCTGGAAGTTTGGTGGTCGGGGTTGAGGTTCTAGGTCTTAGCCTCAATTTTCTCATCTGTAGAAGGGCTGGTGGAGTTGATCTCCATTCCCAATTCCGTTCACGCTCTTTATCAACTTTACTTTCTCATCCCCCTGCCCCTTCATTCACACTCCTCATCAACTCCATCTTTCTCGTCCCCCTACTCCTCGTGTCAGTGTTGGAGCCCACCGCAGCCATCCAGTGGGAGTTTTCCTTCCCATGAACCACAGGCTCCAGACTCTGCCTCACAGGTTATGTCAAGGTTCAAAGGTCACAGTCAGTCCCGTCTGAAAATGAGACTTACTGTCTGTATCAGACTTTTGGAGAATGGGAGGCTTGTGGACCTAATATTGAATTAAAGTAATCCTGAAATCTGTGTGTGTGTGTGTTTCGCTTCGAGATAACCTCTGGTTAATGTTTATTCTGAGGGTAACTGTATCATGACTATTAAGCAGAGAAATAGAGGCTTCTGTATTGATTGACACTAGAAACTCATTTTAAAGCAGACGTGTCTCCCCAATGGAGCTGTTTTTCAATTTCAATGTAAAGGTAATCTTCTCTTTCAGTTGCCCATATTCTGAATTTCGGCCTGTCCGAATGATGGGCACGTAACCCGTTAACCCGAGGAGCGAGGAGCGCCAGTCCTCTTGGGATCCACATTGGCATTCACTTCTCTAAAGTGTCCCATTGGAGATTGCCAACAGATATTTGCAAATTCTTCCTCCAATCCAGGCATTTTTCATTTGTTTGTCTTTTGGCTATTTCATGTTGAAGCAGCATGTATGACCTTTACAGCACAAACTCCTGTCTTGTTTTTAACTCTTTTTATCAGGAGATTCAACTCGAAAATGGTTATCATTTAGCAGAAAGACAAACAGAAAAGCACATTTTTGTAAGCAAAACGTTAATGATTGGAAGAATTGCCCTAATTTCACCATGACAGTGTGTGATTAATCCCCTGGGTCGTGGACTTATACTTGACGTGATTCAGTTCATTGGTCTTTGATATTCAGAACCCTTTCTAACTTAATAGGGTATTGATTTTGTTGGATGATGTACTTTGACTCTTTAAACAACATCACTTTTAGGGATGACTAGTGGCTGTGTAGTATTGTATTTAGAGAACTATTGCATAAGCTTTCTTACTTTTTATGGTTTTCTCAGGGTGAAAGCTGATAAGACATCTTGTGGGAAAAAGAGGAAAGAAACCATCTTGGATAGTGAAAGTACCTATTCTCTTTCAACAAGCTTTTGTTTTTCTTTCTTACCTGTGGCTTCATTACTGTGAAAGTTCATTGTAGTTAATGGGATTCAAGAAAACTTATTTGGAGTTGGGGGAAATGCATTTTGCTGGGGAGAATGCACCAGATTTTCTGCCCCAGGAATGCTCTCCTGTCTTTAAACAACATCACTTTTAGGGATGACTAGTGGCTGTGTAGTATTGTATTTAGAGAACTATTGCATAAGCTTTCTTACTTTTTATGGTTTTCTCAGGGTGAAAGCTGATAAGACATCTTGTGGGAAAAAGGAAAGAAACCATCTTGGATAGTGAAAGTACCTATTCTCTTTCAACAAGCTTTTGTTTTTCTTTCTTACCTGTGGCTTCATTACTGTGAAAGTTCATTGTAGTTAATGGGATTCAAGAAAACTTATTTGGAGTTGGGGGAAATGCATTTTGCTGGGGAGAATGCACCAGATTTTCTGCCCCAGGAATGCTCTCCTGGAAGATGATACGGATGTTCGCCCTTTTGATGTCTCTTTAAGATCCAATACTTGATGATCTTTGAAATCTGATTGGAGGTGACGTTCATGGACTGCTGACGACATGGAGACTTAAGTTCCTCAGGATGCTTCTCAATGGTTAGGCATCTTGCGCTCAAAACAATCACATGTAGTGACATCTACTTTTTATCTCATTGGGGTTTTATGAAATCCTGGGCTCTTTCCAATGTTTCTAATTTTGTCCCTGATGCTTTCTTTCTTTATTTATTTGTATTGTGAAATCCAAACGAGAAGTATTTTGAAGGTTCCTGCTATTCACCAAAATCTCGGATCCAAGATCCACAGAGCAGCAGCCATGCCTTCAAACGTGGCTGCGGGGAACCGCAGTTCAGCAGAACTCTGCCCTGTGGATACAGCCGCGCTGGCAGTGAGGCAGCCGGAGTCCCTGCACCCCTCGCGGGCCGGGGCTTGGGTAAATTGCCGGCCGCAGTCCCCCAGCTCTGAGAATCTGAGCTGCGCTCCTGAGAGGAGGTCTCAAAACCTAGCCACCGCAGAAGGCGCCAAACGCTAGCCAGACCAGCTAGAAAGTCCGTATGAGTCCCTACTTTTTAGACAGCGCTTTGATTCGCAGCTGCAGGCGGGAACCCTCTTCGTCGGATGTACACAAATCTCTCCAGACAATGGACAGGGCTGCGGAGAGGGACCTTGAAGCTGGCAAAGGCATTTCCTGTCTGCGGAGGATCTTGACTTTGGAGCATCCGGCAGCCACCGCGAGGTTTCTGGGCGGCTGAAGCCTTTTCCTGTGTAACTACTGAAAGAAAAGTGATCTCCCGCGTGTGCGCGCCCAATAGCACAAATCTCTCAAAGAAGAAGAGCGAGCCCTCTCCATTTCAGGCGATTTTTCAAATCAAAGTCAGAAGCCGCTTTCCACTTAAAGGCAGTTTTTTTTTTTTATTTTAATTAAAGCGTATTTTCTAACCATTCATTAGTCTCCTTAATTTGCGAGAGGGAGTTTAGTATCATTGAAAGCTGTTACATGTTGCAAATATCTCATCACCCCCCTGCAGGCTACTCTCTGATGAAACAATGCATAAAGGCCTTGAGGATTAGTTGAGGATTAAGGGTCCTCCAAGCCATCCTCACCTCCCTCTTGTATTCATAGGTACTTGCAGGAGGAAAGATACCCATAATGTTGATATTTTCCTCTTTTTTCTTTTTTGGAGAGGTTTTTGCTATAGGGCTTGTGCGCTAGCCGGAAAGAGAGAGAAAGTGAGAAGTCACCCCCCAGGGGGGGATGGCCACGCTGCAATCCCTTCTCCATTCTCCTCTTTGGATCTTGGGCCTGTACACACACCCAGCATGAGTTTAAGCCACCAGGTCTGGGACTCCAACTGGGGTCTACTACATAGGAGTCCAGCAACATAGCCATTATGCCAACTGCTGGTTCCCCTTTCTTCTTTTTTCTTTTTTAAAATTTGCTATAGGGTGTGTGCACTTGCTAGAGACAAAGTAAGAAGGGAGGGGCGGGGGCAGGGCCAGGCAATGACCACGTTGCAGTCCCTTCACTCTCCTCTTGGGACTTTGGGCATGTACCTACACACACCTAGCATGTTTTTAAAGCTGCCGGGTTTGGGACTCAAACCACACAATCATGTAGAATCCAGTCACCTTAACACCACACTTGGCTGATCAGGTACACTTTTGTTTGTTTGTGTGTTTTCCTTTTTACCAAGATGAACAATAATAGGGAGCTAAAGGGTTTCACAGCAGTAAATTGGCAACTTCTGGGAAACTGATCCACTCAGAAAATTCTAGGTTCACAGCCTGAGGCCACCTTGCATGCACACTGTGAAGCCATGCCTGTGATGGGGCTGGCAGGAGCTGGGGGTGGATGGCAGCATTACAGCCCTGTTGAGGGTGCAGTCTCTGTCTCTCTTGCTTATTAGAAAAAAAAAATTGAAAAAAAGCAATGCTAATGCAGTAATAGAAAAGTACGAATGCCCTTGGTAGCACTGGCCTGTGAGGAGCCCACGATGCGGAAGTAAAGGGAGGCACAGCGAGGTGGCCAAGTCCCACTGCGGGCTCTCATGCAGAGGAGCAGGAGTGGATGGTGTGTGGGAGAGGGACAGACCTGCACACAGGGCTGCAGTGAGAGAGGGAACAGCTAGGACTGGGCTCTTCAAAGGCTTGGGGATTTCAGCCTTTTGGATAAGGGCTTGTGGACCTGTGTCCTCCCTCTCCAGCCACTCGGCTGACTGCCCTTTGCTTTTGCGTTGGCAGTTTCCTTCATCTGGCCCTCTGCTTGTCCAGGTAACTTCATGGCTGGCTCCCCTACCTCCTTCAGGCTTGGCCTGCCTCACTGTCCTGGGCACAATTGCAACTTCCTCTACCCTGGCCCCTTCCCCAATTTGCTTTTCTCTATTTTATGTCTTCTTTATTTTTAAAGAACTATTTAATTTTATTTATTTACCTAAAATATTTATTTAATTCCATTTGTCATTATTAGTTTTTTAATTTGACGAGAGAGAGAGAGAGATTGAGAGAGAGAGACGAAGCGAGAAAACAAGCCACCACCACGTCTGGGACTCAAACTGTGGTTGACCATGTGAGAATCCAGCGCCTCAACCACCACACCACCTGCTGGCCCCTATTTTACTTTTTACAAATAGATGTCATTCTTTAAAAACCGTTTATTTATTTATTTATTTTTAGGTATTTGCCATAGGGCATGTGCACTCACCAGAGAGAAACAGAGACAGTGAGGGAGAAGGTGAGAAATTACTCCTGGGGAGATGGCCATGCTGCAAACGCTTCTCCATTCTCGTTCTGAGATTTGGGGCATGCATATACATGTGCCCAGCGTGATATTCAAGTCGCCAGGTCCAAAACTTGAACTGTGATATGGGAATCCAGTGCCTTATCCACCATGCCACCTGCTGACCCCTAAATGTAGTATTTTTACTGATTTAGCTGTTATTTGTCTCCCTCGCTGATGTGTTAATGGCATGAGGGAAGGGATTTTTGTCTGTTTTGTCTACTGCTCTGTGTTTCCAGCCAACAAATATGAAGAGAGTTCAAAAAGGCCATGGAGGGGCTAGCAGGTGGCATGGTAGTTAAGGTGTTGGACTCCCAAATGGCCAGCCGCGGCTTGAGTCCCGGACCTGGTGGCTTGCTTTCTCACATTCCCTTTCTCTCTCTCACTCTCATTCTGTCCCTCTCTGGTCAAATTTTTAAAAAGTACGTAAATAAATAAAGTAAAATAAAATAATAACAATAATAATAATAATGATGATGATTTTTTTAAAAAGAGGCCATGAAAAAATTAATTTAAAATGCAAGTTTATTTTGGTGCACAGAAACTTTGAAATCCGTGTGCAGTTTTTTCGTGATATACCTTTTCATTGAACTTTTGGAAGACCACCTGGTGTGTGTTGAATGAATGGATGAACGTGTATTCCTGAGCACTGGCTGTTCACTGAGCATCGTATACGTCTTTCACCTGCTTCAGCTCACTTTCTCCTCATGACAACACTACGAAGTTGACCCTGCTAGCAGCCCCATTTGCCAGAAAAGGAAACTGTCACTGAGAAGTTAAGCCTCTAGGGACCAGCAGTTAGCGTAATGGCTATGTTGCTGGATTCCCACGTAGACAACCGTGGTTCGAGTCCCAGACCCGGTGGCTTAAACTCATGCCAGGCATGTGCGCATGCATGCCCAAGATACATAAAGGAGAAGGGATTCCAGTGTGGCCATCCCCCCTGGGGGGTGATTTCTCGCTTTCTGTCTCTATGTCTGTCTCTGTCTTTCTGGCGAGCGCACGCACCCTATAGCAAAAAAACCTCTCCAAAAAAAGAAGTTAAGCCCTTAAATCTCAATATATCAGTCAGTGTTGTAATATTGCTCAGTTCATCTGTTCATACCCTCAAAAAGGTATCAAATCAGGTCGAATTCTAAGGATAAGAAAGAAGTTAAGGGTTTTTGTCATTGTTCACCTTATTCTTTCACCTTAATTCAAGTCTAGCAATAAATCTGGAAGAAATTACAAATAATATAGGAAATAAGCAAGTTCTATATATGTAGCACATTATTCTGGTACACTGAGAAACCCATAAACTGGCGGGGCACCATTTTCCCTCAGTTTTCCAGGGAAACGAGCATTAATGAACTACACATCTCTTTCGAAGTGTTCTATTATAAAATATACTTACATCTTTTGAAGTGTTAAATAAGTAAATAACTGCCTCTGGTCTGTGTTATTCGGTGTCCCTGTTACATACACCGTTTGGTATTATATTTATTCCTCGTTGGGCCGTCGATGAGCGTTGCACTGAACAGAGCCGTGCGAGGGTCACTATCGCGTGTGTCGTGGGCCATGTCGTGGGCCATGGCGTTGGCATGCCGCAGGCTTATAATGAACCTGGTACTGCAGAATGAAAGTGAAAGTCAATGCCCTCCCCCGAGGAGAGAGGAGACTGGTCCCTCCCTCCCAAGCCCTGCTCCCTCATTGTACTTCCTATTCCTCCGTCCAACACAGCTTCCTGGACGGCTCCAGGAACACAGCAGAACGCATAGTAGGTGGGGGTGCACGTTCCAAAGAGAGCGGGTCTTTGCCAGGTTTGGGCCCCGGGTAGAGAGAGGACAGACGTAGGTCTGTTGAAGCCTACATGAGCACAAGTGAACATGAATTTTAAGAGGAAGTGCTTCTGTGGTTTATATTGGCCATTTTCCCCTGTATACTTGGCAATTTCACTTAATCTCCAATTCACACTTCTCAATTTCATTTGAGAGGTTTATTTAAAATATATCTCATTTGCTAAAAGAAACAAACCAGCATTTGGGGTAGTCTTTATTATACTGTTTTATCGGCATCAACCACTTATCAAATGGAAGCAGAAAATCTAAATAAAAAATTGCTATGGGATGTGTGCACTAGCTGGGGGGGGGGGCTGTGTGGGGAGAGAGAGAGAGAGAGAGTGAAAGAGAGAGAGAAAGAGAAAGCACCCCTCAGGGGGTGGCTACACTACAATCCCTACTCCTCCATTCTTCTCTCAGGATTTTGGGCATGCACACACACATGCCCACCATGTTTTTCTTTTCTTTTTTTTTAATTAGAGGATTATTTTATTTAACTTTATTTATCTATTTATTTATTTAATTTTGATCACAGAGTAATAGAGCGTGTGTGTGTGTGTGTGAGAGAGAGAGAGAGAGAGAGAGTGCATGAAAGCAAGCCACCAGGTCCAGGACTCAAACCGTGGTCGACCATGTGGGAGTCCAGCGCCCTTAACCACCATGCCACCTGCTGGCCCCAGACCCGCATATTTTTCAAGCTGCATGATCTGGGGGCTCAAACCATATATACAGCAATGTGGGATCCAACCGCCTTAGCCACCATGCCACTGGCTGGCGCAGACATCCAAATATTTTAAGAGTATTCCACCAACAGCGAAGGAGCGTCAAGCGTGTTTGCCTCACCTGCTGGTGCGAAGGCTGAGTTCTCCTTAGCTGCTTGTGGAGTCTGCATGGCTACAGACTTTCCATTAATTGCAAGTTATATCAGACTAATTCAACCAATGTTTGAAAAATGGCTCCTGAGCGCCAGCTCAGACGTGCGGAGAAAGTGGTTTCTTAGACACCTGCCTCCCGCGCGTTGACGGGACGTCAGCGGGAGGGAGTAAAAAAAAAGGAGCGGCGTGCTGTAGACCGGTTAATCGAAGGGGAAATTTCCAGCTTGGCCAAGCAATTACCTGGTCTCATTAAGGTCTTTAAAATCTCCTAAATGCCACTTTGCCCAAAGCAGCAGCGCTTGTGTAGATGTCATTTCAGGCATTAAGAAAAACAATGCTGACGGTGACCAGGGAGTTTAAGCTTGCAATTTCTGGCCTATATTAGCCATTATTGAGTATTAGCCAGCCTGTCTGAACATGGGCCACTAATATACATTCGCATTTGTATGGTGTTTAACTTTTCAAGTTCTTGTTTTTTTAATGTTTACAAAACATACATTTTTTTAACAAATGATTTTTTTGAGAGAGATTTTTGTCTTAGGATGTGTGTGCTCACTGGAAAGAGAGAGAGAGATAGACAGAGAGGAAAAGAGTGAGAGGAAAAGAGAAATCACCTCCCAGGGGAGATGACCACACCGCAGTGCCTTCTCCATTTTCCTCCTGGGATCTTGGGCACCTACGCACATGTGCCCAGTATGAGTTTCAAGGCACTGGGGTCAGGACTTGAACTGCTGTTAGCTGTATGCAAATCCAGAGACATCACCATTATGCAGTCTGCGGGCCCCACAAGTGATTTTTTTTTTTTTTAATTTGGTGTAGGGCATGGGTGCTCACCAGAGAGGGAGAGAGAAAGTGAGAAAGCACCCTCCATGACAGGACGACAGCAATACAATCCCTTCTCCTCCGTTCTCCTCTCGGAATTGTGGGTGTGCGCACACACACACAGGTACACGTCTGGCGTTTCTTTTAAGTCATGGGTCTGACTGGAACCACACAGTCATGTGGTTCCTAAGCGTCCTAACCACCATGCCATCTTGTGGAGTCTGCATGGCTGCAGGCTTCCCATTAATTGCAAGTTATATCAGACTAATTCAACAAATGTTTGAAAAATGGCTCTGAAATTGCTTTTGAAACGTTGATTTGTCAATTTCACTCTTTTTTTTTTTTTTTTTTTGAGAGAGAGAGATTTTTGCTATGGGGTGTGTGCCTTGCTAGAGAGAGACCGAAAGCGAAAAGTTACCCCACAGGGAAAATAGCCACGGTGCAAGCTTTTCTCCTCCATTCTCCTCTTAGGATCTTGGGCATGCACAAACATGCACATGGTGTGAGTTTCAAGCCACCAGGTCGAGGACTCGAACCACGGTCTGCTTCGTGGGAGTCCAGCGATGTGACCATTATGTCATCTGCTGGTCCCATCAATCTCATTCTTATTAGTAAGGACACTTCTTATTTTAAATTTTATTTATTTATTTATTTTTATTTTCCAAAGAATTACTTCTATTTAACTTTCTTTCTTTACTTATTTTAATTTGACCAGAGAGAGACAGAGTGTGAGAGAGAGGGAAAGTGAGAAAACAAACTGCCAGGTCTCGGACTTAAACCGCGGTTGGCCATGCGGGAGTCCAGTGCCCTTTGCCAGCCCCTTTTAAAAATTTAATTTACTTTTTTTTAAAGAATAATTTTTACTTGATTTTCTAATGTTTTTTTTTTTTAAGAGAGAGATTTTTGCTATAGGGCTTGTGCGCTTACCAGAGAGACAGAGACGGAGAGAGACAGAAAGTGAGAAACCATCCCCCACCCCCAGGGGCAGTGGCCATGCCACAATCCCTTCTCCTTCATTCTCCTCTCAGGATCTCGGGCACGCACATGCACTCGCCCAGCCAAGGACACTTCTTATGAAAGTATGACATACAGGGGCAGGTAGTGCTGCAGCGGTAAAATGTGACGCTGCATGCTGACCCATGTGAGAAGGGTCTGTGTTCACAGCCTGGAGACCTCCCTGGGTACCAGTCACATGTGTACCCATGATGCGGGGCCTAGTAGGCTGCAGGTGGGTTGAGGTGTCAGGATTCTCTTGGGGATGGTGCCGTTGTCTCCACAGCCTTTGAGCCGGCCAAGATCATGGGTGTGGTGGCCTGCTCAGGTTGACCGGGATGTGAACACGGGGCCTTCCCACATTACTCACAGCATGCAGTGATGCCCTGTTGTCTGCGCCTGCAGCTGGGTCAAAGGATGGAAACATTGATAAATGTCGTGAAATTACTTCTGGGAATTACTTCTACTAACTCACGTCAGTGGAGAACAAGGCTCATTTGACCATACCTTCACCAGCCTTTCTAATCTTAACTGAGTAAGAGAAGAACAGCACATTTTAGTTTTATGTTTCATTTCTTTTATTATTACCAATGTTTAATTATTTTATGTTAGTAACTATTTTCTTCTTTAGTATACTGCCTTTTATGTCCTAGTCATTTTCTTATGTATTCATTTGAATTCTTTATGTTAGAGGATAGATACTTTCAGCCTTATTTGTGGCAAAAATGGTTCTCAGTTACTGTAAAATGTGCTTATGTAGGGACCAGCAATTAGCGTAACGGCTATGTCGCTGGACTCCCATGTAGTCAACCGCGGTTCGAGTCCCAGACTCGGTGGCTTAAACTCACGCTGGGCGCGTGTGCGTGCGTGCCCAAGATCCAGAGAGGAGAAAGGAGGAGAAGGGCCATCCCCCTGGGGGGTAATTTCTCGCTTTCTGTCTCTCTGTCTCTGTCTTTCTGACGAGCACACGCATCCTGTAGCAAAAACCTCTGAAAAAAAAAGAGCTTATGTAAAAAACTGATATTTTTTGTGTAGTTAAATATAACAATATCTCCTTTATTATTTTTCATTTAAAAAATAATTATTAATTTAATTTATTATTTTTAAAAATTTGGCCAGAGAGAAACAATGAGACAGGGAAAGTGAGAAAGCAAACAACTGGGTCCAGGACTCAAACTGGGATCAGCTATGTGGGAATCCAGCACCTTAGCCACTATGCCACTTGCCGGCCTCGCTTTAATTTTTCTTAAGATTAGAAAGGAACAAATGAACATTTACCTGTGTTAAAAAAACCCAACACCCTACCAAGACTCTTTTTTTTCTTCTCTCATACCCCCTCCATTGCTTTATGTTAATATTTATTCTACCTGGAATTAATTTTGCTCCATGGTATAAAAGGAGGAAACAAAAAAAATTTCTCTCAAACACTTAATCAAGTGTCTTGCCCATTCAATAATCATTCCTTTTTCAGTTCACTATAGGATGCGTACACTCACCAGAGAGAGGCAGAGTGTGCGTGTGAGAAAGCACTCCCGGGGGGCATGGCCATACCACAACCCCTTCTCCATTCTCCTTGCGGGATTTTGGGCATGCACACACATGTGCCTGGCATGTTTTTTTTTTTTTTTTTTTTTAAGACTAGTCAAGTGCAGTAGTGAGAAGGGGGGAGATAGTTGAACAAGGAGTTCGACCTGTTACTGACTTTGAACACTCATTTGAGATCACTCACTACCTTCGGACCAGCCTCTGGCATGTTTTTGAAGCTACCAGGTCTGGGACTCAAACCACACAGTGGGTCATGTGGGATCCAGCTGCTTTAAACACCAGGCCATCTGGCCGGCCTGATTATTTCTTACTTAGCCCTTTTCAATATCTAAAATGATGTTGGTTTTGGACTAAGTACAACGTTCTCACAATTTGGCCTCCTTTTAAAATTTTTTTTTATTTATTCATTCACTTATTTTAATTTGACCAGAGAGAAACACACGCACAGAGAGAAGGAAAGTGAGAAAGCAAGCCACCAGGACCATGGTCGGCGTGTAGGAGTGTCCAGCGCCTTAACCACCACACTGGCCTGCTGGTCCCCTCCCAGTTTGGTTTCTGTATTTCATTTATTTGTGCCTGGGCTTAAGGGCTAGAATTTGCTTTTGTGGGAGCTTCTGCTCCTCCTACGTGTAACAGGCTTTCTTTTCTTCCAAAGTAGGGGCTGGCTTATTACGTAGACGGCAGCTAGTCTTCACATGAGACTCTGCTGTATCTATCTACAACTCCTGCGCAGATGAAAGGCCTGTCGGACACAGAAAACACAAAGGTAAAAAGCATAGGATTTAGGAAGCCTTATGTGCGTCATTGACTGAATTCTCTGACATAGAGGGGCAGATGCCCTGCCCTCCAAGTTCATTCATATTTTAAATAATATTTCCTCGGTGTTGTACTAGAGGGAAATCCTTACATTAAAAAAATTAGATAATGCTTACTTGAGGCTTGCATTTTTTCCTTTTCCCACCAAATCTTTATTAATGTCCTTGGTGAAGTTAAATATTTCCTTTGTTTAAAGAATTACTTTCTGTAACTTTATTTATTTACTTATTTTAATTTGACCAGAGAGGGACAGAGTGAGAGAGAAAGAGAGAAAGTGAGAAAGCAAGCTGCCAGGTCCGGGACTCGAACTGTGGTTGGCCATGTGAGAGTCCAGTGCTCTTAACCACCATGCCACGTGCCAGCCCCAAATATTTCCTTTATACAACACATACTCATTAAATTTTTTTTAAGTGTGTTGTGATGAGATTTACATACAATTAACCATTTTAAATAAACAATTCAGTGGCATTTAGTACAGTTATAATGTCGTACCTTTAGTTTCAAAGCATTTCCATCCTCCAGCATGAAAACTGTACCCATTAAGCAGTTCTTCCCGTTCTCTTTCCCCTAGCCCCTGACAACCACCAATGCACTGTCTGTATGAATTTACCGATTTTGGATATTCGCATATATGGAATAATACAGCATGTGGTTTTTGTGTCTAGTTTCTAAAACAGTGACATAATGTTCAGGTGCTTCGACATTGTAGCACGTGCCGATGCTTATTCCTTCCTGTGGCTGGGTAATATCCCACCATACGCATATGCCATGGTTTACCTGTTGGTTGGTGGATATGGGGGTGCTTCCCACATTTTGGCTATTGTAGTTCTACTTGAACATGTGTGTACAAGTATTTGTTTGAGTAGCTGTTTTTAATTATTTTGGGTATAGATGTTGGAGTGAAATTGCTGGGTCCTATAGTAAGTCTGTATTTAACCTTTGCAGAAATTGCCAAACAGTTTTTCTACTGCAACCGCACCATTTTATATTCCTGCCAGCAATGTACGAGGAGTCCAATTTCTCCATTCTTACTGATACTTAATTTCCACTTTAGAAAATAATGGCTATCTCATGGGTATGAAGTGCTATGTCACTGTGGTTTTGATTTGCATTTCCTTAATGACTAATGATGTCCAACACCTTTCATGTACTTATTTGCAATTTGTATATCTTCTTGGGAGAAATGTTTTTTCAAGTCCTTTGACCATTTTTATTAAAAAAATTCATTTACTTTATTTTTTAATTTCAATTTTAATTAATTAATTAATTAATTTTTTGGAGAGGTTTTTGCTATAGGGTGTGTGTGCTCACCAGAAAGGCAGAGAGAGACAGAGAAAGCGAGAAATCACCCTCGCCAGAGGGATGGCCATGCCGTAATCCCTTCTCCTCTGTTCTCTTCTCGGAGCGTTGGGCATGCACACACATGTACCCAGCATGAGTTTAAGCTACCAGGTCTGGGACGCGAACCGTGGTCTACTATGTGGGAGTCCAGCGACATAGCCATTACGCTAACTGCTGGTCCCAATTTCTTTATTTTTATTTTGACCAGAGAGGGACAGAGTGAGAGAGCGAGAGAGAAGGAAAGTGAAAAAGCAAGTTGCTAGGCCTGGGACTTGAACCATGGTCAGCCATGTGGGAGTCCAGCGCCCTTAACCACCATGCCACCTGCTGGCCCCCCTTTGCCCATTTTTAAATTGGTTTGTTTGTCTTTTCGTGGATGAGTTGTAGGAGCTCTTTGCAAATGCTGGCTACCAGGCCTGTATTAAATGTGTGATTTGCAAATACTTTCTCTCATCATGTGGGTTATCTTTTTACTTGTCAGACAATGCCCAGAAGTTTCTAATTTTCAAAAAATTTAATTTGCTATAAAGCACATGGTCTCACTGGAGAGACCCAGGAAAGGTTGGGAGGGGGAGTGAAAAAGCATGCACCAGGGGGATAGCCATCTTGCAATCCCTTCTCCTCCATTCTCTTGGGATTTTGAATACACATCCATGCACACCCAGCAGTTTTTCAAGCCATCAGGTCCAGGAATCAAACTGCATAACCCCCATGCCTCTGGCAAACCCAAATTTTAACATTTTTAAGTTCAAATTTATTTTTTCTTTCATTGCTTATGTTTTTGGTGTAATAGTTAAGAATCTATTGCCAAGTCCAAGGTCATCAATTTTTACTCCTATGTTTTCATGTAAGAGTTTTATAATTGTAGATCTCATATTTGAGTCATTAATCTATCCTGAGTTAATCTTTGGATATGGCATAAGATTGGTGGTTGAAGAAACTTGGATTCTTTTGCATGTGGATCTTCAGCTGTCCCAGCACCACGCAAGGAGATCATTCTTTCCCCATTGAAAGAATAATACTGGGTACCGCCAGCCATCTTGCAATCATTTTAGGTACTCAGCAGTATGAGTATAGGTACTCATACTGGCCCCCTGCCGGTCCCCATGCATAGGTTTATTTCTGGACTTTCAGTTGTATTTCATTGGGTCTATATATCTGTCCTTATGCTATTAACCCTGTTTTGGTTACTGTAGCTTTGTTGTAATTTTAAAATTTGAAAGTGTGAATCTTCTATCTTTGTTCTTTTTCAAGATTATTTTTCCTGAGAGCTTATTATATACCAGATACTCTTATAGAACTTAGCATACGGTATGTTCTGTAATTTATATGAAAAATTGTGTAATGGAATTACACAATTTTGTTCTAAATGATATGGAGGGTGTTTCAAAAAGTTCATGGAAAATGTGTATGATATAAAAAGTATGCATGGATTTCCATTTTTTTTTTTTTTTGGTAACAAAATAAGCTTGTACTATTCGTGAACTTTTTGAAGTATCCTTGTATAAATCTGTCACGTCGATACTCATATCCACATTTTATAGGTTAAGTAAGCTGTTGAGGGTTACAGATCTGGTAGTAGATCTAGCATTCTAACCAAAGCTATTGGGCTAGCTCTGCGGCCTAGTGGTTAAGGCAGCTGGATCATACATGACCCCTGTGTGGCTCAAGTCTCAGACCTGGCAGCTTGGCACACACCAAGGGTGTGTGGATGTGCAAAATCTTGAAAGGAGGGAGATATGGAGAAGAAGGGGTTGCAGTGTGACCATTACCCATGGGTAATGCTATCTCTTCCTCACCCCCCATCACTCTGTCTCTCCTGGCCGACTCCATGGCTGACTGTGTGTGGTAGTCCTGGACCTGGTGGCTTGGAAAACAAGTGGGTGTGCATGGGTACCCCAAATCCTGAGAAAGTGGAGGAGGAGGGACTGTGGCATGATCATCCCCTCTGGGGGTGCATCTCACTTTCCTTCCCACTGTCTCTTTGTCTATTTGTCTGTCTGTTTCTCTTTCCCACTCTCGATGAGTGCATGAGCCCCATAGCAAAATTAAAAAAAAAAAAAAAGAAAGAAAAGATGAGGGTCTGCTGGAACTCGATACTGTTTGCCTTCAGTTTTCAGAGGTTACGTAAGAGAACGATGAGAACTGGTTGTACCAGTGAACATCTCTTGACTGGTAACCTGTGGCTAGGCGACAGATACACTGACGCCGAGTGTGTCTTTCCTTTTCACACTTAGTGCTTAATTTTTGTTAGGTTTGTGACGGCTCAGATGGTTTTGCATCCCCCTTTGCCTTCCTCTTTTTGTAATTTTATTCAGATAGATGTTTTGAGGTTATTTTCTATTTTGAGAAAGTTACACAAATCCGACTTCGTATCACAACAGCTCAAGAGTGGTTCCTGCTCACGCCTTCCACGCCGGCCCCTCCCAGCTGCTGCCAGTCTCCTGGCTGAGAAACCGCTGAGTATGGCGGTGCCCGGTGACGTTTCGGACTAAATTGTTGAAGAAGCCTCAACCTCCCTGGATGTATCAAAGCAGATATCACATGGAGACTGTGCCTTACGTGTGCGTAACCCTAAAGCAAATACATGCTCCAGATTATCAGCAAGCTCTTTCTAAATCCTTGATGTGGTTCCTATTTATTCATTTATAATTTACATACAGTATGGGTCGATGAACTTTATAAAGTTGATTCATTTCCTAACAGAGAGGGAGGGGCACCCTCCCCCGGTCCCTGACTCCAGCCAGGACACAAGGAGGGCCTGTGAGTGGACCTGTGTGCCTAGGTAGCCCCCAGATGGTCTCTGGCACCCCCAGCAGCACACCTACTGCCTGTGCCACTACGCCGGGCCTCTGTGAATGTTGACAAGGGTGTGGGGTCAGTTTACCGCCAGCACACTCACGCTCAGGACACAGAAGAGTTCCAGCCCTCTGAGAAGTTCCTGCCTCTTTGTCCCTCTGTAGTCAACCCTTGTTTTTCTTCTTCTCTTCCTCCTTCTCCCCCTCGTTCTTCTTTTTCTTGAGAGAGAGTGTGAGTATGGGAAGGAGAGAGAAAGAGAGAGGGGTGTCTTTGGCAAGTCTTGCCATGTTGCAAGTTTTCCTGCCTATCAGTCTTTCTTGCCTGTCTCTCAGTTTAGCTAAGATCCCCGTCGCAGGCCACCCCACCTGGCCTGGTTAGGTAGGAGTTGAAACTGAACGCAGGCCTCCCGTGTGGCCTCAGCCATCACACAGCGGAACCCTCCCGCTCACAGTCGCCCCCTCTTCTCACTGGAATCCCTGGCAACCCCTCATTTGTTCTGTTTCGGTCCTCACAGGACTTCTGTCCCCGGTCTCTCTGTGCCCTCTCTCTTCTTTTAAGGGCACTTTGAGATCAGGGTCTGTCCTAACCAGTACAACCTCGTCTGAACTAATTACATTTGCAAAATCCCTACTTTTAAATAGGGTCACCTTCTGAGATTTAGTGTAGACACAAATTTCGGAGGTCATTATTTAATCCTCTGCAGCGGCTGTTCCCTGTTGCATTCTGGCCAGCAGTGTCTGGAAGTTCCACCTGCTCCCTGTCCTCACAAGTGCTTTCTGTCGTCAGGTGTGTATGTGCACGTGCGTGTGTCTATGTCTCTTTAAATGATTCCACTGTGTGCAGTGGTCTCGCCCTGGGTTTGGATATGCATTTCTCTAGTGACTAATAAGGTCATGTCTTATTTGCCACTTGTGTATCTTCTTTGGTGAAGTGTTTATTGTTGGTGAATTTCAAATCTTTTTCTATTTTGGAAAAATTTGGCTGTTTTTCCTTAATTGAGCTTTGAAATACTGAGCTTCTTTATATATTTTGGATATAAGCCCTTTGTCAGATATGTGATTTGCAAATTCAGGCTGAGCATTGCTAATCTGAAAATCGAAAATGTTTCTAAATCCAACACCTTTGGAGCACCGATGTGATGGCGTGCGGAAAATCCCACAGCAGACCTCATGCAACAGGATGCAGTGACAGACTGCAATACGAAAATATTACATGAAATCACCCTCGGACTGTGTATATGGGGTATATATGAAACATAAATAAATCTCGTGTTTACACTTGGCTCCCTTCCCTAAGATATGTATATGCAAATATTTCAAAACATGAAAACATCTGAAATGTAGAATATTTCTGGTTCCAAGCATTTTGAATAAGAGGTACTTAGCCTGTGTTTTCTCAGGGGCTGTGGTTTTCTTTTCATTCTCTCAGCAGTGTTTTTTTGTAGAGCAGAAGTTCTAATTTTTTCAAAAGTGGTCTTGTTTCTTCTGAGAGTGAGGAAGGGAGGGAGAGTCATCACCCCACGGAGCCTTTCTACCACGATCCACCCCAGTCTCGGCCAGCCAGGACCATGGGCACGTGTTCCTGGGGTGTCCAAGGACACCATGGCAAGTGAGCCCAGAACCTTCCTGTGTGGCTTTAGCGTTGTGGAGCGTTGAGTCACTGCGGGGTCACCCCCACTGGCCCAGGCATTACGCATTTTGGAGAAGTCCAATTTATTAACTTTTTCTTTGATGGATCATGCTTTGGGGGACATCTCTAGGAACTCTTTCCAAGGAAACATTTTCTCTGGATATGGGCTTGAAACAACAAAGATTCAATTTGGTCAAATAGCATGTTGGTTCATTTCATATTGTGAAGAGATGAACTGAGTTAAATCATTTGAGGGTCCAGGTATGCCTTTAGGACCCCATTCTCATCTCTCATCTCTCCCTTCTTCTGAATGGAGGCTTCAATCTCAGGCGGAGTTTCCCTCATGGTTAGCAAAGGCAGACCTAGCTACTTCAGGAGAGAGGTTTCTCTTCCTCAGAAGTGTCACCCAAGGTCCCAGGACTTTCCCTCATTGATCTGCCTCGGTGAATATGCTCCTTCATCTTTGAACTGGTCAGCATAGCCCAGAAATAGAATCTGGTGGTCAGTCCATCCTTGGTCATGTCCCAGCTCAAGGTGGGGCTGGCGAGGGGCTAAATCCACATAAACCTCTTGCATTGGTGGTGGCTACGCAGGTTCCTAAGAGAAAGCTAGGGAGATGCTGACAGGCTAAGAGGAGGGGGTGACCTTTGGGTAAAAGCAGTGAATTTCTGCTACACATGGAGAAGTGCCCGTTGCCACTGCTCTTGATCAGTTTCCAACAATTGCTGGAATCACAGCGACAGCCACCAGTTACTGATCGCTTTCCAGATGCCACACACCATGCCAAGGGACCACAGTGTTCCCAACAACCTCTGGGGCGGAGACTGTTCCTCTCATCACTATTTCGTGTAAAAAACTAAGATGCAGAGACTTTGGATGACCTGCCCAAGGGCACGTAACTCTCAGGTGGTGACCCTGCACCCTAGGCCAAGCCTTCCGACTTTGGCTCCTGCTCCGGTAGCCATTACGCTTCTCCCCAGTGTCCCAACCGGTGTCCTTTCCCACCTTGGTCCTTTCATTGACAGGGATACCTTCACGGGGTGGTGGTTATTCAGGCTCAGCCCTCCCCCCAGTGGCAGACAACGCTGCCTCCGAACGAGCTGTAGACCTAGAGTATAGACAGACTTCCTGCCCTCCCCCAGCCGCGAACTCCGCTCTGTACTGATGGGGGTCGTGGGCCCCAGACTGCTCCCTGTCTGTTGCCCAGCAGCAGGCCTCTCCTTGAAATCAGTCAAACCCTGGGCACACGGCGTTTTTTACTTCTCCCCCAGGAGCTGGCAAAGCACCCAGTGGTCTTCATAGAGTGCTCAGCCCACAAATGGGCTTCTCCAGGTACTCCTGCTCCGCCCTGAACCCTGGCAGGCGCTGCAGGGCTGCACCTCCAAAGAGGAGGATCTCTAGGGTCACCTTCCTGCTTCCAGCCTTTCTCATGGACACCAAGAAGAGGCCAGTGGAAAATGGCTGGCAAGCAAGTAGGGGTCATCTTGGATCTGGGGTGTTCAGGGACTTTGCGCTGTCATGCTGCCTTATATTTAGCCTGCAAGAACACATTTTCTTGGGCCAGCAGGTGGCGTGGTGGCTAAGGTGCTGGAGTCCTACATAGACTGACCATGGTTCGAGTCTCAGACTTGGCAGCTTGAAAATAATGTCAGGCATGTGTGCATGCGTGCCCCAAATCCCAGGAGGAGAATGGAGAAGGGATTGTGGCGTGGCCATCACCCCTGGGGGGAGAGATTTCACTTTCTCTCTCTCTCTCTGTCTGTCTCTGTAGAGCACACATGTACTATGGCAAAAACCTTAAAAAAAACACATTTTTTCTTACGCAGTTTCATGGTATGCTATAATTTGAACACCTTCCAGAAAAATCATGTGTTAGACTTGATTATATTGTGAGATGTTATTGAAAATTTAATCCCTTCATGGCATTTCAGGCGAGGGCCTTTAGGAGTGATAAAATTGTTAGGGTGAGGCTCCTCTGACTGAGTTCTAGTAGTGGCCGCACTAAGTTCAGCTGCGGCTTCTTGTGGTCAAGTAAATGAGAGGCAGAGGCTGGAGAGGGGCGTTTATTCTGTAACCGGTTACAGGGGGACAGACTCTCAGAAAGCATGTGTTCTCTTGAGATCGGGCATAGCCCATTCTCTTTTGGTTATTCGCATGGCAAATTAACACCTTGAAGTCTCCAAGAATAGAAAGTAAATTTAACTTATTTTTTAAAAGGTTTTTACCATCGGGTGCATGAGCTCTCTGAAGAGGACAGAGAGAGACAGAGAGAGGGCAAGTGAGAAATCACCCCGGGCGGGGGGATGGTCAACACCACAGTCCCTCCTCTCCCACTCTCCTCCTGGGATTTTGGGCACACATGCACATGCACCCAGTGTGATTCGCAAGCTGCCAGGTCCAAGACTTGAATTGGAGTCAGTCATGTAGGAACCCAGCACCTTGACCATCATACCACCTGCTGGCTCATCTTGGTCTGTATGTAAACACTTTGACTTCTGGGCCCTAGTCCCAGAGGATTTGAGAGTGGGCCTTTGGTCCCTGCCTTCCACTCCCCACTCCCCACATTACATTATCCTTTTTCCTTCTGGTTTTAAAGCTTTACTATAGGACATGTGTACTCACCAAAGGCGGACAGAGAGAGAGAGAAGGAGAGTGAGAGAGAGAAAGTGAGAAGTTACCCCCCACCCAGGGGGGTAATCCCTTCTCCATTTTCTCCTCTCAGGATTTTGGACATGCACTTAAACGTGCCCAGTGTGACTTTCAAGTAATCAGGTTTGGGACTCGAACTCTGCAGTCAGCCATGTGGGATCTAGCTACCTTAACTTTCTTGCCACCTGGTGGCCCACATTATCCTTTCTTGAAGTAGCCTAGACATTTGTTGTTTCCAACATCTTGCATCCCTTTCATTTTTCCTTTTTTTAAAAAATAATTATTTAACTTAATTATTATTATTTTTAAATGTGACCAGAGAGAAACAGAGAGAAAGGAAGTGAGAAAGCAAGCTGTGAGGTCCGGGACTCAAACTGCAGTCAGCCATGTCATGTGGGAGTCCAGTGCCTTAACCACCACACCACCTGCCATCATTTTTCCTCTTGAGACACCACCTTCTTCCCTTTGAAGAACTAACCTTCCTCCATTCCAAATTCAAGTGGGTCTGCCAATCAATAATTGCTGGTAAGAGCCACAGCTGGGATTTGAACTGAAAGAGTCTGACTCCAGACCTACTTCCATAAAAATTGCACTAGCCTGTTTCTTAGTACCAAATTGTACCACTTCTCATTTATATAGTATTTCATTTTTATTTATCTTGATAGTGAAATCTTTTATACCACAGAGTTCCTCCCAGCCATTTGGATAACCACATATAAGGCAATATCTAAGCCAAGATTTAAGGTGATTACAAAAAAATTCTCATAAACTTTCATCCCATTAGCTCTGGTGTGGCAAAAATTAGTTTCTATTAGAAAAATGATTATTTTTTCCTCTGCAGTCTTTAGTCCTTTATTTCTTAAGTACTTCAGCTAAACTGTGGCCCGGAATGACAGTTATGGAAGCTAGCAGCTTCTCCAGAAGGATACTAACCTAATTACCCGGCCAATATCAACTATGAATCCAGAAGTATATAATGACTTAATTGTTCATTACACAAAGATTATACGATCCCTCATTTCTCCCACGTTCTTCCCTCTCTCCATCTAGAAGGCTATTTAACTAAGCAATCAGGGATATTAACTATTCACAGCCGAAGCGAGTGTGGGCAAATAATCCCAGCAATAACACGCTGGCAGCCACAGAGAGGGCCGGCTGCGAATGAGCACACAGCACTTAGTCTGCCCCTTCTTGTATGTTTGCCAATACATTTGCAATTTCATGCAGAGTTTTCAACGTTAAGCATTAATCTGAAAAGGGCACTGAAGCATCAAGTAAAGTCTACATTTTGCCCCTTTTAATGAAAATGCTAGATATAGATTTAATGCAAAACTAAACATTCGGCTCAATATGTTCTACTCCAGTAAATTAGCCAGTGTTTGTCATGTTTTTAAAAAACCGGGAGTTTAATGCCTCATTTCCCATGTTTTGTTAGGGACAGATAGAAAGCTGATAAACAGTCCATTTGTTCTATTACAGTAGCTCCTAGGCACACCACTGACGTTAAGCCTCGGTGCTCATTTCCTTCACACACGCTGTTGGGAGTTGAAGTGGCCTGCATTTTGAGGATCTGGCTGAAGCGTGGCCTTGAGAGTGCTTTCTCAGAGGAACACAGACGGAGCTTTGTTGGATGGTGGCCCGGGAGTGGTGGGCTCCAAAATGACTCAATGAACATGTAAGGCGAGGGGGCATCAGAGAGCCCCTCCTGTGTGCTGTTCCAGACTTCCAGACACATTATCCCCACAACAAGCACTACACGGCCCTGAGAGGTTCCTTCCCGTAACTGCCCTTCACTCGGCCACATGAGGAAACTGGGGCCCAGGATGAAGCGGCACAGTTAGTGTGGAACCTGAAGTCGAGCCCGTTCACTGTCCCCCGCTGCCCGGCACTTGAGGATCTCTACCAGTGGTGCATTTTTTTGTCTTTCAAGGAGGTTTCATTTGCCACCTTTTCTAGGAAGTCATGCTGGTTGCTTGCTGATTGTTGGCCACCTTCCTTATGTGCCTTTATTGTTTATTATTTATTATTTTTATTTTTTTATAGATTTTTGCTATAGGGCATGTGCACTCACCAGAGAAACAGAAAGTGAGAGATGAACCCCTAGTGGGGATGGCCACTCTGGAATCCCTTCTCCATTCTCTTCTTGGGATTTTTGGGCACACATGCACACACGCCTGGCATGAATTTTAAGCCACCTGGCCCAGGACTCAAACCGCGGTCTACTGTGTGGGAGTCCAATGATGTAACCATTATGCCATCTGCTGGTCCCTCTTAAGTGCTTTAATTGCAATTTATTTATGCCTCCAATGTAGTCCTTAGGACATTTTGGCTTTTAAAAGAAGGGAGAATTAATTGAATACCTGTCTGACTCTCCATGAGGGAGGGCTAGTTCTTAAATCACGTTTGCGTACATTGAATGACTTTATCAAAACACTTAATAAATGTTCATTAAAACTTTTATAAAATAGGTGGCTCTTAATATCTCAAATCCTATTTCTAGAATTATAAAGAATACTTTGTACAGTCTAGTGGGTAGATCTTGCTGTAAGCCTGACTGGGTTTTAACCCCTTCTCTATGAACTCTGGAAAATTATAGAGCTTGAGTTTCAGATTTCTTACTATAAAAGTAGGGGGAATGGTGATATCTAGCTCAAGATTGCAAAAGTCCAAAAAGACAAGGCACACAGAATGCTTAGGACAGCGCCTGGTCCCTAGAAAATGCTCCATGAATGTTGGCTATTATTTTCCTGAAAGGTTTAATTTTGGAGATTTTTACAGCATAGACAAGAAACTCTCTGGTCCTTGGAAAAAATCTACAATTTTAAAATAAAAAAAAAATAGGAGAGGAGAAATTGGATTTGATTTGAATGGATAATAGATGAATTGACAAAGTTTAAAAACAATTTAATAATGACCATCACTTAAGAGTTTGGAAAAGGGGCCAGCAGGTGGCACGGAGGTTAAGGGCACTGGACTCCTACGTGGCTAACCACGGTTTGAGTCCTTGACCTGGCGACTTGCTTTCTCACTTTCTCTGTCTCTCATTCTGTCCCTCTCTGGTCAAATTAAAATAAAGAAATAAAGAAATGAAAGTTGATTTAAAAAAAAAAAGAGTTTGGAAAAAAGAAATTATTTAAAGGGCCTTGGCCCAGGTATGGGCAAGCCCTGGACTCATTACATACGTGGAGTCAAGAGTCCACTCTACCTCCAGCCCTAGATCTGGGCTGGAGATTTTGTAAGAGAGAAGGTTCCAGGAAATATGTGTCCTGCTTCCCGAGAGTAACGTCCCAGGCAATTGTGTACTCACTGACACATTTCCCAAACCTACCGACTCACACGTACCAGAGGGAGATTCGCAGAGAGCTGATTTGGTAACCAGGGGGGCATTCTATTCCTCGTTCTGGAAAATGAACTGACCTGCTCGCCTAGTGAACATTGTTGGACTCAGTGTAAGCCTCTCAACATCTCTTTGAGCCAGGTCAAAATGTGGATACTTCTGCTGCACCCCTGGCCCCCAGTGTCTCCATCATGAAGTGACCAGGTGACCTCTCATTTCTCTCTGGCTATCCTCCCATGGCTCTGCACCCCCCACCAGAAACTCAAGTTGCTGTGAGATCAGTTTGACAGTAGTAATCAAGCTGTGATCCAGAGCTTGGCTGGACTCCGATTGACTTGAGTTGATGGACATGCCGGGAGAGTGGTCTCTTCCAAGTTACCAGACAGGGAAGAGAGAGGGTGGGACAGCTATGCTGTCTCATCTCCTGGCTGCTTGGCCTAGAGTGGACAAGTGGCAGGAAGGCCCAGGTGTTAGAATTTTTTTTTTTTTTTGGAGAGGTTTTTGCTATAGGGTGTGTGCGCTCACCAGACAAACAGAGAGAGACAGAGAGCTAGAAAACAAGAAATCACCCCCCCGAGGGGGGATGGCCACACCACAATCCCTTCTCTTCCATGCTTCTCTCGGGATCTTGGGCACGCATGCATACATGCCCGGCATGAGTTTAAGCCACTGGGTCCAGGACGCGACCTGCAGTCGACTATGTGGGAGTCCAGCGACATAGCCATTAAGCTAACTGCTGGTCCCAGGTGTCTGAATTTTTGAAAGCCAGGTATTCACAAGACCCTTGCCCTGACACAACACTTGCCCTCATTGAAGGGCATGAAGAATGTGTATAGAGAAAACTACACGAGCAGCCCTCTGAGAAGGAAGGACAGGGGCAGGAGGTCTTGCAGCCTAGACTCTTTGGCTCCAGAGGACTGGAAAAGTCAACAGCCCCTGTGCCCCAGCAACACCTGGGAGGTTTTTTTTTTTTTTAATAATTATTTTATCCTACTTATTTTATTATTATTATTATTATTTAGTTTGACCAGAGAGAAAAAGAGAGAGCATAGTGCCAGATCTGGGCTCAAACTGTGGTCTGCCATGTGGGAGTCCAGCGCCTTAACTACCATGCCACTTGCTAGCCCTAGAGAGATCGTTTTAAGTACAGATTTGTGGGCTGTAGCCTGGAATGCTCTGATTTGGTAGATGAATGGTGAGTCTAAGCAGCTTTTATTTTTCTCCCCTACCCTCGACTCATGCACTCACTAGACAGAGACAGTGAGAGGGAAAATGAGAAATCACCCTCTGGGGGGATGGTCATACCACAATCCCTTCTCCATTCTCCTCCTGAGATTTTAGACATGCACATGCGCGTGCCTGGCATGACTTTCAAGCTGCCAGGTTCAGGACTCGAACTGTGGTCAGCTATGTGGGAGTCCAACGCCTTAACAACCATACCACCTACTGTCGTGTTCTTGTAAACTCACCAGGTGGCTCTTACAGCCGGGCCTGGGACTCTCTCAGTTCAGGCCAAGGGGAGAAAACGATGCTAAGACTAGTTAGTGCAGCTCATGCTCCGCGGGCTCAGCAGTTTGTAGCATCCCAGCTCTTTCTGGCTGGGCCTGTGGTTGAGTCTTAATAACTCAAGGTCTCGATTATCTCATGTCTAAAACGGGAATCTCAGTATTAACGTGAAGGTTACGTGGGCAGTGCACGCAGAGCGCTGATGGAGGGCCTGGCACGGAGGGGACGCTGAGTAACTGCTAGCTACAGTCATAATTATTGCCAAAGTTATTATGACTTAAAAAAATGTTTATTTAATTTCATTATTATTATTATTACTATTATTATTTTCAATTTGACCAGAGAACGACAAAGAGGCACAGTTCGAGTTCTGGACTTGGTGGCTTACTTCCTCACTTTCTCTCTCTCTCTCTCTGGTCAAATTGAAATAAACAAATGAATAAATAAATAAAGTTAAATAAAATAATAAAAAAAAAAGCAAGCCACCAGGTCTGAGACCTGAATTGCAGTCTGCCCTCTGGGAGTCCAGTGCCTCAACCACCACGCCACCTGCGGGGCCCACATTATTAGGACTTCTAAAGAAACAAGGCTCTTGAGTGTGTTGGGAAATCCCCCTATTCTGAGTCTTTAGGAGAGGAGGCCAGTAAATCTTTTTTTTTTTTTCTTTTTAATTGCCAGAGGGCACGTGTACTCATTAGAGAGAGACAGAGCAGGGAGAGAGGGGACGAAAGCACCTCCCAGTGGGATGCGGGCATGCTGCAATTCCTTCTCCCCCAGTTCTCCATCCTGTCAGGATTTTGGGGACATATGCGCATGTACCTGGAGAGATCCTTAAGGTGCATGGCCAGGATTTGAACCATGGTTAACCATGTGGGATCTGGCTCCATTAAACTAGGCTACAAGGCCAGCCCAATCTTTCTTTTTTTTTCTTTCATTTCTTTATTTCCTCCATGAGAGAGACAAAGAGAGAGTGACAGCAACCACCAACAGGATTACAATACAGTTACCCACCTCCAGCTTCAGCCAGCCCTGGGCCATGGGCACCTGCATGCCCAGTGTACTCAGGAAGGTCTCTAGATGCAAACTGGGAACCCTCCTATGTGGGTGCTCCTTGTAGAACATCACACTTTACCACTGCAACACCATCTTCTAGTAAATCTTATTTTGGCTTTTTTTTTTTTTTTTTTTCTTTTTTGAAGAGGTTTTTGGTATAGGGGGTGTGGGCTTGCCAGACAGAGAGAGACAGAGAGACAGAAAGCGAGAAATCTCCCCCAGGGGTTGGCTATGCCGCAATTCCTTCTCCTCCGTTCTCCTCTCAGGATCTTGGGCATGCACACACACGCGCCTGGCATGAGTTTAAGCCACTGGGTCCAGGACTCGAACTGCGGTCGACTACATGGGAGTCCGGCGACATAGCCATTATGCCAACTGCTGGTCCCTCATGTGATGTCTTGATACATTTTGATACTGTGGTCAGATCAGGGTAGTTAGCATATCTGTCACCTTAAACATGAATCATTTGTGACACAAACATTCAAAACCTCCTAGCTATTTTGAAATATATCTCTTATAAGAACATTAAGCTCATTTCTGAGGGCTCTACCCTCAAGATCAAATTATCTCCCAAAGACTTCTTCTAATACCATTCTATCAGGGGTCAAAATTTCACTGCATAGTGGCCAGCAGGTGGCGTAGTGGTTAAGGTGCTGGACTTCGACATAGTCAATTGTGGTTTAAGTCCCAGACCCGGCAGCTTGAAACTCATGCTGGTCACGTGTGTGTGTGTGCCCACAATCCCAAGAGGAGAATGGAGGAGACAGGGTTACACCATGGCCATCCTCCCGGGGATTTCTCGCTTTTCCTCTCTCTGTCCGTCTCCAGTGAACACATGTACCCTATGGCAAAAACCTAAAAGAAAAAAAATAATAATGAAAGTCAACATATGAATTGTGCTCAGTCCGTAACTGCAGGGTAGCCGTGGATGGCATCTGAGGTCCCCAGGACCCCCCGAGGAGACCCACTTCTAATACCTGTTGCAAAAATGACTCATGAAATTATTCCAAACAATGTTAATATTATTCAGGATGGGCCATGAACACATAACTGGCTGTCAGAATATTTGTTCCATTTCCTGTGTGCTTGAAGTATTTAATAATAAACAGCTAAATTGTCATCGATACCTACCAGCTGGCTGGCTCCTGCTCATCCCAGCTGGCGTCGCCATGGTCAAAGTGGGGAGCAGGTAGAATGTACTTCAGTGACCTCCAACGGCAGGTGCACCCCTCTCTTCCCTTTGAGATGCCTCACAATCCTTCCCGAGGTCTTCAGTCATCTAAGGCCTTCCTTCCTCAAGGGACTAATTATTTTTTCAATTCGTCAGAGGGTATGTGCTCTCACCAGACAGACAGAGAGACAGAGAGAGAGGGGGAGAGTGAGAAAGCACCCCTCGGTGGGCATGGGCATGCTGCCATCCCTTCTTTATTTCTCCATCCTGTTGGATCGTGGGTACGCACGCATGTGTGCCCGCCTGTCCTTCAAGCTTCTGAGGCTGGTCCTCAAACAGCACTGTTAGATGCCCGGGATCTGGCTCCCTTGGCCACTAGGCCACCCCCCCGCATCCTCCCCCACCCTGCTCTCAGGTTCCTAACCTCATTATGTGACTGATTCTACCTGAGGTTTAAAAGCTGATAGTGATTTAATTAGAATTGAATTCCTGGTTCTATTCATAAGCCAAATGGCATACATATCGAACCTGTGCCTGTGATGGCAAGGCTGGGGAGGACGTTTTGATGGAGTGTGAAGGTCACACACTAGACCTCGACCACCAGGTACAAAACCACTCCTCACTGCAGGGGAGGGGTGAACCCTGTCGGCATGTGATGACGTCCTGCTCCTGTCAAGAGCACTTCAGAATGGTGCCAGATCAGCTGCCCAATTCGGGAGTGTGTGTTTAACCCATGCTTTCACTGATGGAAAAAAGTCATAAGTTGCCTTTGGGTAAACAAAATCACCAGTTAATCATCAGGGGTTTCCTTTTTTTTTAAGGTATTTGTCATAGGGTGCATGCTCTCACCAGAGACAGAGACAGAGAGAGGAAAAGTGTGAGAACTCAAACCCCAGGGCCATATGGCCATGCCACACTCCCTTCTCCACTCTCTTCCTGGATCTTTGGGCACACATATCCACAGTTGGCCTTGTGGGATCCAGCCGCCTTAACCCCATGCCACCGGCTGGTCTGGGCTTACTAAAAGTTCCAGTGGGTGCAGGTCGGTTGTCTGGATGATGTGCTTTGTTGCTGCATCCCAGACTGTCATTAGCTCCCAAAGTTGGAGTTCTGACGGGGGGTGCGGCCATCCTAATGTTCCCACTCATGAGACTCATGGCTTCAGGGGAAGATCTTCGCTTCTCTTCCCAGTGGACCTGAGAAAGGGGCAGCTTCTAGATGGGACCCAGCCTTTCGCCCCCACTGGGCTTTGCAGCGTCCTTCTGAGGGGGAGGCAGGACATTCACAGTTCGGGGCAGCTTCTCCGCGTCAGCCCCCTGCCTCTCACGCCAGGCTCGTGGAAGCTGGGCTCATCCTCTTATAAGAGGACGCCAAGCAGAGAGGCGTACAGTAAAGGGGGGTAAACATTCTTTGAAACGAATTTATCAATTGAACGCAGCGTGGTGGTGTTGGGTTACCAGGTCAACAGCCAGCAGTCACATTCCTCAGTTGTTTGATGGCTGAAATGCATTAACAAACAGCCAGAAAGCCCTTCCGATTAATCACGTTGATAAGGTTATTTTGTAGTGTGCCACAAGCCCTTTTAGTTCAGTCTGCTTGGACCGCAGCCCACTCGGGTGAAGCGTCTTCACTTATCTGCAGACGCACGGATGAGAAGGCTGATGAGAAGGCTCCTGGGCCTGGCGTTCCTCTGTGCCGCCCCGCAGTTATCAATGCTGCGGCTGCTGTTCTCCTGCAGTTGGTGCCTTTCTTGAAATGAAGGAGTTTTCTTTTTTTTCTTTTCTTTTCTTTCTTTCTTTCTTTCTTTCTTTCTTTCTTTCTTTCTTTCTTTCTTTCTTTCTTTCTTTCTTTCTTTCTTTCTTTCTTTTTTGAGAGGTTTTTGCTATAGGGCATGCGCTCGTCAGAGAGACGGAGGGAAACAGAGAGACAGAAAGCGAGAAATCACCCCCCAGGGGGGTTGGCCATACCACAATCCCTTCTCCTCCATTCTCCTCTCGGGATCTTGGGCACGCACGCACACACGCCCAGCGTGAGTTTAGGCCACCGGGTCAGGGATTCGAATCAAGGTCGACTACATGGGAGTCCAGTGACAGCCATTACGCTAACTGCTGGTCCCGAAATGAAGGAGGTGTTTGCGGGTGGGGGTATTAGGTAAGTCAGGATGCGGCCCAGAAGCAATGTCAGGAAAAGTAGATGCTATTGTGAGCTAAACCTGAAAACCTTGTCTTTTTTATTTTTTAACTTGCCAGAGTCCATGTGTGCTTGCTGGGGTGGGAATGAGGGGGTGGGGTGGGGGGGAGAGCGAGTGAGAAAGCACCTCCCCTCCATGGGGAATGGTCACTGCAATCCCACCTTCTCTGTTTACCTCTCCTTTTGGGATTTGGGTGTCCACACATGCCCAGTGTGTTCTTCAAGCTGCTGGGACCTGAATGCGTTATCAGCCACGTGGGATCCAGTGTCTTTACCATCTGGCCCAACATCGTCCTTATTGCCAGGAATAGAAGTATCTGGAAACATTCATAATCACGGTGGTGAATGCGTGTCTTTTAGAGGCAAAGGAAGGTGAAGATGCACTTCTCTCAGAAAAAGTGGAAATGTTCTGGATCCAGGTGGTGCAGTAGTAACACAACTGGATCCACATGGAAGAGGTTCTGGGTTCATATCCCGGAGCCTCCTTGAGCACACTGGTACATGCATGCGTACCTGTTGTGGGCTGGCTTGGCGTGGATCGCGGCGTGAAGACCCTGTTAGGAGTGTCTGCCCGTCTCTGTGTTTTTCTCCCTCTCTCTGTTTCTCTCTCAGGAAAGGGATAATGAACTGTTTAGAAAGTGGAAACGCTCTAGATCCAGGTTTCTCACCTGGCACTGTTGACAGGCAGGTGTGGGTCACAGTTGGTTGTGGTGCTGTCCCCGTGCATCGTGGGGGTTCAGCCTCCACGTGGTGGATGCCGGTAGCACCACTCCCCCCATGCAGCTGTGGCAGGCAAAAAGCTCTGTAGATATTGCCGGACAGTTCCTGGGGAGCACGGCGGCCCCCAGCTGAGAGCCGCTGTTGTAGACGGATTGTTCTCATCCACATAACTGATCATGGCTCTGCGGATCCCTTCCCTTCACGTCACTGAGGACGCAATTCGGTGGTTGGCTCTCTCCCGGGCCTTCTCCAGGGCTGCCCCTTCGCCTGCCTCCACGTTGAGACCGGTGGTCTCTGCTGGCTGCGCCTCTTCCTTTCTGTTCTTCCTTCTTCTGACACAGAACCTGTTCACTCTGAGCGGTCGTTTAATAATGGCTTGCTAATTAACCAGGGAATTCTTTCTCCCTTATGTCTGGGATGTCCTAGAGGCAAAATTCTCTAAATCATCCAGAAATAAAATGAATGTATATTTTTTAAAATTCAAGTAGACATCTTGGCCTGGTTGCTGTGGCATGGTAGTAACCAGGCGCTCTGTAAAGCAGACTCCGCGCAGCGACTGGGCTCTAAGCCCTCGGCTGGCTTGAGAACACACCTGTGCCCGGGGCCCTGAGGAGCTGGAGGACTGGGGAGAGGGCATCGTAGTACAAGGAGACCCTGTCGAGGGTTCCAGGGTGACTCTCTTGCTCTGTCTCGCGCAGGTGTGCACACATAGGTGCTCTCAATCATAAAACAAAAACAAAAACAAACAAAAAACAGGTGTCTAAATGAAAGCAATTTAAATCCAAGAGGCGGCAGGAAGAAGGGGCAGACCTACTGAATGAAAATAGCTCACATCCATTCAGTACCTAGTGGGTGCAATGTGCATTACCTTACTTAATTTACATTAAGTAAATGATTACCGTTTCTCAGATGAGGAAATAGAGGCTGAGTGGAGTGATGTATCAAGTCCCTAGTGCTGAGCTATTGGCTTGAGGGTTTGAACTAGGCAGCCTGCCCTGGGCGAGTTCTCAGCTCCTGCTCACGTAGCCACCTCCTGTCCTGATCGGGTGGGCGGAGGGCCACTCACTGCATGAGGCCAGGGGCCCAGGAGGTGACTTTTCAGGAGCTGAAGGAACAACTCGCTGAGTTCTAGAGGCCCCGGGCTCTCAGTGTCTAGGTCTATGCAAATCTTCAAGTGAATGTGGTCCTGTTTCTTCGTTTCCATCTGTCTTAGTGAAACTGCCTCTGCTTAGCGGTGTGGAGTATTGCTTTCCCAGTTTAGAAAGCTAATTTATAAAGGCAGCTGAAGTGAAGAATATGGTTCCAGAGGGCACCCCGGCTAGCAGGTGCTGGAGGACTAGGTGGGGGCAGGGAATGTAGGGCTGAAGAATTAAGAAATAAGTTGAACCTTTGACCTTTAAAGAACTTGGAGGAAAAGAAATGTACAGACATGGGTCAAAAGTCTTGACAATGCCTATCTCTTTCCTGTCCCTTACCCTGTTGTATTTATGTATTTTTTTAAATTGCTAGTAAGCACATGCACTCACCAGAGAGAGACAGAGAGACAGAGAAACAAAGGGAGAGGGAGAAAGCACCTTTTAAAGCACCAAGATTTCTTCTCCATTTCTTCATCCTTTTGGGATTTGGGGCATGCACACACGCGCGCGCGTACACACACACACACACACGCACACACACACACGTACCTGGTATTTTTTGTTTTATTTTTAAAATTTGCTATGAGGTATATGCGCTTATTGGAAAGAGACAGAGAGAGAGAGAGAATGGGAGAGAAAAGTGAGAAAGCACTTATGGAGGGGATGACTGTGTCTCAATCTCCTCTTCCATTCTCCTCTTAGGACTTTAGGAACACTTGCACGCATGCAGTATGTTTTTCAAGTTTCCAGATCTGGGACTTGAACTACACAGTTGGCCATGTGAGATCCAGCTACCTTAATAACCATGCCACATAGCTGGCTCTTGTGTGTTCATTAACTCACCAGGGCCAGGTTTCGAACCATGGTTGGCCATGTGGGATCCAGCTCCCTTAACCACCAGGCCATGGACAGGCACCCTACACCCTGTTTTGCTCATTTTCTGTTTCTAATTAAGAATGACAAAGATATAGTTTCCAACTTTATGGTAGAAAATCTTCCTCGTGCCCTTCTGTACAACCAATGTAAACATTTTATGGGAGGAAAGTTAGAAACGAGAATGAAAATATAATCCATGGGGCCAGCAGATGACATGGTGGTTAAGGCACTGGACTCCCACATGGTCGACCATGGTTGGAGTCCCAGACCTGGTGGTTTGAAAATCACATCAGGTGTGTGTACGCATGTGCTTGCGTGTGTGCCCAAAGTCCCTAGAGGAGAATGGAGGAGATGGGATTGTGGCATGGTTATACCCTCTGGGGTGTGATTTCTCACTTTCCTCTCACCACCTCTCTCTATTGCAAAAACCTTAAAAAATATATATATATAAAATATAAAACTGCTGGGTGCATGTGTGCAGTGCCCAAGGTCTCAGGACAATGGAGGAGAAGGAATTGTAGCATGGCCATCCCCCTGGGGGCGATTTCTCATTTTCCTCTAACTCTCTCTCTCTCTGTATCTCTCTCTCCTGTGAACACACGTGACATATGGCAAAAACCTTAAAATGTATATACATACATGTATATGCATATATATTCCACAGTCCCATCATGGCAAAATTCACCATTTACACGTGGTAGACTATATTCTTACAGGTCATAAAGAAAGTCTCCAAGCAGTGACTGTCTGAGCCAGCTGTAGGAAAGGAATGGCAAGGCCGCGGTGAAGGTCAGACTGAACACCCTCAGCTCCCCGTGCTGGCTGCCCTCACTGCTGTAGTCAGCCTCGTACATTTTGCAATGAGCTGACTGTCAGGTTCTAAAGATGGGGCCCTCATGAGGGCCCTCCGCCACCACTGACCATAGGTATCACCTCTACTTTGCTCTAACCCGTCCCCCCCACACACCCTAAGCCTAGAGCAAGGCCTCTCAAGGGCCTCCAGCAGCCCTGCACCTGACCTGGAAAAGCCCTCCAGGAGCCAACCACCTGCGGGTGCTGGAACCATCCTCTGGGCGACCTGCCGTGGTTATGTTCCTAGAGTCAAGGCTTTAGAAGACTCAGAACTCTGGAGTTCTCTCTGGAAACCACTAGGCCTTCGGCAGCCCACACTGCTGGAAGGCATCCGAAAGCTGAAGTCAAAAAAATCCCTGGGGAGGCTTTCACTTGGGTTGAAATTTGTCATCAGTCTGTATTCTACTCTACTGCTGCATAACCCAATGTGTGCATGCACATGTGTGTACGCGAGTACGTGTGTTTGTGATGTGTGGCCTAGTTAGTTTTTCCTCTGAAGGAAACATGACTTTTTGATTTTTTTTAAGAGAGATTTTTGTTGTAGGGCACATGCGCTCGCCAGAGAGACAGAAAGTGAGAAATCACTCCCTGGGGGGATGGCCACACTGCAATCCTCCTTCATTCTCCTCTCAGGATTTTGGGCATGCATGCACATGTTCCCAGTGCGAGTTTTATGTCGCCGGGTCCAGGACTTGAACCACAGCCGACTATGTGGGAGTCCAGTGATGTACCATTACAACTACCTGCTGGCCCTGATTTTTAAGTTTTTTTTTTAAGTTTTTATTTATTATTACTATTATTCAATTTTGACCAGAGAGAGAGGGAGAGTAAGAAAGTAAGCCTTCAGGTCTTGGACTTGAACCATGGTAAGCCATGTAGAATCCAGCATCTCAACCACTATGCCACCTATTGGTCCCTTGATTTGTTTTTAATAGAAAATCCATCAACACAGCAAAAGAACATTACGGTGGAAATTGTCTTCTTCTAATCTATTTTTAAGTCTCTCAGTTCCTTCCTGAGAGGCAGCTACTGCCACTGATTTCTTGTGTACCCTTCTGGAGAGATCCTATGTGTATGCATACTTGTCCCTTCTCAGGGTATTGTTTCAAGCCCTCAGGGCCTGGATTCAAACTCAGTCAGCCATGTGGGACCCATCTCCCTTAACCACTAAGCTATAGGGCCAGCTTAAAAGCATCTATGAAAAATGTCATGGGTCCACGCATGTAGAAGCAATATTACAGTGAATTTCTATATGTACATCACCTTGGTTTATCAATTGTCAAGATTTTCCACATTTACATGATTTTTCTCATAATTTTTTTTTCTAGCCTTCTGCATCACATAAACATTAGCTAGCATTTATTGACTGTTTATTATGTGCCAGTAACTGTGCACAGTGTTTCTTAAATAGATAGTCTTTTAATCTTCTCAACAACCCTGCTAAGTGGGCATTATTAGCTCTATTTTAGTGAGGAGGAAAATGACACAGTTATGTCCTTTGTGTGGAGCAGGTAGAAGCTGCGGATTCTGAAGCTCATGGTCACAACTACCAAACATTGTGGATTTAATCAAATACATGTCTCTTTCCACTTGCCCTTTCTTCTTTGTACCTATAGACGTTTGACCATTTAAAGCTTTTTATTTAGTATTATTAATAGTTTTTTTAACCATAGGCATGTGCACTCACGAGAGAGAGAGAGAGAGAGAAAGTGAGAAATCATCCCCCCTGGGTCGGGGAGGGATGGCCACACCACGACCCCTTCCCCTCCTGAGGTTTTTAACATGCATGCACATGTGCCTTACAAGATTTTCAACTCACTGGGTCCAGGACTTGAACCACAGTTGGCCATGTGGGAGTCCAGAGCCTTAACCATGATGCCACCTGCTAGTCCCTGTGTAAAGCATTTTTATTGTGCCTAAGCTGTAAGGTAAATGCTTGATATCCTCTGAAAGGAACACAACAATTGGCTTTATTATTCTCCTATGAAAAAATAAATGCAGCAACATATATTTATTGAACCCCTTTTAATTTATTAAGTACTCTGTTAACAGCTGGGGCCATGATAGTGAGCAAAATGAATGTTGTCCCTGTTCTCATGGAGCAAAGGAGAGTCCGATCTTCTAATACTCATTCAGCTAGTTTGAGGTTGAATCCATCCTATACAAATACAATGATGGCTTTTCAACGGAGGCTGTGGGTTCAGAGTGAGAGAAGTAAGATGGAGAAGCTGATGTACACGGTTCAGAACAGGAAAATCCATTGTTCAGAGGTTCTCCTCTGGCACGCTCTTCAACATCTTTCTTGTCCTTTATTTCATGTCTATCCTGTTTTCCTCTCTGAGAGGACAGAAGAAGGGAGAGATTCAGAATTAAAAATCCCTCTGGCAGCTAAGTAGGGCTGCTGTGTATAGTTGCACAGGTTGTATACTGCACAGACGCCTGGGCCGGGAGCAGGTGGGAGTTGAAATCCGCCCTGCTGGGGCCCTAGCCTGGGGCTCTGTTAGCCCTGAGGAAGGGGCTTCTTTATCCTTCTGCCACTCTTCCCACTGCAGACCCACAGTAGCCAGGCTCTGTGGGCTCCTGTGGACTACAGAGGTGTCACATGAACTCAAAGTGGCTCTCTTGGTAGAAGTGAGCAACGGATGAAAGGGAGATCAAGGAACTGCCGGGTTGAACTGAAATTTTGGGTTAAGAGAAATTTACCTTTTGTGCCCTCCAGTCTGCTGTTGACTCAGTTGATAGAATTCAAAGTGCTTGAAAGTTTTTTTTAAAAAATTTTAATTTGATTTAATTTTTCATTCATTTTACTTTAATTTCTCCAGAGAGAGAGAGAGAGAAAGAGAGAGAGAGTGAGAAAGCAAGCCACCAGATCCGGGACTTGAACCGTGGTTGGCCATGTGGGAGTGTCCAGAGCCTTAACCACCACACCACCTGCTGGTCCCAAAGTGCCTGAAAGTTTTGGTGATGGCAAGAATGTGTTGGTTCAGCCAAGGCAAAATGCGTGATGGTTAAAAGCATATGCTTTATACGATTTATAAAATACATACAGTGCCTTAGGAGGTTGCCTACCAGCATGTAACTGGGAAGAAGGGGAAGAATTGGTACCGGTTTCAGGTGGTTTATTTCTTAGACTTCATTTCTCCTCCTCCTCCTCTCTTCTTCTTGCTATAGGGTGCGTGTGTCCTGGAGAGAGACTGAGAGAGGGAAAATGAGAAATCAGCCCCCAGGAAGGATGACCACACCACAATTCCTTTTGTTTCAGTTTCCTCTCGGGATTTTGGGCACACACACATGTGTCTGGCGTGATTTTCAGGGTGCTAGTCCAGGACTCAAACCACACAGTTGGCCATGTGGGATCCAGCGCCTTAACCTCCACACCACCTGCTGGCCTCTAGATGTCATTTCTTGAATTAAGTTGATCATCGTATCATAATGATGAAGAAAATAATAATGCCTGCATGCCTCCTTGTAAATAAACCCGGGGAATTTCCATATGGAACATGTCTACTGTTTTATCACGTGTACAACACCTTCCATGTCCTGAGGCAGACATGTGCAGGGGGTCTACTGAGGACCGTGCATGCATTCCTTTATCTCATCGTCTCATAAAGCAGGCATTGTTATCTCTGTCATACGGAGGGACACTGGCTCGAGTCCCCTGAGGTCACAAAGCAGAGAAGTGACAAAACAAGGACTTGAACTCCTTCCTCTGTGTTTGGCACCCAAACCCACACACACAACTACCATCTTACATATGTCTGTTTTGGGAGGAGGCACCTGTTCAGTCAGGTCTCTACCTTGGCCTGAGCACCTGCCACACACATCTCAGACTTCTATTAAAATATTTTTAGTCTCCTCAGAGTTGGGATCTTCCTCCTTTCCTGCTGCCCTCATAACTCATAATTAAAGGCCAGGAGTCCTCCTTGGGCAACGCGGCTAACCGACCATTCTTTCTCTGCTAGTGTAACCAGCACACACACTCGTGTCACAACCCCAACCACACACGGCCTTTTATCTCTGCCAGTTTCATTGCTCAGCAGAGGCATTGACGTAAGAATATAGAAAATCTCACAAGGATTTTTATCTTTGAATCTCCCCTACTTGTCTATAGAGAGGACAGTAACTTAAAAGAACGAAGATAAGAAAGTCGTGTGTAACGGAGTTTGTGTGTGGTGGGGGGGATCAAAGAAACTGCAGTTTAACAGGATGAAGAATGTAATTCTGTGGGGAACTGGGGCAAGACATGGTGGCCCTGAGAGAGGCTTTTCATGGTTCTGAGATCACAAGTTTGATTAGGAGTTGACTAATTATTTGGGTTCAAGTAAGATCGTTGGTGTGCCGTTCCTGGTTAGCATGGTATTATATTTCACCTTTTTTTTTTTTTTTTTTTAAATAAAGGATTTTTGCCTTAGGGTACATGTATTGGCCAGAGAGAGAGAGATAGACAAAGAGGAAAAGTGAAAAATTATCCTCTGGGGCGGGGGGGAAGGATGGCCACGCTGCAGTTCCTTCTCTTCCATTTTCCTCTTGGAATCTTGAGCATGCATGCACGTGCCCAGCATGATTTTCAAGCTATCCGGTCTGGGGCTCAAATCATGGTGGGCCATGTGGGAGTTGAGTGACATAACTGCTATGCCATCTGCTGGCCCCTGTATTTCATCTTTTAATCTAAGGATCCTGTAGCTTTTATATGACAAAGTCACCAACCTCAGGGTAACAATAACTCCGATTTATTTTGCACTTACTCTTTACTGTTCTTTTTAAAGATTTTTTTGTATTATTTATTCACTTTTATTTATTCATTCATTTATTTTAATTTGACCAAAGAGAGACACAGAGAGAAAGAGAAGGAAAGTGAGGAAGCAAGCCACCAGGTCCGGGACTCAAACTGTGATTGGCCATGTGGGGGTGTCCAGTGCCTTAACCACCACACCATCTGCTGGTCCCTCCTTTTTATTTTAAAAGTTTTTTTGTAACTTTTTTTTAAAAAAGAATTATTTATTTATTTAATTCCATTTGTTATTATTGTTTTTTAATTTGACCAGGCAAAGACAGAGAGAGAGAGAGAATGGAAAGCGAGTAAAGCAAGCTGCCAGGTCCAGGACTCGAATCGTGGTCGGCCATGTGGAATCCAGTGTCTTTAATCACCACGCCACTTGCCTGTCTCACACTTTACTGCTTCAAGCATTTTATGGACCTTCTTTCACTGACTCCTCACAACCACGATGTGAGAGAGGTACTAACCTTACAGGCATTTTTTAGATGATAAGACAGAGGCTCACAGAGGGTAGAACACTGTACTTGTGTAGGATGAAGACGTCTAGGGATCAAATGTCCGACATGAGGACTATAGTTAGCAGTATTGTGTTGTACACTGGCATTTGCCAAAAGAGTGGATTTTAGGTACTCTCACCACACACATGTACACACAAGACAAGGGCACCCTTAGGGTGGTGTGTTGATCTGCTTCTGCAGTAATCACTCCATTGTGTGTCTACATCAAGATGGGATTTTATAGCCGCCTCACTGTCCGGCCTCATTACTTAAATCTTTTCTTTCTCTCCCTTTCTCCTTCCCTTCCTTCTTTTCTTCACTCCTTACTTCTTTCCTCTCTTCTTTAATGAATTTTTTTTTTTTTGGAGAGGTTTTCGCTATAGGGCGCGTGCGCTCGCCAGACAGACAGAGAGAGACATAGAGACAGAAAGCGAGAAATCACCCCCCAGGGGGGATGGTCATGCCGCAATCCCTTCTCCTCCATTCTCCTCTTGGGATCTTGGGCACACACGCACACGCGCCCGGAGTGAGTTTTAAGCCACCAGGTCTGGGACGCGAACTGTGGTCGACTACGTGGGAGCCCAGCGACATAGCCATTAACTAACTGCTGGTTCCCTCCTCTTTAATAAATTTTGTTGAACAACTTCTATAATTCTGTGTGCTGGAACAAAAGAGTTGTGATTTCTGCCCTTAAATAATTACGCAAATATGTGGGCCAGCAGACGGTGTGGTGATTAAGGTGCTAGATTCCCACATAGCTCACAGCTGTTTGAGCCCTGGACCTGGAGGCTTGAAAATCACACCATGTATGTGCATGCATACCCAAAATCCTAGGAAGAGAGTGGAGAAGAAGGGATTGCAGCATGACCACCCCCCAGGGGGTGATTTCTCATTCCCTCTCACTGTCTCTCTAGAAGTGCATGTGCCCTATGATAGAAACCTGAAACAAAACAAAAACAAAACTATAAATATATAATTATGAATCAAACAGTCTAAGCACAGTGAAAGGAAATACAGGGACCAATGAGAGCAGGTAACAGAAGGACCAGATCTGGTCTGGGGAGGCTTCTGTGAAGAGCTGAGGTCAGAACTGAGACTAGAAGGATGGGCAGGAGTTTCTTAGGCAAAAGTGAGTGAGAAGAAGAAATGGAATATGTAAAGGCCTAAGGCTGTAGAAAGCATGGCACTTTTGAGGAACTGAAAATAGTCCCTTGTGACTGAAATACCAAGAACAAAGAAAAAAGTAGCTGAAGAGGTAGAGGGGCCTGGATAATGCTGGGCCCTGTGATCAGTTTATACCAGGGATTTGGGTCTTGATCCTAAAAACAATGGTAAGTCTCTGAAGATTCTAAACCGTAGGGGCGACATGTCTAGGTTTGAGTTTGAAAACCCAAGTGCTGTTCTAACTACGTGGCCTACAATGGATTGAAGATGTGTGGCTGGAGTTGATTTGGAGAATCCAGCTAGAATCCCAGATATCCAAGATGGTGGGTGAGGTGAGAGAGGACGAAAGCCTGGAGGAAGGGGTAGCGTGAAGATGGAGGGAAGTTGTGCAATCTGATTAGCTAGAAGGTAAAATCTGCTGGACCTGGTGATGGATTAGGCATAGGGGGCGATAAATGGGCGATTTCAAGGTGGACTTTAGATCCCACTTGCAGAACTGGATGACTGGATGGAGACAGGAGCGGTGTGCTCTGAGAAAGGAAACCTGGGTGGGGGATCTGAGTTGGGTGAGGGCCTTACGAGGAATTCCTGTTGAATGTATTTCTTGAGAGGAGCCTGGACACCCTGTGGGTATGTGAGCAGGTGAGTGGGCAGGTGAGTGGAGGTCCAGTGCTCAGAGGAGAGGTCTGGATAGGAGGCATCAGCACAGGTGATGAAGTCATGGATCATGAGGTCATTTAGGGAGAGAAAATGGTGTAAAAAGAAGGGGGCTTAGGACTAAGCTGGTATCAGGATGAATTGTCTCCTTCCCATCCTCAGGAAGCTGATGGCTTGGTAGAGCTGGGCACGGGTGTGATTACAGTACAGTCAGAAAAGTTATGTTTTACCAATACCATAAGTGAGGTTTTCAGAGGGGGGAACTGTCTGTGGAAGGGATCAATGGGGTGGGATTGGCTTCTAGGCAGAGAATTACTAGACGAAGGGTTTGTTTTGCCTTTTTTTTTTTTTTTTCATGTGGTCCACACACTCCTGGAGAGGAGAGAGACAGAAAGCTACAGAGGGAAGGAAAGTGAGAAATCACCCCCCAGGGTAAATGGCCATGACTCAATCCCTTCTCCTCTTGGGATTTTGGGCACACACACACACCTGACCAGCATGATTTTTTCAAGCCACGAGGTCTGGGATTGAAACTGCGGTCAGCCACGTGGGAGTCCAGCACCTTAACCAGCATACCACCTGCTGGCCCCTAAACAAAGAGTTTAAAAGCTCAAAATTCAGGACACAATGGAGGATCTTCAAGGTTTTCCGTCTACCTAGCAATGAGGTATAAGTAGAGGAGTCATTTGAAAGGTGGGTTGGAGCAAGACAGAAGTGGCTGTAAATGCCAGGCTGAGGGGCTAGTCCAGAGCCTGCTACAGCACAGGATTCACGAGCACTGACACAGAGGCACTACGGCAGCCACTCACGGGCCCCCCCCCCAGCCACTCACGCCATGGAATGGAGTTGAATCGACCCTGGTGTCTTCTGATATGTTGTTCCATCAGCAAGTGGCTGGAAATTCTGAGAAGCTGCTAGGCAATGCACACAACGTATAAGCTGCTGGGATTCTTGAAGTTGGTGTAAAACTGGCAGAAGAGATAGGAGGTCTGAGAGGTTCATAGGGGTTGACTTTTGCTAGTGAATTAGAATTTTCAAATGAAGATTTATTATGAGAACCTCTAACATAATGATTATTTTGAGGAGCAGCTGCTTTATATTGCTCTGAAAACTTGGGGTCACTTTCATGTGTATGACTCAGTTCAGAGTGGATGCCATAGTATGTAAACATGGTGGAGGGAGAGCAGAATGGGGTTCTGCCATAACTCTTTAATGCCTGGTGTTCTTCTTCTTCTTCTTTTTTTTTTAAAGACATTTTTGTTATAGGGGTGTGCACTTGCTAGAGAGACAGAAAATGAGAAATCAACCCCCCCTCAGGTGGAATGGCCATGCAGCAATCCCTTCTCCTCCATTCTCCTCTTGGCGTTTTGGGTGCACACACGCACCCGGCGTGAGTTTTAAGCTGCTGGGTCCGGGTCCAAGACTTGAACTGTAGTCAACCTCGTGGGAGTCCAGTGATGTAACCATCATACCATCTGCTGGTGTCTAAATGCTGGTATTCTAAGAGAAAAGAAAGAGGGTGTTACGTGCATTTCTTAGTCTCTCTCCAAGAAAGGACTTGGTGTTCAGTCAGGAGGGGCTCAATTAGCTGCAACATCACATCCACCACAGCTTTCTAGCTAAGGCTATGCTCTCTGGGTGGCCCGTGGTCAACGACCAAGGATGGCGATGGAGCTGCCCAATGCGAGATTCTCAAATTGAGCAATCTTTTTCCCAAAGCTCAACGTTGAGTTGGCTGAGACTTGGTCAGATCTGTATCAGGATCTGATTTTCTCCCTGTTCAACCTGCTGCCTCCTCCTTTGGCTTTTCACAAGTGTGTCACCTACCTGTAGACCTTTTACACTCTTAACTCTATCTTGGCATGTTGGAGTAAGAACGGTGGAGAAGGCAAGTGGTCATGGGAACCAGTCAAAAACCTCGTGGGCAAGCCTTTAAGATCATCTAGCCCAGGTCTTGAGAGAGAAAACATTATCCCTGGATAGGGATCCTTGCTTTAGAAACTTATTTTGGAAGAAATTTCTGAACTGCTTGTATATTATATTATAGCCCAAGGGGCTGGTGGAAGTTTGGCTGTCATTTTGTAGATAGGACATTAGTGTCAAGGCTCTCCCAGAACTCAGAGCAACAGCATAAACGGGCTCACAAGACGGGCTCCTCAGAGCAGCATCAGAGTCATGTTTGCTGTTGTGCTGGCCTCATGCTGGACGGTCTCACTGTGCACTGTTGCCATTTACTGGGGGTAACAGAGCTTCTCCAGTAAGGGAGAGCATACCGCAGTGGCTAAGCACTCTGGAGGCAAATGGGCTTGGGTTTGAACCTTGCTGTGCTAAAAACTTTGTGACACTGGCAAGTTATTTAAACTATTTGTCTTTCCATTTCTTCATTGAGAAGATAGAGATGATAATATTGGGTGCTGGAAAAATCATGATGTAGTTCTCTGCTTTTCTATGCAAAAGTACATCATGATTTTTCTGACAAACCCCAATATAAGTCCCCTTAGATTTGCTGGGAGGATTTTACAAAAGCTCATTCTTGGTGCTTCCCTTTCTCTCTCTCTATGGTCAAATAAAAAAATAAAAATAAATGAACAAGTAATTGCTTAAAAAAAGGCTCATTCTTATAAAGTGGTCAGTATCATACATGATCATGTAATCTATAAGATCAGGGAAAGCTCCTGTGAGCAGTAGAAACAGACTCAGGAAAAGGATGGATCAAAAGGACAGTGGGCAGCTCCCAGAATCCCCAGAGAGACTGAAGACGCAGCTCAGAAAACAGATAGAACAAGGGCCACAGCCAGGGTCATAGTCAAAATCAGGCCATCAGAGCAGCCTATTGAAGATGCTGCTGTTGCCACCATTGATCACTGGATACTTTGGTGTGTCCCACTGCCTCTAGCACAGTCATTCCCAGGGAAGTACCCCAGATACTGATCCTGACCATGTCACCATTGCTGTTTGGCAATATGGTATGGCTGTCCTTACCATGACCAGCCCAGCCATCGGAATGGCGTCTCTGTCATCCTTGACTTCTTCTCTTGTTCTCTCTCTTCTCTTCCTCCTTTACTTCCCCTTTCCTCTCCTCTCCTCCCTCTTTTTATCCATCTATAGCTCTATCATTCTTTCAAATTTTATCAATCTTTATATCTTTTCTCCTTCATCCTTTTCCCCCTCCACTGGCTACCTGTCCTTGTCAAATAACTGTACTGAATCTTGCTCATTAAGAAAAGATGCATAACCCAATGATCTCTCTTTAACTTCTTTTCTATTCTTTTCTTTCCTCCCTCAAACTGTTGGAGATTGTTTTTATTCCTCACTTCAATATGACTTCCACATCTTCTACTCTGCTGCATCTGCTCTTCCAAGGATTGCCAATGACCTCTTCATTGCTTGACCAGGGTCACTTTTCTGTCCCTTTGCCTGACCTCCTGAGAATATTTATTTTGTTCACCATGATCTACCTTTGAAAATCTTTCCCGTTTTTGGCTGTTGATGCTACATTTTTTGTGGCTTTCCTCCTTTCCTGGACCTTACTCATGGTAGGCTTTTCATTCTTCATATACCTTCTTTATCGATTTTCTAGGGCTTCCATAAAAAAGTTGTATAAACTATGTGGCTTAAATAACAGAAATTTATGTCTCACTATATACAAAATCAACCTAAATTGGATTATAGACCTACATGTAAGACCTGAAACTACTAGAAGAAATCATAGAGTAAATGCTTCAGGACATTGGTATGGGCAAGGAGTTTTTGAATGAGACCTCAAAAGCATGTGCAAAAAGAGCAGAAGTAGACAAATGGGATTATATTAAACTTCTGCCCAGCAAAGGAAATAATCCACAAGGCGAAGAGACAACCTGTAGAATGGGAGAAAATATTTGCAAAACTCTACATCTAAGAAGGATTAATAACCAGAATATCAAAGGAATCCAAAGAATTAAACAACGATAACAATAAATAAATAAAAAATGTAAAAATTCCAGTTTGAAAATGGGCACATGATCTGAATAGACATTTCTCAAAAAAGGACATACAAATGGTCAATAAGTACATGAAAAAATGTTCAACATCACTAATCATCAGGGAAATGCAAATCAAAACCACAATGAGATATCATCTCACCTCAGAATGGTTATCATCAAAAAGACAAAAAATAACAAATGCTAGTGAGGATGCGGAGAAAGAGGAACTCTTTTTTTTTCATCATACAAATTAGTTTTTAATGTGTGAGATAAGAATTTTTTAAGTCACAATCATGGCTAAATTCACCATTAAATACAAGGTTCCAAGTAGCTGCTCCGGTTGTCTACACCTTGAACTACTCTTCCTTTCAGTAAGTCCTTATGCTAATTCCATCATAATGAGAAAGGGCAACTCTTTTACACCATCAATGAATGTAAATTAGTATACTCATCATGGAAAACAGTATGGCGTTTCCTCAGAAAACTAAAAATAGAACTGCCATATGATCCAGCAGTCCCATGACTAAGCATATACACCAAGGATTGGAAATACTATGTTGAAGAGCCATCTGAACTCCCATGTTTTTTGCAGCCCTATTTATGATAGCCAAGATATGGTATCAACCTAAGTGTCTATCAACAGATAAATGGATAAAGAAAATGTGGACTATATACAATTGAATACATTCAGCTATTAGAAAGAATGAAATCCTGGGACCAGCAGTTAGTGTAATGGCTATGTCGCTGAACTCCCATGTAGTTGACCATGGTTCAAGACCCGATTCTGGTGGCTTAAACTCATGCCGGGCATGTGTGCGTGCCCAAGATCCTAAGAGGAGAATGGAGGAGAAGGGATTGCGGCGTGGCCATCCTCCCTGGGGGATGATTTCTCGCTTTCTGTCTCTCTCTGTCTTTTTGGCGAGCAGACATGCCCTATAGCAAAAACCTCTCCTAAATAAATAAATAAACAAACAAACAAACAAACAAACAAATATGGAAAAAAAAAGGAATCCTGTCATTGTAGGCAACATGGACAAGCTTGGGGAATATTATTTAAGCAAAATAAGTCAGGAGCAAACAGAAAAATCACTTGTCCTCACATATGTGGACACTAAAAAGATTTCTTTCATAGAAGGAGAGAATACAATCATGGTTACTAGAGGCTGGGCAGGATAGAGTGGAAAGTGGAGCGTAAGGATAGAAGGACGCTGGTTAACACGTATGGAATTACAGTGAAATTAGAGGAATAAGCTCCAGTGCTGTTTATAGTACAGTAGGGTGATGGCAGTTAACAATAATTTACTGTGTGTATCAAGATAGCTAAGAGAGAAGATTTTGGAAGCTTCCAATACAAAGTAATGATGACTGTTTGAGATGATGAAATATTAATTATCCCAATTTGGTCATTAATGTTGCAGACATATTCTGAAAAATCTTACTGTAACCCATAAACATGTACAATTGTTATGTGCTGATTTTAAAATCCTTTAAAACTTTTGTCCTATTTTGTCTTAATTGTGTTTTTGAAATTATGAATGAAGCTGAGCATTTTAAAACTGTATACTTAAACAAATTATGGTAGAGAATGTGCACATGCACAGGGGCTGCAGGGGGAGAAGAGAGACAGAGATGAGTCCTCCATGGGACTTAGTCATGCCGTGATCCTCTTCCTCCAGCCCTCCAGCTGTCGGGATCCTCGAAACATGAGCACGTGCCTGGCACATTTCAGGAAGACATGGATGGGGACTCAAACCCTGGTTAGCATGTGGCTTTCAGCAGTCCAATGTGCTACCAGAGAGGGTGGACCTACATACTGTTTTTGTTGTTGTTTTTTGTTTGTTTGTGTGTGTGTTTGCTAGAAGGTATGTGGGCTTGCCGGATAGAGGGGGTGGGGAGAGGGGTAAAGCACCCGCCTCCCAACAATGGGGCATGGTCATGCCTCTATCCCATCTCCTCCACTTCTCCATCCTGTTGGAATTTTGAACATGTATATTTTTTCAAGCTACCAGGACTGTGATTTGAGCCACAGTTGACCATGTGGGATCCAAGTCCCTTAACCACTAGACTGCAGGGCAGCCTTACAACTAAGAATTCTTAAATTGCTCCTATGCCTTAGAATAAACACTCTGAAAAAAAGAATTATTTTATTTAACTTTATCCATTCATTTATCTAAGTTTGACCAGAGAGGGACAGAGTGTTTATGTGTGTGTGTGTGTGTGTGTGTGTGTGTGTGTGTGTGTGTGAGAGAGAGAGAGAGAGAGAGAGAGAGAGAGAGAGAAGGAAAGTGAGAAAGCAAGCGGCCAGCTCTGGAACTCAAACTGTGGTCAGCCATGTGGGAATCCAGCACCCTTAACCACAACGCCACCTGCTGGCCCCAGAATAAACCCTTAATAAACCAAGAATCAAAGCCAGCACTACTCTAAAACAATGACGTGTGACCCACAAGTGCAAGTCACCTATATAGCTTTAGATCTTTCAATAGCCACATTCAAAAAGTGAAAAGAAACAGATTAATTTAAATAATAAGTTTTAAGCTAATATATGGAAAATATTATTTCAATATGTGATCAATGTAAAATTATTGACATATATTACTCAAAAAAATTTTTGTTCTAAATCATCTTAATCCATTACTAGGCATCAGTGGTAGAGATTCTAGTTGACAATAAATCTAGAGTGAGATATAGGCATTTAATTTTCATTTTGATTTTTGGTTTACAAATAATCATTGTACATCTTTGTGGGGTTGGCATTTATTTTTAAGAGATATACCCAGATGATTTCAAAGCTGTTTGTACCACATTTTGAGAAATACTCTTCTATGTTCTGAAAACATGTTTAAATAGCAAGCCATCAGAATAAGTAGCTTATCAATATCTATCTATCTGTCTATCTATCTATCTATCTATCTATCTATTTATTTATTTATTTAAGGATTTGTCATAGAGTGTGTGTGCTTGCGAGAGACAGAGAGAAGGTGAGAAATCACCCCCTGGGGGGATGGCTACACCACAGTCCCTTCTCCTCTACTCTCCTCCTGGGATTTTGGGCACGCACACACACATGCTCAGTGTGAGTTTCAAGCAGCCAGGTCCAGGACTGGAATCACAGTTGACCCTGTGGGAGTCCAGTGTCTCAGCCACCATGCCACCCTCTAGTCCCCCTCTAACTTTTTATATTAAAGAAAAAGGTCATAATCCAGTATATAGTTCACAATTACAGTGAACCCCAACCTGACTCGCCACATTTTAGGTGCTGCATATTTACGTACGGCGCCTGTCCTGGCCAGCAGAGAGAAAAGTGGTGAAGAAGTTTGTCACAGCTACTGCGCAGCTGGCTGAGGAGGGCACACCGTACCTTGCCCACGTTTCTGAGGCAAAGTTCAGTGCTGCTCAGAGGGGAGGTCCTCAACTGAGGTTTATTTTTCTAATTGAGTTATTTTTATTTTTCAATGGAATGTTCATACTTGTTTTGTGTAGATATGGTCAAAATACCACAATGTAGCCATGAATCATGTGGTTAGTCATGAAACAAAAAACAATTCATACATTTGACTTTGTTTTTTCAGAAATGAGAGATGTTTTGAGAATGTGTTATCGTAAGATTTGCCAAAATTTTTTGATTGCACAATAGCTTTTTTTTTTTTTTTTGCCTCTTCCTTTTGGACAATGGTCGGGTTGATGAAGCTTTTGCGATAGGTAGCAGCAGATACATCGACAGAGTTTGGGAAAGCAAAAACAATTTCATGCGAACAAAAGCCCTTAGGGAAACGACCATCCCCTGAGAGTGTTCGAAATCAGTGATAGGATGCATTAGGTCTTCAGCAGACACTGAGCTTGGGGCAGCTGACGGCACTCTGAATATCATATGCAGCATCAGCAGCATCAGCATCGGACTCCCTGACAGACATTTCCGAAGAGGATTTACATTTCAATTAGTTGTTCAAAACCTACCCTTACAATTGGTCCTTTAGGCAACTGTGAATCCCACTTCTAATTCTAATGCTCCCAAAGCCACTGATTTAGGGAAGGAAAAAAGTGTTCTACAAAGTGATGCAGGTGATTTATGATATAATACGAGAAAGAACTCTTTTCAATAAAATAATATTCATGTTCCATCCAAACATGGAGGCCCTAACACATTGGAAATGGAATTGGGACCAGCCAGTGGTGTAGCGGTTAAGGCGACTGGATCCCACATGGCCAATGGTACAGTTTGAGTCTGGACCCTTCAGCTTGAAAAACACACTTGGGCATGTGTGTGTGTGTGTGTGTGTGTGTGTGTGTGTGTGGCCGAAATCCTGAAAGGAGAAAAGAGAAGAAGGGATTGTGGTGTGGCCATCATCTACCACCCTCCCCACCCCCACGGGGCATGTTTTCTCTTTTTTTTTCTCTCTCTGGTACTGGTGAATGCATGGACCCTATAGCAAACTTATAAACAAACAAACAAATGAATAATGGAATTGAATACCGGCTCTACAAATCCTTATAGACCAACTGGTTCAGTCTAATCCATTCATCTGACAAAACTGGAATGCAGACTCAGAGATTTGCTTACGATCTCATGATCTAGAATCCAGATTTTCTTTTTCAGTTCATTTACTTATTTGAGGCAGATAGATAGATGAGGGGAGAGAGAGAGAGAAGAATCTTTGGCCGGGTCTTACCCTGCCAAGGTCCTGTGCCACGTCAGGATCCTCCTGTCCCAGCCTCTCAGCGATGACTCCGGGCACGGGGCACCGCCCACTCCTGTTGGGTGGGCTGTGGGTGGACCGGGCCCCCCTTGTGGCCTCAGCCTCTGAGCGGCTGGGTAGTAGCACGTGCAAATGCACCTGTGCCTAGGACCAGATTCTCCCATGCACGGTCCTCCTTTGTAAGAACTGTAACCAACATTTACTGAGCACTTGGTAGGTGCTAGGCTTTAGAAATTTCAATAAATTTAAACAATTCACAAAATCTTTGAAACAGAGATTATTTCAAATTTAGAGGAAGAAAAGCATCAGTCTTCTCTAACGATTCTTCTATTGATATTTTAGTTGCTTGCTTTCTTTTTTTTGGGGGGTGGAGTGGGAAAATAACTTTATTTTACTGGGGAGCAGGCAGGCGTCCAGGCTCAGAACTTCTGGAACTGCTTCTTGGTGCCAGTGAGCTTGGTGACCTGGAGCACATTGAAGCACACAGTCTTGCTCAAGGACCGGGTCACTCGCCTACCGTGACAATGTCGCCAATCTGGACATCCCTGATGCAGGGGAACAGGTGCACATAGACATATTCTTGTGGCGCTTCTTAAAGCAATTGTACTTGCACATGTAGAGGAGGTGGTCCCGGCGGATGGCAGTGGTTCTCTGTGAGTTCGTCTTGGTCACCACACCAGACAGGATCCGTCCTCGAATGGACATGTTACCGGTGAAGGGACATTTCTTGTCAATGTAGGTACCCTTGATGGCCTCTTTGGGAGTCTTGAAGCCCAGACCGATGTCCTTGTAGTATCTGGGGAGCTTCTTGCCCGGCCCTCCCAGCAGGAGCCTCTGCTTGTTTTGGAAGATGGTCAGCTGCTTTTGGTCAGCACGCTCGGTCTAAATGTCCGCCATCTTCCCGGCCGCCTGAAAGAAAGGCTATTTTAGTTGCTTTCTTAAACAGAAGTGGCTGACGCACGAGTCATTCTCCACTTCCAGACTCGAAGTCTGCAAAGGGCTCCTGGGTATACTCCATTAGGCCGTGTTTGGAAAGCTAAAACAAGCACTCACTTATTCACAGCAGGAACCCGACATACTTCTGTTGAGGTTGCAGAGAGATTTGGAAAGCACAGCTTTCCCCCCTTCCCCCTTTCCCCGTCCTTAGTTTGTGCACTAATTATTCCTTTCCTCTTCCCCTTCCCTCCTTCCCTCCCTCCCTGTCACCCTACTATGGAAAACGAGGTATAAGGTCATTTTCTGTAGGGATCTCAAGCTCTTGATTTGTCTTGGACACACAGAATGGTGGAAGGTGCGAGGGCCTCAGGAGTCACCTGGGCAGTGGGGGCCAAGGGAGGTGAAGGAGTTTGTCTGAGGTAACCCAGTGCAATCCTGCAGTGATGGGAAGGCTACCACAAAGCAGACGCCCCATAGTCCCTCGTGGAACTTTCAGGACAGCAAAGACAGGCTCAGCCTTGGTGGCAGCATTTGAAAAATCACATGACCATCCGTGGGTTCGGATCCTGAGTCAACCGGAAACACGCTGGGTGTGTGCATGCAGGATCCTGACTGGCTGGAGGGCTGGGAAGAGTGGTCACAGCATGAAGATCCTGTCGGAGATGTTGGGCTCTCTCTCTCTTTTTCCCCCTCATGCACATATGCATAGTCATATTCTCATGTAAGAAATAAAAAAAAGAAATAAAAATATTAAATTAAAACGTTAAAAAATGGGCCTGCCCTATAGCCTAAGGAACGGGAGCCCACATAGCCAATGAAGTTTACATGTTGGCCCTGGCTCCTTGAAAAACGTGCCGGACACATGTGGGTGGACAAATGGAGAAGCAGGGATTGCCATGTGACCAGCCCCACTGGGAGATGTACTCTCTCTCCCTCTCTGTCTCACTCTTTTGATTTCTCTCTGGCAAGTGCATTTGCCCTCTGGCAATTAAAAACAAAAACTTAAAAAAAAAAGACCAGCAAAGGCAGTGTCTGGTTGGATTTGAGGATGTCATCCTTTCTTCATTATTTAAATTCAGTCTCAAACCAGCAAGTTCTTCAACTTCACTCAGAGTATGCAAGGTCCCTTGCCAGGAGGAATGCTTAATCGTACCCGGCACTTCAAAATCCCTAGCGCTGAGGTCAGGTGACCAGTGGGGCTTACACAGAGTAGGGGCTCAGGGACACAGGTGATCAAGACTTGCAAATACACACAGCAGAAGGAAATAGAACTACTGACCTGTGCCTTAAAGCTCTATGGGACACTCAATTGTGGGATAAAATCAACACGGTAAGAAGCAGATGCCATAATGGTTATGTTGCTGAATTCCCATGTAGTTGACTAGTTCAAGTCCCAGACCCGGTGGTTTAAACCTTGTACTGGGAGGCTTAAGGACTGGAGGAGAAAGGGATTATAGTGTGGCCATTCCCCTGGGGGGTGCTTTCTTGCTTTCTGTCTCTGTCTCTCAGGTAAGTGCATGTGCCCTATAGCAAAAATCTCTCTTAAAAAAAAAAAAAAAGGACTAGAAAGGGAAGAATGAGAAACTGGTTTTGTCTTTTGGAAACCCGGGTTTCTAGGCTCCCCACCCTCAGTAACAGGCTGGTGAGGTTTTCCAACAGAGGGATATTTACTATCCCCTCCCAATGACTTCTTCAAAGTAGCCTCCCAAGTCTGCTGTGGAAGCTCGACCAATGAACCTGAGGGGGTGAGCCCAGCCAAAGGTCAGTTAGCAACCTAGAAACACATAGAATTATCTAGGTCCTACCCTGGGAAGGAGAGGGTGCAGCAGTCCTGACTTTAGTCAGCAGGCAGCCTTGTATGGGGTAGACGCCTGGAGCTAGGATATAAGCCCGTGTGCTTGGGGTCCACAAGACCGCCAAGGCCCTGCCTATCTGTAGGAGCTTGTGACTGTAAAATCATACTCACACAGTAAAGTGACATGCCATCCAATTGCTTAATTTTTATTGTCCTGATCTCTCACCCCAATTTGAGGCTAAACTGAATTTAGGAGAATACCTTTGGTGTTCCAAATTACTTGCAGACTGTGTGCGTGTGAGAGAGAGGGGGGTCGGTATGCGTGGATGGTTTCAGCCAGGTCTCCCTGTGTCGCGACCCTCCTACTTCAGCTTCCGGAGGAGCTGGAACTACAGGCATTGCGCCACCGCTCCCAGTTTTTTAGGGTGGGCTGGGAATTGAGCCTGGGCCTCCCATGTGGCCTCAGCCTGCTGAGTAGCTGTGTCTACTTTGCCACAAGTCGGCTGGGCCTGCTTGCAGGAATTTTATCTCCCAATTTTCCCCCAACAATGTTAAGCCTTTCACATTCTCCTTGAAATCCTTGCCTAGAAAACAGCCTAGACACACAACACTGTTAGAGGGAAGCAGTTAGTGACTAAGGCCAGACTCCTTCCTGTGGCCTACAAGGCCCTGGTGATCTGTGTCCTTCTCACTTTCCATCCTCCTGTCATATGTTCTGTCTCTTCTTCTTTTTTTTTTTTTTTAAAAAAAAACTTAATTTTTTTTTTTCATTATTATTATTATTTTAATCATATTATTATTATTACTTTTCATTTGAGCAAGAGAGAGACAGAGAGCGAGAAAGGGAAAGTGAGAAAGCAAGCTGCCAGGTCTGGGACTTGAATTGCCATCAGCCACATAGTTGTCCAGCGCCTTAACCACCATGCTATGAGTTGGCTGCTGTCTCTTCATTAATTAATTCTGGACACACAGGTTTTCCTTTTCCCATCAGCCACATAGTTGTCCAGCGCCTTAACCACCATGCTATGAGTTGGCTGCTGTCTCTTCATTAATTAATTTTCCCTACTGTGCCTCTCTTCTTTATTCTCTGGTCTCGTTGGTTTATTTAGGCCTAAAACTCACATCCTTAAATTAGGGCTTTGCTGACTATCCCATCTAAACTGCAGTTAGGCCACCCTGCCCTTCATTTTCAGAGCATTTAGTATAATCTATGGTGATGCACCTATTAATGTATTCATTTTCACATCTGCCTCCGTAGCTTGACCAGAAAGTCCTTGGAGTCAGGCAGTCTCTTATCTGTCCCCCACTGTATTCCCTATCACAATACTAAAGCACTCAGTAAATAGGCAATGAACGAATGAACGGACACATGCGCTCCCGGGGGATTTTACTTTACTTATTGAAGTGCTAAGTATGTACATATGACACGACCTACACAAACACTGAAATGATCACCTTGACTGCTGTTATGGTGTGAAGACAGTAACTGGATGGGCCTCTGCAGTGACTCAGTGGGAGTGCCACTGACGGGTAAGGCAACCTCCATTCTCCCAGCTGAGTTGTTTGTTAGTTTAGTGGAGGG